>NC_081342.1:20816767-20837206 GCF_029784015.1 Lycium ferocissimum
TGAATTGAATCCAGAAATTAGCGTGTGTTGGTGTTGAATCATTGTTGAAGCCGTAGTGGGCCGTTTTTGCAAGGAAATGGTGAATTGATTTTAATTAATATTTTGGTTGTTGTTGTCATGGATTATGTGATGAGAATGAAGAATTAAATGGTTAAAGTTGAAGTGTATGGCTGTTTTGTGAAGGTTACATTGTAAGGTTGTTTAGATGAAAATGTTACGACTATGGATCATTACTAGTAACTTGAATATGTAGTAGCCGTATGTGGATTGTTATCGGATGTTATGAATGTGGGCTGTTTTGGAATGTTGTATGGGCTGTCCGGAGTGTTCTCGAGTCTGGTTTGAATAGTCACGGGTTGATACTTGAATATATGGTTAGTAATGTTGACTTGGTTGTATGTGGTTGGCTTGAATATAAGAGAAACGTCGTCTAAGTATCTAGAAAGGAATTATTAACGTTAGAATACGTTTTGAATCTCCCCGTAACTTAACCGTAGTTCTTGACGTCTTAATATAGGTTGAGACACTATTGGGCAGCGTATACGTGTTGTGTTGCGAGTAAACGCTAAAGGTATGTAAAGCCTATCCCTTCTTTCTTTTGGCATGTCCTAGATGTAAGTAAGATATGATATGAGCTTTGGGGTAACTCTATTCATAAGTTCCGAGCATGTTTATGATTCTTATTCACTTCTTGATGTTAGAACTCTCAGGATGGTCGAGCTATTGCCCTCGAGTCTTTTATATGACTGAATAGTAAATGATGCATAAAAGTTCCTATTCCTAAAGGATTCTATAATGAATAATGTCCTTAACTTTCGAGTTGTTTCGTATTAATTTGATACATGTCTATGATCCGAGGCTTTATTTTGATATAGTTCATAATGATGTTCAAAGAGTACTTAATATGGCCATCATCCTGATACTCGAGCGTTGATTAGTCTACTTATCTATTGAGTCTCAAAAGATGATTTATATGCATATGGTTACTCACTACTCTGCTCGTGCATACAGTTGTTACATTTTTCACCGAGTCCCGGGCTGGGTATGTTATCGTGCACAGTCTCATTGCATTGTTCACCGCGTCCCTCACTAGAGGGCCGGTATGGTATATATATGTTATGGTGTTATGCTGTGTTATAGTGTTATGCTGTGTTATGGTGCTATCTTTGTGATACGGAGCTATCTTTGTGATACGGAGTTATCTTTGTGATACGGATGTCACGCCCGAACTTGGGCACTGGACGTAACATGGCACCGGTGCTGCGTATGTGACCGAGCGAACCAGCTGGTTGGAATCAACATGTGATATCAAAAACATAAGCAGAATGTGGAAACAACTAAACACATCGATATACTAAAGGTACGACCGAAATATCATAATGCGGAAATACTTAGACAATACGAAAAAATATCGAAAGTAGCCAACATGGCTAAACCAAAACAATCAACAACCGAGTAAAGCGTCAACAAGACTAACATAACAAATATCGGAAGTATCTAACCGTGTCTATGAAGCTCTCTAAGAAATTGAATAATAGAGTTTTGTCTATGACCGAAATAAGCGGATAGGCGACAATGCCGAAGAATTTGGGGCTCACCGACTGATACGTGTGTTCCTAAAGAGCTTTAGATCGTCAACCTATATATCGTTACTGCATCGCGAGATGCGAGCCCCCAACAATAAAAAGGGACATCAACACATTTGAATTGTCGGTATGTAAAGCAGCCGAAGCAATAAAATACGGAAGCGTAAAGCGTGCTGATATCCGTAACTATAATAGCAAGGAAGTAGAGATATGAATACTCACTTGCTCTACGTGTACGAATCATACGTATTATACGTGTTTGTATATGTGGGGCCTCGGCCCGATAATAAATGCACGCTATGGCCTCGGCCTAGTAGTGCGTCGGTCAATGGCCTCGGTCATGTATACGTATACACTTTGTGCCCTCGGGCAAAATCACATATGTATAATTATGGTTAATTAATAAGGTCGAGACCATAACAACAATGAACAATCTTTGAACTGAAATAGACATGCTCATTTGAATTGAAAACACGACTATTTACGAGCATACTGAATTTCTAGATTGAGACTCATGTGGTAACAATACATAAGTCTATAAAGATTGCGTCTTTGAGTTCATGTTATTCAAATTGACAACCATGAACAGAATGCATGCTCGCAACCCTAGAAGATAACGGTTCTACAACATATCATAAAACTAGGGCTAAAGCTGTATTACGAGTCAAATTAACGACAAGTATGAAGAATGAGGCGTAGGGAGAATCATGAACATTCCCTAACGTAGATAGTTAGCCTCACATACCTTAATTCCAGCCTTTGAGCGTAATACAATGTTCGTCACCCCTTTCAACTTTGATCTATATCAATACAAGTCAAAGGGATTCTATATTCGCTATAATATTCATGCTTTGGTCATCTAAGCATTTTATCAAACACTTGGTGGGCATGAAGCTCCACAACCTTCATTAATGGTGTTTTCTTCACCCAAACCCCATTCTATTACTTCTAGCCGATTCTACAATCTCAATTAGGTGTAATTAACATCATTCTCCATCACCCATATGATTATAACAATCTCAAGTCAACAATCCAAAACTCTACTATAGTTCGTGTAATTCTCTTTACTAAACCCATTTACTATTCTCCCAAGAACTCATCAATTCACTATTATGAATGATTAGAGTGTAGAAGCATTACCTTTTTGACGTTCAATCCTCTTGAATTTGGGTTCTGGGTTTCCACCTCCAACAATAATGTTCCAATCACAACTCTATGGATTAGAAGGGTTTAGTCAAGTTAGAAAGAGATTAGGGACTTGAATTCAATCTAGAATCATGATAAAACTTACCCTGGAGGTTCTTGGGACTTGTTCCCTCGACTTTAGGGTGATTTTTCGTGACTAGGGATGTTAGGGAAATAAACTGAAAAGCTTAAATATAACTTAAAATGCGAAATCCAACTTTTGACCCGAAATCGACCTGTTTCGCGATGGGTCAGCGATGCGGGTGAATCGCGCAACATTCTGCAGGTAACTACTCAGAGTTTTGCGATCAGCCCGTGAAGCGGGGCCATCGTACGCGCTCTCACGCGCCCTCACGCGCCCCGCGAAGCGGTGTGTGTCGGTTTTGCGCAGTGTTCGGTAAAATAGGCATAACTTCTTGTACATAGCTCTGTTCAAGGCCCATAATATACCGTTGGAAAGATATTTCAAAGGGCTACAACTTTCATGTTTTAAGTTTCCTCAAATTCCCAACGGATTTTCACGAAATTCGACTGGAAGGCAGACATATCAAAACTTAGCCGATTCTTTAGACTTTTAAACGCCTTACTATTAGCCATATTGAGACGATCATATCTCCTTGCTCCGATCTCTGATTGGCCTGGTACTTATATCTTTAGAAAGCTATTTTTACGTACTACAACTTTCATTGAGGGTACTTTACCAAATTCCCAATTAATCAAGGAGTTATCACTACCCGAAGTAGGCCTGTCAACTATTTTCGCAAAACGTTCAAACCTTCAATTTTTCCACTAAAACTCTAATGATATGAGTCTAACCTTAGTTCTAAGATATGGGGTGTTACAATGGAGCTATCTTTGTGATACGGAGTTATCTTTGTGATACGGAATTATGCCGTGATACGGAGTTATGCTGTGTTCGGAGTATCTCGTGTTATGGCGCCAATGACGGGGTAGCGACCATGTTCACCGAGTCCTATAATGGGCCGGATATGATATATGATATTGACATTCATGATTTGTGTTTCAAAAGCAAGCATTTTGGTTTTCTGGTTATTGTACTCGTTTTTTGTACTTTTTATTTCGGTTATAATCTTGTTACTGTATTTCATGCTTTATATACTCAGTACATATTTCGTACTGACCCCCTTTCTTCGGGGGGTTACGTTTCATGCCCGCAGGTACAGATACTCGCTTCGGTGATCCGCCAACTTAGGATATTTATTCTGCTATCTTGGAGTGCTCCCTTATCCCGGAGCCTAGATTTTTGGTATAGATCCTCTTCTTTATATATATGTATTTATCCGGGGGGTACGGCGGGGGCCACCGTCCGTCATATAATCTTGTTGTTTCTCTTAGAGGTCTATAGACATATGTGTGGGTTTGTATATAGTTATTGTACAGTTGTGTATGTGTGACTTATGTTTTGGGACGTTCCCATTCATAGTGGCAGCCTCGTCGGCTTGCGTATGTATATATGTTTTGGGATGCTGTATGCAGTGGCGGCCTTGTCGGCTTGCGTATATATATAGTTGGGGCGTTCCCACATGTTATGATAGCCTTGCCGGCTTATGTAAGATGTTATCTGTTGGAAGTTGTAGCTCCTCAGGAGGCAGGTTATCGTGATATATATATGCGACAGATTTGAGACGACATCTTGCCTTTTTGTATATGAGTTCCTTATCATGCTAGTTGTGGACTGATTATAGCTAACAGGTGTGTATACGAGTGTCCAGCTCGGGCACTAGTCACGGCCTACGGGGTTGGGTCGTGACATCAATCACACAAGCTCTTAGCATGTCCTCAAGTGTCTGTATAGTATGCTCCACCTGTCCATCTGTCTGCGGATGAAATGCAGTACTAAGACTCACCTGAGTCCCCAATCCATTCTGAAAAGACTTCCAGAAATTAGCTATGAACTACGCCCCTCTATCTGAAATAATGGCTGTAGGAATACCATGAAGTCGTACAATCTCCTTAAGATAAAGCTTTGCATAATCTTCAGCTGAATAAGTAGTTCTGACAGGCAGGAAATGGGCTGACTTTGTAAGCCTATCAACTATGACCCATATCGAATCATACTTCTGCATAGTACGGGGCAAACCTGTGATGAAATCCAAATTAATTACCTTCCATTTCCATGTTGGAATCTCCATAGCCTGTAATAAACCTCCAGGCTTCTGGTGCTCTATCTTGACTTATTGGCAATTCGGACACTGAGCGATAAATTCTGCTATGTCTCTTTTCATTCCATCCCACTAATAAACTTTCTTCAGATCATGATACATCTTTGTTGTGCCTGGGTGGATAGAATACCGAGAAGAATGAGCTTCTCCCATAACCTACTGATGAAGTCCTGCAACATTAGGAATACATAATCTACTTCGATACCTAAGTACTCTATCTCCTATAATCACAAAGGGTGTCTTTTCTTTCTGAGGAGCCGTAACTCGGTAATGGGCTAGAACAAGATCTTCGTACTGACGTTCCTTTATCTCCACTACCAAAGATGACATCACCGTATCTTGGATCGTAATTCCTGCATCGCCTGAATCTAACAGCCGAAGTCCAAGGCTGGCTAGTTGACGAACTTCGCGGACTATCTCCCTCTTCTCTGGCTATACATATGACAGGCTACCTATAGATTTACGACTAAGAGCATCGGCCACTACATTAGCCTTGCCAGGATGGTACAGAATATCCATGTCATAATCTTTCAGCAACTCTAGCCATCGCCTTTGACGCAAATTCAAGTCCTTCTGCTTAAAGATATACTGGAGGCTCTTGTGATCGGTATAGATATCAACATGGACACCGTATAGATAATGCCTCCATATTTTCAAGGCATGAATCACCGCAGCTAACTCTAGGTCATGAGTTGGATAATTCCTCTTGTGCTGCTTCAGTTGTCTAGAAGCATAAGCAACAACCTTGCCATGCTGCATTAATACAAGCCCAAACCAATACCTGAAGCATCACAATATATCATATAGCCCTCTGTCCCTTCTGGAAGAGTTAAGACGAGTGCTGAAGTCAACTTGTCTTTCAATATCTGAAAACTCCGCTCACATGCATCCGTCCACTAGAACTCAGCTGACTTCTGAGTCAACTTGGTAAATGGGACTGAAAGAGAAGAAAATCTTTCCACAAACCTTCTATAATATCCTGCAAGGTCCAAGAAGCTACATTTCTCTGTTGGTGTCGTGGGCCTGGGCCTTAGCCAATTCTTCACAGCTTCGATCTTTTGATTGTCCGCTTTAATGCCTTCACCTGAAATAATGTGATCAAGGAAAGCCACAAAGTTCAACCAGAATTCACACTTGGAAAACTTCGCATATAGTTCTCTATCTCGAAGAGTTTGAATCACCGCACGTAGATGATCTGCATGGTCAGCCTCTGACGATGAATATTTTAGAATATCATCTATAAACACGATCACGAATAAATCCAGGAAGGGTTTGAATACACAATTCATCAAGTCCATTAATACAGCTGGAGCATTAGTTAGCCCGAATGACATGACACGAAACTCATAGTGCCCATATCTAGTCTTGAATCTTTGTCTTTGGAATGTCTTCCTCCTTCACCCTAACCTGATGATATCCGGAACTCAAATCTATCTTTGAGAAATATATGGCGTCTTGCAATTGATCAAATAAATCATTAATCCTTGAGAGCGGATATTTATTCTTTACAGTAGCTTTATTCAATTGACGATAATCGATACACATTCGCAAAGAGACATCCTTCTTTCTTACAAATAATACCGGCGCTCCCCACGGCGATGTACTGGCCTAATAAAACCCTTCTCGAGTAAATCCTTCAATTCTTTCAACTTCGCAGGTGCCATTCTATAAGGAGGGATAGATATTGGCTGAGTATCTGGCAATAGATCAATAGTAAAATCAATCTCCCATTCCGATGGAAGGCTTGGAAGCTCGTCTAGGAACACTTCTGGAAACTTATTGACTACCAGGACAGACTGAAGGGTCGGTGATTCTGCTTGTACATCCTGAACTCGAACTAGGTGATAAATATATCCTTTTCTGATCATCTTTCTTGCCTTAAGGTAGGAAATAAACTTACCCCTCGGCGATGCAGCATTACCCTTCCACTCTAGGACTGGCTCGCCGGGAAATTGAAATCGAACTATCTTTGTTCTTATATCAACATTAGCATAACGAGAGGCCAACCAATCCATGCCCATAATAACATCAAAATCAATCATGTTTAACTCGATCAAGTCTTCTAGGGTATGGTGGTTACAAACTACCACTATACAACCTCAATCTACTCTCCTAGCTATAACCGGATCACCAACTGGCGTAGACACCTCAAACAGCTCAATCAGGTTAGGCTCTATCCCAAACTTGCCAGCAACAAATGGGATAACATATGATAAGGTGGAACCTGGATCAATCAGTACATATACATCATGGGAAGAAACTGATAATATACTTGTAGCCACATCAGGAGCCGACTCACGATCCTGTCTACCGGCTAATGTATAAACACGGTGTTGAGGCCCACTCGAGCTAGAGGCTCTATTCCTTCCTCTACCACATCCCGCTGATGTCTGAGGAGCTGGCCCTAAAGGGCGTACTGACGAAGAAGAACTAGCTACGGACCCGGTGGGCTGAACAACGCCTATTTCACCTCTCGACGGACACTCCCTTATCACATGACCTGCTAACCACAAGCATAATAAACATCGGATCCATATCGACTCTGTCCGAAATGTAATCTACCACACTGGGTACACTGCGGTACTGGTGGTCTCATCTGGCTTGACTCTGGTCTACACTGGGAACCTGATGCTCTAGAACTCTGGCCCACTCCTGAGTAAGAAGTCCAATCAAATCTAGGGCCTGACAATCGCTGAGGTGCACTCCCTGCTGAATGAAATGAATACCGAGAATGCTACTGTCTCTGTCCTCCCCTGAACTCACCAGCAATATCTAAGGATCTGGCCCTCTTACCATGGCCCCGGTCACGCTCGCGCTTTGTTCTCCTCTGGCGCTTATGATCCTCTAAATTTCGCGCGCATATGCCTGTATGCGAAAAATATCCATACCCTGCTGTAATGCAGCTGTCGTACACTCATCTATCAAATGTGGCCCTAGACTCGCCACGAAGAGATGAACTCTGCCTTCCATCTCAGCCACCATGGCTGGGGCATATCTAGCCAAGTAGTCGAAGTGTACACAATACTCCTGAACACTCATACTGCCCTGCCCAATACGCAAGAATCTATTTGCTTGGGCCCGTCGGACTTCTGGTGGTAAATAATGACGAATAAATGCATCTGAAAACTCTCACCAAATGGCTGGAGGAGCATTCTCTCCCCTAGACAGCTCCCATGCCTGATACCACTGTACTGCAATATCACGGAGCCTATAAGATGCCAGCTCCACTGACTCGACCTCATCGGCATGCATGACCCTCAAAGTCCGCTGCATACTATCAATAAAATCCTGAGGATCTATATTTTTCTTTAACACAGAAAACTCTGGAGGGTCTAGCCCAAGGAAAATCTTAGCCCTCGCACTGCCCACTCGGTCCGGCCGATCAACACCAACTCCCTGACATTACGCCTGAGGGGCTACCAATACGGTTAATAGCAGTATAGCATCCCACATATCCTGCCCGGTGCATCTGGCTAAGGGATTGGGGGCACTGGGGCAGGTGTTGGAGGCGGTATGTGCGAAGTCCGGAATGGGCTCTCACACTGGGACTCGCCTCGAGCCCTGGTAGCCTGCTCAGTACCACTGGTGGCCTCACCAGCCACTCCCTTACCCTTCGTAGCGGAGGTAGATTTCTTGCGAGGCATCACTGAAATCAAAACAAACTATTTGGATGCGAACTCTTAACACACGGCTCTATCGCACGATCTAAGAGAGAAAAAATGGCAATTTCCTAAATGTCCTGTAGCCTCCTGCTTATAAGTGTGGTGCACGACACACCCATAAATAAGACTATACTAGACACGGTCTGTAGACAACCCTAGGATAGAACTGCTTTGATACCACTTCTGTCACGATCCAACCCGATAGGCCACGACGAATGCCTGATCTCTAGTGATCAAACACCCCTATACTCCTATCTGGACAACACTACATAATAAGGGCCCACAAGCAACTCAATCTGGATTAAACTGACTCATGAAAGGATAATATCAGGAACTATGCATCGTGCAAACATATATACTGAAGATAACAGTGCAAGCCAACTAGGCTGCTACATGGACTGTACACAAAATAATGGGAGCCGACGAGGCTACCACACAAGTCATCTACATATAACTGTCTACAGACCTCTAATGGAATAAAAGCTGTAGAAAGGACGGGACAGGGCCCCGTCATACCTATGTGCATATACATCTCAAAAGAATGGCATACCAAAATAAATCGCAGCTCCGGATCGAGTGGAGCGCACTAACCACCGTTAGATAGGAGTCCTACTGAGCTGGACTGCCTGTCTGTCTGTCTATACCTGCGGGCATGAACGCAGCCCCCCGAGTAATAGGGGAGTCAGTACGGACAATGTACTGAGTATGTAAGGCATAAGAGTAATATATATGTAAGAATCATGAAAGGAATCCGAAACTCATAAACAAACTGACTGTATGAATGCATCTGTATTACTGAAGATACCTCTGCGGCATATGATATGCATGCAATCTATAAGAATCATGTACATCTGTGTATACATATATATATATATACATACATACATATATATATATATATATATATATATAGTAAACTGCCCGTCCATATAGGTACGGTATCATCATCATCATCACTATCCCGCGTCCGGGATGATAGTCATCTCATGCCGCCCACTAGTGGTGCTGCCCGGCCATATAGGCACGGTGTTATGCTGCCCGGCCATGTAGGCACGGTGTTATGCTGCCCGGCTATGTAGGCACCGTGTAAGAAAATAGCTATATATACACATATATATATATATATAAACAATGCATGAAGACTCATGAATGATATGCTCTGGACTACTCTGGGTAACATAAGATCTCTGGGACCATAAACATGGAACATCGAAATTCAAGAATATGATGAATCCTTTATCATCTAAGAGTAGAGTCTTTGGAACTCGCTTGCTTACTTTGTTCGTTCATATAATAAGGATCATGCCAAAGGAATAAAAGGGACAGCCTTAACATACCTTGAAGCGTATCTACTCATCTAACGTCTACTTCTTGAACTCGTAAGTCTACAACCAAGATAACATAGGCCACAATTAGACCCTTTATAACACTTACCATCCGATTCAAGTGAAAAAGGAACTTAACGAGGTCCGGACAACATCCCCTTCACAACTCACTAATTTCTCAATCTTTCAATTTAACTAAAATATCAACAATAATACTAACAACAACCATATCAATACTTACATATCAAAATATAATATATTCTACTCCAAATCATCCCTCAAAATAACCTTCAAGACCAACTTTACTCTTATTCAACTTACAACTTTCATAACTATAATTCCCTTTGCTTAAAACCACTAAAACTCTTGATAATAACTCCAACACAAATATAAGAATCATATACATACCTTGAAGGAGCTAGGATACTAAGAATAAAGCTCTAACTCCAATTCCCAAGCTCATCAAATTCAAAGAAACCCTAGGAACAACCTTTTTGCTTCACTAGCTCGGGTTTACGGGCTCGGATCTTGCTAAAACTCCTCCTATATAATAGAAAGTAGTCAGAGGAAATATTTAGAGGTTTTCTCTGGTTTGGAACAGAGAAAATAAGAGATAAAGTCGTGGGACTAGATAGTTATAGATGGATCAAGAAGGTTCCAGTGGTTGCGGGTCGACGGCCTGTCAACTAGCTCCACCGTTCTGCCACCAGAGAATCAGAGGTTGCAGCAACACCGACAGTCCACAACGACGGCTCGTCAACGTGTTGACGGCCCGACAATGTGGACTGCTTCTGCAGGTTTTTCCTTGGGCAGTCCAATTCACGTCGATTCAATTCGTTTAACTTCTAATCCTGTAGTATTGCAAGAAACATGTACTTATGCTTTGGTACACACGGGCTAAGGCTCTTAATATTTTTAAAACTCGGGTACGGATCTCCATAGTTAGGGCATAGACCACCCGTAAGCCAAGGACTTCTTTGAGACGAAAACGAGAGGTGTAACAATATAAGTCTAAAACATAAATAAAGATAAGTGCGGAATACAAAATACAATCCCCAAGGAACTGGTCTAACTCGTACAAGAGCAACTAAGTAAGACATAATATAACATAAATGAGGATAGGAGAAACCTGGACATCTGCAAATCGTACGAGATGCAATGCATGATAAAATCATTTTTCATATGCAAGTATAATACACATAATATATATATATATATATATATAAAACATACCCGGCCCTAACGGGGCTCGGTGTGAAGCATACCCAGCCTTTACGGGACTCGGCGTGAAACGTACTCGACCCTTATGGGACTCAGTGTGAAACGTACCCGGCCCTTTTGGGACTAGGTGTGATAACTTAACCAGCCCTTTCGGGACTCGGTGTGATAACGTACCCGGCCCTTTCGGGACTCAGCGTGAAATACCAACTAATCAGTGGTTGCACAATAGGTGTCGTACCAGGCCGAGGTGTAGTAAAATAGTGCATACATATATATATATACACAATACGTGAGGAGCCAATGAAATAACATCAGGCCTTTCAGAGTGACGTAAGGTCGTTACACCACTAAATATATTATGGGACACATATCGAGGACAAGGAATGACTCAATTGATAATACTCACATTAACATCATAAGGATCTTTCATAAAGTATACAGACGGTTTAGTAGGAGTCCATGAATGACTTAGCTGCGGACGTTTACTTAATTTTGTAATATATCGGAAATTCCGTAAAAATAGAGATTTTAGGAAAAATATGCATCTTTCATAAAATATATATATGTTACACCTCGAAAAAATTTTCGTTGATGCACAGTGAATGGGCTATCGGAGAGCATGAAGTATATGGTGTTTCGATAAGTAAGAAATAGCATTTGATGATTCTAAATAAGATTTCAAAGACATTGGAAGTAGGAGACCAATGTTGTTAAGGAAAGTAAGGTATATGTCGTGTGTCGGGCAAGATTTATGAGTATCGAATTAATGACGACTTAATGATATTTTGGAGAAGAGTTATAACGTCCCTTAGATTGTTAATGAGGTGATAAACAAGTGTTAAGAAGGTTCCATAAGGATTGGAGGTCAATCGAAGTGATGAGAACAAGATCAGTGGACTGATGGGTTATACGGCCAATTATACGGATCGTATAATGGTTGTGCAAGACCATCATGAAGAAGGTCCCTCGGTGGGATTATACGGTCGGTTATAAATTTTAGGACCATATAATGGACCGTATAATTCGCGAGAGAAGAGACATTGAAGGGTACGATTTTCACGGTCACTTATACGGACCGTATAAATATACGGACCGTATAAGTTATACGGACCATATAAGTTATACAGACCGTATAAGTGTCCGTATAATCTCCCGACAGAACAGATTTTTGAGTTATTAAAAAGAGGACCAAGTTTATTATTTCATTTCCATTTTTCACTCCTTCTCTCTAAAACATCTCTCTACATTTCTCCCACAAGATTTCAATATAAATTAATGTTCAACTTCATCAAACCAAGTGAATCAAGTATAAGAAACCCATTAAAGTTCATCCAAAACAAGAAATCCAAGTGAAGGTGAAACTAGAGTTTTTCTCAAGTGAAGTGTTTGCACCCAAGATTCATCCCTACACCATCTAAGGTAAGTTTTATGACATTTCCTTGTTGTTTAAGGTATTTGAAAGTTAAAACACTTGGATTATATAAGGAAATAGGAAATGGGTCATGAATGTGGGAATAGTGTCACTTTTGAGTAAATGTTTGGATTGAGTTATGATTCTTGATACATTATGATTATAATCATGTTATAAATGATATTGAGAACATGGAATAGACCTTGTATATGAATGAACGAAATTGTGTGATATGACCACGAATATGGATGAATTGGAGTGAAATGTAAGAAGGATAATGTAGGTGAATAAAGGCTATTGTGATGATATTGTGAATATTATTATTGATGTTTGGGAGTTGATATATGATATGGAGGAAATTGTATAAATAAAGGAGATGCTGTCCAATTTTCCCTAACTTTAGTCATGAATGCTAAGCTATCAATTCTCTAATGTTAGTATTCACTCTAATGAAGGTAGAAACGTGAGCATTGAAGAAGCACGTGCAAGTGATAGAATAGTTGAACGGAAAGGTATGTACGGCTAACCCTTCTTTCATAAGGCATGGTTCTTTGGCCAAATATCTATCCTTCTATGAGCCTACGATATTCTCTAATGATCCTATCTCTAAAAGCTACTAAGCTTATGATTCTAGATATGATATGATTGTACTAAGTTCCTTATACGATGAGAAATCCTTTAAGGATAGATGTAATGAATAACGATAGTAAAAAGGCTAAAGATGCTTATGAGCTTATATGTATATGTGCCCATGTGTGGCTATTATGAAACCCCGAGCTTATATGGCCGGGTAGAATATAGTAGATATGTATATATGTAATGCGCGCGCACCACTGTAGTTGGGTTCGGATAATACTGAGCCTTGGTAGGGCCAGGTATGTATGAAAATGAGCCTCGGTAGGGCCAGGTATGTGAAACACCGAACCTTCGTGGTCGGATATGCTATATAAATGCTATATATATGACATCAATATGAGTATGAATATGCTAAATATATATAAATGCTAAGTAAAGGCTATGTATATGCAATGTGTATGATATGAACACGAGTATGAATGGAAATATGAATACGGATACGAAAATAGATACGAAAGGTAAATGAGTACGGATATAGATGTATGTACACGGATACGCAGTAGAAATGGAATGTCCCTATGGAAAGCAAGTAAATGCTATGACGATGATACTATTATCTCCCATCCTATGTTATTTCATATGTTGTCTATTATGCTTTCATATTGATATTGATCATGCTTTATATACTCAGTACATTCTTCGTACTGACGTCCTTTTATTTGTGGACGCTACGTCATGCCCACAGGTGGCCAGGGAGACAGACTTGATCCATAGCTTCATTATTCGGGGACTACATAGCGGGGCTCCATTTCATTCGGAGCTGCAGCCTTTTTGGTATAGATTCTTTTTGTGTACATATTTATGGGCACGGCGGGGGTCCTATCCCGCCTATATGATATGACGATTCTTCTTAGAGGCTCGTAGACATATGTATATGGGTAGATATGTTTGGCCTTGTCGGCCTATATTTTGGGATATTATTTTAATAGCCTCGTCGGCTTATGGGCATAGTTATTAATGGTGATATAAGTGAATTGTCGCCCAATGGGATTAATATGAATGATGAAAGAAAGCATGATTTAGCTATATGGCTCATCTAGATGTGATGTGAAAGTATGTTAAGAGGTGCCCGGGTGGGTTAGCACTGGGTGCCCGTCGCGGCCCTCCGGTTGGGTCGTGACAATGTACTTCTCATAAATACGTATTTTTCGTAAAAAAGAAAATATATATATATAGTAAAATATAGGAAATCCAGAATAGAATCGAATGGATTGATAATGCATACTAGGGGTTCTATTGATTCGTGCTAAGGAAAATGATAGCGAAAACCTGACATACCTGCACTGCCAAGTTGTCACTCGAATGAGTTTCGTATTCTGATGCTCTCCCTTTCACGTGAACCTATATGAGGGCGTACGCATCCTGGGTTAGTTCTCCTCGACTTGCATGCAAATATTTTGGTGCTAATTTTCCAAATTCTCAGGAGTTACGAAAATTCGGGCAGCGTGTTCCCTGTTTTTGTGACATCTCAAGTGTCGACAACAGTACCAACAACAACAATACAGCAATACCAATATGAACCCATATCAATTTCCATGGGATTTTACCAGTAATTTCCGTTACGGGATTAATTCCGTTAATTTTGCCCAAACGTCATAATTTACGAGTTTATCTTCGAATTTAATAGAAACCCAATACCAACAATCCAATTCTCAATTAAATTTCCATACCAACTTGTCAAAATCACCATTAAAATCCATCAACAACAATTTCCATAGATTTACTTCACATTTTCACCAATTCGAATAATTACGAGCTAATTCCAGCGATACCCATTACGAATTTATGCTAACAGAGGAAGAATCTTACCTTGCTAAACTTTAACTGATCCTTGATAGCTTTCACATTCCAAAATTCTCCATCCTTCACCTTATTTCAGCAACAACCACGATACCACGATGCTATCCCGAGTCTTTCGAGCTTGATTGACGTTGAATCCTACTACGTTGAAGTATGGACCTTGAGAGATGATTATGGAGGTTTCTAGATGTTTATGAGTGGTGAAAATGATGAAAAATGATGGGTTAGTGGGGGTATTTATAGGTGTGTGCGTCCGGTTAGGCTTCATTGGGCCGAATTAGTGGGCCTTAAGTGAGTTTCTAGAAAATTCGCGTAGATTCGCAGGCTTCTTGCAGTCCGTCTTAAAATGCCCATAACTCCCTACTCCGAGGTCAAATCGACTAACGGTTTGTTGCGTTGGAAACTAGACTCGATGAACCTCAATTTGGATAGTTTATTCACTCTATAACTCCTCATATGCTAGAAGATACACCTCGCTCAAGTTGGACTAGAGTTCTCGTCCGACATTCTACCAAGTTCTTCCCAAAGTTTTGATAACTTACTTCCTTCAACCCGCTTGACCCCGGAACATTTAGATTCTCTCTTAATACTTACTTAAAGTCTTTCTTATCCTTATAAGTGTTTCATAGCCCCTCCAGGCTTACCTTAGTTCACTAACGGCACTAACGATACGAAATTCTTCCATGGTATGACACCCGTTTGTCTTGATATATATCCCACATAAGCTCACGACATTATCCTTCCACAATCTCCTTCTCTAAAAAAATACGCCATGAGTACGGAACGTCCGTAGCTCTTGAGAGGGGCGAGGTGTAACACCTGATTCCTACAGAGCCTAACAGGATTCGACGCTTTGTCGGTCCGCTCGTTGGTTCTCTTCAGATTCCATGCCTTTAGATTGAGGCCATGGGTGGTTCCTTCCAGTCCATTGTTGAGCATGCTTTTTTAGTCGAGGCTGCTAAGGACCGTGCATTTGGAGGGGTTAGTGAGAAGAGGTAGCCACTGACGCCCAGAGTTGTAGTGGTTCCGGCCGAGAGGCGCCAAGAAGTCTTCTGCGCATGTCCGCCGTCCCGTCTGTGCGAGTCCGCGTGCAGAGACTTTCTCTTGGGCCATCCGCGCAGAGAGCTGCGTTCTCTCGACTAGCGCATGTAGTTGTTCCATTTGGGACTTCGCTTTTCGCCGATCTCCCCGCCTTCTAAGGGTTGCTTTTCATGTGAAGAGCCTAGTCATTTGCTAGAGAATGTCCATGACCCAGGTATAGACATCAGTTCCATAGGACTCTGGTATCTTTAGGTAGTTGAGGTGGTGCCGCTTCCTAGAGGGCGAGTGCTCCGTCGGCCGTGGTTCACGGGTGTTTCTAGAGGTGGATCCCCCCGGCAAAGCCGGGTCCCGAGTTCGAGGTGGATCGCGGCCTATACGTGGTGGGACCGTTGTTATTCGTTCCCAAGTAGACCCGAGGCAGAGGCCTCAGATGCTGTTATTTTAGGTATCGTTTCTATCCGACACAGCAGCATCTCTATTATTTGATTTGGATCCACTTATTCGTATGTGTCTGCATATCATGCCATTGATTGGGATTTTCCTTGTGATAGCATATTTTTACCTATTCATGTGTCTACTCTGATCGGAGATTTCGTTGTGGTTGATTGAGTTTATCGATCGTGTTTGGTTATTTTTATGGGTTATGACACTTGGGTAGATTAGATGATACTCGATATGGTGGATTTTGATATTATTTTGGGTATGACCTGGCTTTCTCCTTCTCATGCGCTCTTGGACTATCATGCCAAAATAATCACTTTAGCCATGCCAGCATTCCTAGACTTGAATGGAGGGGTACTCCTAGCCCCGCTCCAAAGAAGATTATTTCCTTCCTTCAGGCGAAGAAATTAGTCAACAGTGGGTGCTTAGCTTAACTGGCTCATGTGTGTGACACTACTGTTTCATCTCCACCCCTTGAGTCCATTCCCATTGTGAGCGAGTTCACGGAGGTATTCCTGCCCGAGCTGCCGGGTATGCCACCCGCTCGCGATATTGACTTCTGTATTGACTTGGATCTAGGCATTTGCCCTATTTCTATTCCACCATATCGGATGGCACCTGCCGAGTTGAGAGAGCTTAAGGAGCAATTATAGGATTTATTGAGTAAGGGGTTTATTAAACCGAGTGTCTCTCTTTAGGGTGCTCCTGTGTTGTTTTTGAAAAAGAAAGATGGATCTATGAGGATGTGCATTGATTATCGCTAGCTGAACCAGGTTACTAGTCAGAACAAGTGACCTATGCCTCGTATTGATGATTTATTTGACTCGTATTCAGTGGTGCTTCGGTGTTCTCGAAGATTGACTGCGTTCAGGCTACCACCGCCTGAAGATCGGTAGAATATTCCGAAGACAGCTTTTCGGATGAGATATGGACATTATGAGTTTCTGGTGATGTCATTTAGGCTTACCAATGCCCCAGCTGCATTCATGACTTTGATGAATGGCATTTTTAAGCCATTCCTTGACTCATTTGTGATTGTGTTTACTGATGGCATCTTGGTGTATTTCAAGAGTAGAGAGGAGCATGAGAGCCATCTTCGCACTGTACTTGGGTTATTGAAGAAGAATAGCTTGCTTGCTCAGTTTTCAAAGTGCGAGTTTTGGTTGGAGTCGGTGGCATTATTATTCCACATTGTGTCTAAGGACGGGATCATGATTAATCTTCAGAAGATTGAGGCTATGAGGGATTGGGCGAGGCCCACTACTGTGATCGAGATTTGTAGTGTCGTGGGTTTAGCCTGCGGCTACCACCGATTTGGGAAAGGTTTTGCTTCTATTTCTTCATCGCTAACCAGATTGACTCAGAAAGATATTCCATTCCAGTGGTCCGATGATTGTGAGGAGGGCTTTCAAAAGCTCAAGACTCTTTTGACTTTAGCCCCGATTTTAGTATTACCCGTGGAGGGTAAGGATTTCTTAGTTTATTGTTATGCTTCTCGTGTGGGTTTGGGTGTTGTTTTGATGCAGAAGGGTAGAGTTATAGCCTATGCCTCCTGTCAGTTGAAGATCCAAGAGAAGAATTACCCTACTCATGATTTGGAGTTGTTGGCTGTGGTCTTCGCTTTGAAAATTTAGAGGGATTACTTGTATGGTGTCCATTGTGAGGTTTTCACTGATCACCATAGTCTTCAGCACGTGTTTACCGTAGAGATCTTAATTCCAGGCAGCACCGATGGATGGAGCTCCCGAAAGACTATGACATCTCTATTCTTTATCATCCAGGGAAATTCAATGTTGTTGCTGATGCAATGAGTCACAAGGCCACGAGTACGGGGAGTTTAGCCCCTTTGGTTGTTTTCGAGCATCCGTTGGCCATGGAGGTTCACTGGCCAATAGTTTTATTCGTCTTGATATTTCAACCCCAGGCAGAGTTTTAGCTTGTGTAGAGGCAAGATCATCCTTGCTAGATCAGATCGGGACTTATCAGTTTAAGGATGCTCAGTTGAGAAAAATTCTAGATAGGGTTCTGAGGGGTGAGGCCAAGGAGGCCATGATTAATTCTGATGGTACTTTGAGGATTAAGGGGCACGTGTGTGTTCCTCGTATTGGTGATTTGATTCATTTGATTTTTATTGAGGCCCATAGCTCTCGATATTCCATTTATTTGGGGGCGACTAAGATATATCGTGATTTGAGGCAGCACTATTGGTGGCATCATATGAAGAGGGATATAGTCGATTTCATGGCTAAGTGTGGTAATTGTTAGCAAGTTAAGTATGAGCACCCGCGACCCAGTGGTGTACTTCAGAGGATACCCATTCCCAAGTGGAAGTGGGAGTGGATTGTCATGGATTTCGTAATAGGTCTTTCGAAGACCCTGGATAAGTTTGATTCGATTTGGGTGATAGTTGATCGGTTGACTAAGTCCACTCATTTCATTCTAGTTCAGATTTCTTATTCGGCGGAGAAGTTAGCCAAGTTGTACATTTGTGATATTATGAGATTGCATGGGGTTGCCATTGCGCCTGCTGCTGTTCTTCTAAATTCTGGGCATGGGCCTGAATGCAAGAAATATCCATCCCTTCCTAAAGTGAGGCCGTCAAGCACTCCTTAATCAAATGTGACCCCAAGCCACTCACAAATCGGTGCACGCAGTCCCCCATATCGGCTACTATGGCTAGAGCATACCTTGTCGTGGTCCCCCAGATCAGCTACCATGGCTGGAGCATACCTAGCCAAAGAATTAAACTGAAGGCTATACTCTCGAACACTCATACTCCCCTATCTGAGATTTAAGAACTTTTCAGCTCTAGCCCGTCAAACCTCTGGCGGTGAGTAATGTTGGAGGAAAGTATCTACGAACTCTTGCCATATGGGGGGAAGGTGCATTTACCCTTCTAGAAGATATCCAGGTGTTGTACCAATGAACGACCACATCTCGCAATCTATAGGAAGCCACTCTACCGACTCAACATCAGAAGCATACATTATCTGCAATGTCCTCAACATCTCATTTATAAAGCTCTGTCAGTCCTCATTCGGTTTTGACCCAAAGAACTCTGGAGGGTTCAGACTAATAAAATCACGGGCTCTAACACTGACAGCTCTGTCACCATGTCCCGCACCCTTTCGCTGAGCCGGAGCAGAAACTAACTGAGTCAGCAAATGGATGGCCTCTCTCATATCACGACTTGAGGCATCTGGTAGAGGAACTAGGGGTGTTGGAGCTGGAGCTAAGGCCCTTTCATGCTCCTATGAAATAGGTGGAGTATGAGAGGTCCGAGATAAAACCTCATTCTGGGACTCACCCTCATCTATGTCTGCCGGCGGCTCCCGCTCAGTCCTCCTTCCGGCCATTGTAGCTTTACTTTTTATAGGCATCGCTGAAAATATAACGCACGGTTAAGAAAAAGGAAATTCTTATATCATAGCTCTATCGCACGATCTATGAAGGTCAATCATTCCTAAATTCCCCCACAACCTCATGTTTATAGGTGTGGCGTGCTTCACACCCATAAACAAGACTCTACTGGATACGGCTCGTAGATACACCCTAAGATGACCTATTCTGATACCACTTTGTGACGATCCAACCGGAGGGCCATGACGGGTACCCGGAGCTAGCCTACCGAGCACCACCTAGCATACTTCTTCTAATCTTATCCTGGTGGACCCCATATCTAACTCACAATCAGCATAGTCTGTACGAGCATAAATTCTTAAATATAAGCTCATTTGTATGATTATCATCAACTCTGCCCCATATATACATAGATACAAGCCCACAAGGCTACAAAAATGACATACAAGATATGAACCGATGAGGTTATAAGAAATCTAACTGTACACACACATGTCTTACGAGTCTCTGTGCAGAATGCTAAAAGTCATAAAGACGGGACAGGACCCGCCATGCCCAATCATGTACATAAAAGAGTATTACCAATAT
>NC_081342.1:20837306-20892339 GCF_029784015.1 Lycium ferocissimum
TAACTAAAATATAAACAGCATTGCTGTAACCATTATCAATACTTACATATCAAAATATAATCAATTCTACTCCAAATCATCCCTCAAAATAACCTTCAAGCCCAACTCTACTCTTATTCAACTTACAACTTTCATAACTATAATTTCCTTTGCTTAAAACCACTAAAACTCTTGATAATAACTCCAACACAAAGATAAGAATCATATACATACCTTGAAGGACCTAGGATACCAAGAATCAAGCTCTAACTCTAATTCCTAAGCTCATCAAATTCAAAGAAACCCTAGGAACAACCCTTTTGCTTCACTAGCTCGGGTTTACGGGCTTGGATCTTGCTAAACTCCTCCTATGTAATAGAAAGTAGTCGGAGGAAATATTTAGAGGTTTTAACGGATTTTGGGGCCGAAAATAAGAGATAAAGTCGTGGGACTAGATATTTATAGATGGATCGAAGGTTCCGATGGTTGCGGGTCGACGGCTCGTCGATGCGTCGACGGCCGTCCTCAGCTCCATCGTTACGCCCCGGAAATCAAAGGTTGCGGCAACCGACGGTCCGCAGCAATGGCTCGTCAACGTGTCGGCAACCGACAATGTGGGTAGTTACACGGGTTTTCCGGCGATCGATTCACGTCGATTCAATTCGTTTAACTTCTAATCCTGTAGTATTGCAAGAAACATGTACTTATGCTTTGCTACACACGGGCTAAGGCACTTAATATTTGAAAAACTCGGGTACGGATCTCCATACTTAGGGCATAGACGACCCGTAGGCCAAGGACTTCTTTGAGATAAAAACGAGAGGTGTAATAATATAAGTCTAAAACATAAATAAAGATAAGTGCAGAATACAAAATACAATCCCCAAGGAACTGGTCTGACTCGTATAAGAGCAACTACGTAAATGTCTAAATATACAAATATGTAAGTTATAGATAACTGCCTAAATGGAATAATATAATGACAGGATAGATGAGTCTCCGGTCAGCGGGCTCGTCAGATGCTCACCCTAGACACTCGGAAGCAGGGCCTCGAGAATCAGTCACGAGGAGAAGAAGTAGAGCCTGTCACGAACTCTGCACTCAGAAAATAATGCATCAAGGTAGTATCAGTACAAACACTATGTACTGGTAGGTATGATAGACCGACAACAGTTACCTAACATATATAAGGAAAGAAACTGAAGAATAGACATGCTCGCAATCGTACAAACACAACACAGTCCAAGAACAACAACCCAAGTGTAGTAGTATCAAGTCAGAATCCAAGAAATATATGAATGTAATAATGAATGCATATGCAATGCAATGAAATGCACTGGCCAAATGTAATCTCCGTACACATATGCTACGGATGGAATACCTCCACGCCTCGATAATCATGACTCGGGAGCCCGCGAAGTCCATGTACCACTCTCACGATCTCGGCAAAGACCTCGGGCATCAGACACTCATCTCTCTCATCATCTTCACTACCAAGTCCCAGTTCATATCAATGTATCATGTAAAATAATAAGGATGGGTTTCATGCACAATATCAATGCCAAGTGAAATTATATCAATACCAATCGTGCCACACATGGACACATATCACAATATACTGATTAAGTCAATTCTTTCCTTTATCCGTGATAATGCCAAGATAAGTGAGAGAAAACGTATAATAATCACTGATATGGCAACTAAGTACAAATCATATCACGCGGCATGGACTTGATAAATCACAAAGAAGGTAATAAGCCCACAAACCGATTAATAGTACCAAACCTAAGTAATCATCTCAACTTCATACCCGGCGTAACATGCTTTTCTAAAAAGTAACTAACTCTACATATGTAGCTAACCGAAATTTAACCAAAAGGTAAGTCGTAACCTACCTGGCTACCGAGCTGGAGCCACGAATAATCAAATTTGTGCCTTGCCTTTCCGGAGAGCCTCCAAGTACTCAAAGTCTATCCATTATCGAATTCTAAGTTAGAAACAGGGGCGGACCTACATTGTAGGTTTCGGTGCTCAAGCACCCATTGACCCCGACTCGTAATATATATCCTTAGACAGAAAATACAAGAGAACTTATATAAAGAGCGGTTAAGCACCCATATACAAAAATGTTGGATGGGTGCTTTGGTTCTGAAGCTGAGAGTTCCGTGCAATCACACAAGTACCGAGAATTCGATTCTCGGTTGAAACAGATTTTGGAGGCTTTTTTTTTTTGGGGGGGGGGAGGGGGGGGGGGGGGGGAGAGGAGAAGGCTTAGTACTTCTGTCATGTACTACTAGATACATTAGCTTCTTTTTCTTTCTTTACAATCTTTTCTTTTTCTTTCTTTCCAATCTTGATCTTTCCTTTTTTTTTTTTAATTAACTGGTAACATTTCAATCATGACCTTTTCCCACCATTTCTTTTAGTTTATTTTTTTCCCACTTTTTCTATTTTTCATTACGACAAAAAACTATAGTTTTTCAGAAAACTTTAGAGTGAAAAACAGTTGTAATTATAGGCAATAATGCCATTGTTCAGCGTCTTCAAAATATGAAAAGTTGTCGAATCTTAGAAACTAGAAGACTGTTTTTCCTAAAAAGAATAATAATATTAGCTGTAGTTTTCTCAATGTAACTTGTGACTAGAAGTCTTTTTCGTAATAATAGCTGTTTTCTTGTTAGCTTTTTAAATTTTCACATTTAAATAATTATGTATTTATATTAACAAAGTGAGCACCCACGACCTTAAAATTCTGGATCCGCCACTGGTTAGAAATAAGAAACAACAATGCCCATATTGCTATTCAATCGTTCGGATCAAAATCAACTAAGTAAAAGAGGAAAAATGGGCCCACAAGGGTAAAACAGGTATTTCAAATATGGAATAGGTACCCCAAGGTTCTAGGAGTCCAATTCTACTCTCAAATTGGTAAATTAGCTCAAATATTGGTCTATTTGATCATTCAAGTCAAAACCCTCAATTTGGGTATAAACACTAACTTCCAATCTTTCAATTCATCAACTATAATGGAAGATTCAAGCCTATTGACCACTAATTCATCAAATTCCATGCTTAGATTAGTCAAATCCATCAATTAATCTCATATTGGAAATCTAAATATCAAAGGATAAAGTAAACATCAAAACCCATCTTCTTCCTTAAATTCTGTAGATTTTCTACCATGGATTCATGCTTAAGAAAGGTAAATAAAGGAAATCAAGGTTAGAGAACTTGCTCCCAAGAAGAATCTGCTTAGAACCTCTTCAATTCGCCTTAAAGACACTTAGGAGTAATAAATGTAGGAATAGAAAATGAAGGGTTTTACTTACCATTAAATAGGATACTGTTCTGCGTTTCTCAGCGCAGCGATAGTGGGACCGCTCCCCCGATGCCCTGACCGCTCCAGTGAAGCTCTGTCCGCTGGAGCGGATTCCAACGAATCCACTTAGCACGCGCCAGCGGACCAGGCCTCACTGAGGCGGGTTTGCTACAGCACATAAAGTCTCGACCCGGTAGGACATCAAACACCAACAGATTGCTGGTTTATCACTATCTCATTCCCCAAACCCGACAATCACCCGAGACCTCCCAGATGCAAACCAGATATGCAAACCTACATAAAAATACGCTACGGACTCACTCGTGATCTCAAAATTCCCAACAGAGGTCTATTTGACCAGGTCAACACCCAATGGCCAAAAACCAACTTTCCAACCAGCATCCCAAAACGCTCCTACCAAGTCATAATCGACCATCCGAACCTTTCGGAATCGACAATTTTCCGAAAAAGGTCTGTTTATCCAAAAGTCAACTATCGGTCAACGGCTTTTCGCTTTAAGGTTTTATTTCTCATAAGTCATCATAAATCTCGCCCGATTACCTAGGGAACTGTGCCACCCATCCCCGCAGGTCAAAATTGTACTAATAGGGCTCAAGGAAGGAACAACGGGAATAAATAGGTCAAAAGCACTATAACGACCAAACGGGTCGTTGCAGGTGTCACGTATGGTAATGAACCTATAAATTTTGACTGCTTTATATCTCTCATTTCATTCCTTTGTTTTATAGGTAGTCAAGAATCAATTCAATAATTTTCATGGAAATCATAGCTGGAACAAAGGGGTATATCTCAACTTCTACAATATCAACTTCAAGAAGATCTTCACTGTGAGCCGGCTCAACCTCCAGTGAAATCTATCAAACTGAATTCAGATGATAGCTGCTGAGAAGGCAAGTGTGGTGGTAGTAGTGGTGTCATCAGAAATCACCATGGACACCTCATCCATGCCAGGGACCAGCAACTTAGCAGAAGCACTAGCCCTCTTACATGGTATTAGACGGTGCATAGTTGTTGGTCACTGATTTAAAGCTACTAGTAGATGCTGTCAATGAAAATTCCAAGCCTCTATGGAAAATTCGGGATGAACTAAGAAGAGCCAAGAACCAAGTTAATTTGGTTCTCAAAGATTGTTTTAGGGAAGAAAATCAAGTCGCAGACAAACTTGCTTCCTTAAGTCATACGTTTGAGCAACCCTAGAACTTCAATGCTTTTGAACAACTACCTAGTATAGTAAGAGGTCTCATGACAATAGACAGATGGAGTTTACCTGCAATCCGCACTTCTAACAAAAGAAATGCAACTATCACTTTTGAGCCCCCTGAAGGATGAAGTCTGATTTTAACTATAGCAATAGGAGTAGGATCAACTGGAGGTCTCCCACCTCTTTGATAGACAGTTACATAGCTTGTAAAGTAAATGATTTTTGCCTTAGCTCAATTACGTCGTCTCGGTTTTGTATCAAGAATAGATATGCCTATTTTTCTATTATAACAAGGGAGCTAATAACTAGGACAACTCCCTCAAAGGCCTCATATTGGCATTTGGAAGATGAATAAAATGAGCAGTAAATTTTTATTTTTTTTTAAGGCAGAGAGGAAATAGGGATGGCGGCTGATAAAAAATGACCTTTCAGGTTCAAATTAACCACAATGAAATATCCTAGAAAATAAGTAACAATATAGAGATAGAAAGACCAAAAGAAAGGTCTGATAAGAGAAACTACTTTGACTCAAAAATTTAAAGGGCAATAATTTGTTGGGCTATTAGAATTAAAATAACTCGCAATAGTCGGTACTTGAAATCAACAGAAAGAAGAGGGCCCTTGATTTCATTTTCTGTTTGTGAACACTTCCTGTTTGGTCTAATGTCGCAAAGCACTTTTGCCGGATTTAGAAATAAAACTGTCAAATGCTGCAACACAATTTTGCCTGATTCCTATGGCTGACATCAAAAGAGTTGATTCCCCTTTACTACTTTTGAGCAAACATTAGATTTCAGCTGGCTGAGAAAATTCTTTGTCATAAAGGAGTGATGCCCTCAAGATCATTAAATTAAGGCCCAAAAGACTATTTTGGCTTTGATTTTTCCTAGGAACACAAAATGTGATATTGACCTTAATTAGTCAGTTAATTAGCGCATCAAAATGGAGCCCCACAAAAGTGGTCATTAGCATCCTCCTATCACAGCCATGTGATCATAACTCGTAATCTCCCTAAGCAAACAAAATTTTCCGTATTTGACTTAGTTGTTCCGAAATTTAAGCCTTCTACAAGCAAAAACTTCATTCATTTTTGTAAAAAATATTATTTCCTTATCCGTTTATCCGTTCGTTTTAAAGATAATTTAGTGTTTAAAAATTTAAAAAGTAGTTAATATTACATATTTAATACTGCTAATTTAAAAATCTCTAAATCACACAAATATTATTACATATATAATATCATAAATTTCAAAAGTTTTGTTTTATTTTTAAAATTTTGTGTTCAATGAAACTACTGCATATAAATTGAAATAAATGAAGTATATATTTGGTGTGCAAGAGAAGAATGATGGGCTTAATTAAGGGTGACTTTCTAGTTTCAAAATTATGAATGAGTGACACAAGTTTATTAGGTAGGGGTGATTCTTTTAAGATTAGTGTTAATGACACTAATTTTAAAAGCCCCCAAGTTTTATTATTTACACAATGCCCCTACCTCCCCCCTCCCCCTCCCCTTCCCCCTCACCCCTCACCCCACCCCTTCCCCCTCCTCCGTCGTTGGCACCTCCTCCTCTGCACCGCCGCCGCCTCCACAACCTCCTCTTCTCTTTCCTCTGCTATCATTATCTCCGCCATCACTTTTTCTATCTCCTTTCCCTCTGCTCCGCCTTCTCCTCCACCTTTACCTTCTACAGAAAATCCAACAACTTTGATAAATTGTTACAACAAACTTCTCTAGTAGTTGTAACAAGTTCAATAATTGTTGCAACAACTCGACAAATATTGAGTTGTTGCAACAAATTTCATAGTTGTTGCAACAAATATTAATAGTTGTTGCAACAAAGTTGGAAGTTGTTGCAACAAATTTCAGTAATTGTTGCAACAACTTTGAAAATTGTTGGATTTTCTGTAGACTTTTTTTTATGGTTTGATTTTTTTTTTTTTTTTCAAATTTCTCCACAAAATCCTTACTACCAAAGCAAAACTCTCCATAAAATAAGAAAAAGAAAAAAAAAAGAGAACAAGAAGAATACGCCATGAAAAAGATGAAGATGACGACGGACAAGAAGGAGGAGGAGAACAAGAGAAAAAATGGCAGAGAGAAAGAAGAAAAAGGAGGAGAAGAGAAAAAATGGCAGAGAGAAAGAAGAAGGAAGAAGGAAGAAGGAAAAAAATATGAAAAGATAAAAAGGAGAGGAAGATTTAAATTTCGAAATTGAAAAGTAAGAGGGAAAACTTTTTTAAAAAATTGAAAAAATCTAATCTTCCCCCAAGTTTTTAATTGTTATAGTTAGGACCATATCTCATTTGACCAAGTCAAAGTCACCATTTTTAATTTCAACACTTAAACAGTAACTTTTAGTTAAATTTTCTCTATTTACATTGCATAATACTATAAGATTTCTTGAAGGACATTTACATTAGTCCGTTCATTCTAAGAAAAAATGAGTAAATTAAACCATCTGAATTTAGAAGCCATCCATGAGACGTGGAGACAAAAATAGTGGTCCTTGACCATCACAACACCTTAAATTAGATCATATCAAAAATCAACTTCTTTAGTTTTTTTCTTATCTTCAATTATGAAGTCTACGTGATATCATCAAAAAAATCTATAGTTGTTTACTAATTATTCGTTATCAAGTAGGAAAAAGTAGTTAACCCACATTCACAATAACCCCATATGCAAAGCCTTAATTTATTTCCCCCACTTTCCCTTATAAATATTGCTTCTCTCGACTTGAATAGAATAAACTATTAAAGAAACTAAAATGCAGATATCAGCGAGCTTAATTAGTGCAATCTTTGTGGCAGTGGCTTTTCTTTCATTACATGTGAGTGCTCAATCGGATTGCCAACAAGTTATCGTTGGGTTAGCACCGTGCTTGCAATACATAGAAGGGAATGCCACGAGCCCATCATCAGGATGTTGCACTCAGCTGGCCACTATAGTGAAGACAAGGCAACAGTGCGTGTGTGAGGTTTTTAGTGGAGTTAATGTCAACCAGACACTGGCTTTGGCTCTTCCTAAAGCTTGTAATGTCCGGACTCCCTCTGTTAGCCTTTGTAAAGGTATGCTAAGTTTATCAATTTTTTCTTCCGTTTCAAATATTATAGTCTTTTTGACAAATTGAATTTGTTTTGCTATATTTGACGTTTTAAAAAAGCAACAAGTATGTATTTTTTTTTTTTCAATTTACCGTTAACTAGGGACAGATTTAGTGTATGTAGTGCGAGTTAGAAAGGTAAGCTTACAACTATTTCAATGCATTGTATTTATATTGAGAATCATCAAATATATAATTAAATTAAGCCTTTATAAAAGTGGGCTATTGGTTCAGCGGCAAAGATGGAACCAGTTAAGCTTTGTTGTGCCCTCATTAATTTGACAAGGGTTCAAATCCCCTAGGCACCATAATTTTGTCTCTCACTGCTCCAACAATATAATATTAAGTGAGACATTTCATATAGAGATAAATGATAGTTTAAGCAAATACTCTAATAATTAAAATTATTAGATATTTTCTTAACGCGTCATAAAAAAAAACTTAAAAAATAAATAATATTGGCCCGAGGTAGTGACATTTGTGCCCTTCTTTTTGATCATTTAATTTTTATTAAGGTTCTTTTTCATTTTTATCTAATCATGTTGAACAATCATTTAGAATATTGCATAACATGTTTTACTGTAAATATGAACATTTCAGCTACTTCCCCAGTTGCTTCTCCAGTCTCTTCGTCTAATCCTTCAGGTATGAGTACTAACAAATCTTGCTCTCCTTAATAAAGCCACATTTTGCATGTTATCTTTACACCAATTTCAACACTTATAATATAATGGTGAGAAAATTATATATTTGTGGGGGTGACATGCAGGAGACGGATCGAGATATTCGCAAAGTGGGGATTCATCAAGAGGATACTCATTGAAGCTGCCATACTCCCTGTTTTTGTCCCTTGTAGCCTCTTTGTCATATACCACAATGTTAAGCACCACCTTATAATAAGCAAGCGCTCAAACTCACACATCACAAAATATGCTTCTAATTTCTGTCACAAATTTGTCACTAATAAAATTCTTGTGACAATGTCTTTTTCTACCTCAAACTTTCGTGTGTCTACGCAAGGATAAATTCATAATTACAAATTCATTAAATATTCAACACGATCTTATGATGTACCTGTCCATCACAAATTTGGGCCTTGTTTGTAGAGCCAGTGACACCATTTCCTTGAAACTATCTAAGGTGCGTGTGTGAAGTCAGAATAATTTGGTTTTGGTTATCTTGTTAATTTGTTAGTCAACATTTGTTTTTTGGCCAAGGCAAAGGTTTGTATTTACTCTATTGAAATTAATTTTCTCAGAAATATTGAACAAAGTTCTTTCTGATTATACATTACACACACTTCATGGCTTGAATCTTTGTATCTTGCAAAACCGTAGATCAAACTTTCCTACTTCCTAACTGATAACTACAAGATGATTGCTCTTACCAAATTTTGCTAGTAGAGTTATTGTTGTTTGTAAAGTTGTAATTATGTACATATATAGATTTAGTGGGCTTGAGTACATCACTTAGTATTTTTAACAAGGAATATAAGATTTAACTCTGTCGATATACTCAATTTGCTTTTTCTATCAAACAGTATCAAGTAAGCGATAGTTTGATCCTAATTAAAAAATCCATTTTGTTCATGTATATACATCCAAAAAGAAAAAGATGCCCTATATGGCAAGAACCAAAAAATAAAATGTCAAGCTTATTGCTAAGAAAAAAGAGGTGGTTGGCTTAACTTGTGAAACTCATCACGCTTTCAATCATAAAATACCATTCTAACTAGGAAAAGATAGAAAATCATTGCTCAAAAGTTCAATCATCTTTCCACTTTTTGTTCCCTTTTTTTTTTTTTTTTTTTTTTGCTCTTTTATATTTCTGTTTACTCTTAAATTTGATTTTAGCTTTCAAACTTACCAGGCAAAAGGTGTCGTGTATTTCCCTAGCTATCTAGTAAAAAGTAATACTCCTAAACCTTAACTCAAGAGCAAACAATTTGACGAAGATTTATGGACATTGAACTTCTCTTTTTCTTTTATGAAGTTGGAACGTGAGTATAATGAGTGTGTTTCTGCATAAAAAAAAAAAGGATCAAATTGTAGCTTTATACTCGTTAAACAAGAGAGATTTGCCTGTAAAGCTCCCAAATTCTCATGGTTAATTAATCAATTTGCTTAATAGACGAAAAAGAACATTAAATTCCAGCGCATAATGTATAAATTCTTATTTTATTTTGGGAAAAGGGTTAAAAATACTGCTGAACTATTTGAAATTAGTCAATCTTGCCTTTCATTACATTACCCTCGCTACTAACGGTTGCTCCAAAACAAGAGAAATGCATTTTGCCGTTGAACTATTCAAAATGGGACAATTTGCCACTTGTTTATAATCCTTCATTTTTCAATTTATGTGACCGTTTGATTGTAGCGACATTTAAGAAAAAGTGAGACTTTTGAAACTTGTGGTTCAAAATAAGTCTTGAATATTTGTGTGGTTGTAAATCATTTCATAAAGTGAATTTGTTTTTAAATTAGGAAAGAGGTCATTCATTTTGGCACGGACTAAAAAGGAAATAGCTCTTAATAATTGTAAATATTGGGCAAAATTTTATATTTGAGATTATGAGATTACTTTATTCAAAAATATCCTTTGTACTAATGGTTGGAGGCAGTTTTGAATTAGTCGACTAATAACGATTATATTATGTGCTAAAAATGTAACTGAAGCTAAAATTAGCCTTTTCTAATAGTTCAAGTATTTTTTTTTGGCCCTTTTCCCTTTTATTTTGTAGTTATTTGAATTTAGTAGGATAATTATAATGGGTTCTGTTACGAGAACCTCCGCAGTAATTATAAAAAAAAATAAATAAAAAATAATAATAATAAAAAAAACCGCCGGAGTATGGATGAAGTTATCCCTTTGGTCCAAAGAATAGAAAAAACCAAACCAATGACAAAATGATGGAGTTGGAATATCCTTTCGTGCCTAATTCTATTCTTCTTTTAATTTCCTAGGGTAACCGCATGTATACTTTCCAAAAACACTCCGTTGTATTAATTGTCCTAAAACACTTGCCTTAAGCACAAATCCATTTATCAATTGTTTTTTTACAAAACCAAGGCAAATCTATAACACCCAGTAATTGATTTTTTTGTTCCTCATTTGTAAACACATCAATACTTTTTTCAAGAAAGGTATAGTCCATATCTTCTTTCAGCTGTAATTATTGAAGGGTTCAGGTATTTGATTATCTAATTTCAATTGCGAATCAATTGATTGGGAATTGAAATTGCTTTGGACTTAATTGTGGATTTTGAAAAAAAAATAAAAAAAATCAAGATTGGCCATTTCCCCAGTTTTTGAAACACCCAAGTTTTTTTTTTTCTTGCTGTTTTATAATTCTTTCTTTATGTTAAGGATTTGGGTTTTCAGTTGTCCATCATTTGATTCATCTTGTTAAGATTTGGGTGTTTTTGTTTGCTCAAAGTCTTGCTATTTACCTTGCAAAGTTCTGATATTTTGTGTTTTATTGTGATAGTTTGTATGTTGTGTGCTGAAGGAATCCATTTGATCTTTAGTGCTTTGTTGATCATCTATAGATGCAATCATGTATGAACGTTTTGCATCTTAGTGTCTTTTAGTATACTTTGCTAAAATCACTTCATAAAAAATTTCAATAACATACCCCGTGTGATCCCACAAGTGGGGTCTGGTGACTCAGGGTGGCGTGTACGCAGACCTTATCCTTACCTTTGTGGGGTAGAGAGGCTGTTTCGATATAGTTTATAGAATATGTTTAACTGGATTGGTGAAAGAAATGGATTTTGATTTCCTTTTCCAAATGAACAAACACATCTATAGTTGCAGCAACTTAGCAATGTAGCCATTTCTGAGGCTTTTCTCATCAAGGTATGAGATTTATCTCCAGTTACTATATTGGAGCAATAAGTCTTGATTTGTTGCTGTTGCTTCCTCCACTGGTGCATATTGTGCTACTCAAAACTCAAAAAACAAATTTTGGTGTGTTATATACCTTACTTTAAGACCGCAAAGATTCAAAAGTCATCTTTACGTTCTAAAACTTCGTGCCTAGTCAAACACTCAAACTAAGAAACATAGAATGAAATGGAGGGGGTATGGAATACTGTCGATCTTTTTAGATAACTTGTTTCCATGTGATTTTAGATTTACCTCATCCCTTTTGACACATTCAATCATCATAGTGGCACTTATGAATCGGTGCATTTGGAAGTCTATAACATGGCCAAATCATTTCAAGTGACCTCCTCTCAAGTTTTCATTCATGTCTGCTGCTTGCACATTATATTGATGTAATGTTTATAATTTTGTTTAATCTCGTACAGCCACATCCATCTAACCGTTCGTTTATTATATCTATAGACTATACATTGTCTTTCAACCTACTGCCAGCGCTCCTCTGTTTGAGGCTTAGGATTGACAATTAGAAGCTCACATAAGTGAAATTCACATAGTGGGGCCTCAAGAAATGAGTTAAATTGCGGTCTAGCTTGTTATTGTTCTGTATGAGTATTAATTTTATTCTTTCTGATAACTGAGAAGCTGGTTTTGGTTTTTACTTGCAAACTAAGTTGATTTTCCAATCTGCTTGGCTTTGAATGCCAACACCATTAAAGATTGTGCATTTTAAGTTGCATAATCTTGAAAGTGATTGTGGAAGGAAACATCTTGTATTGCCTAATAGCAGCAGTAGCGCCGCCGCTAGCCAATTAGCTTCTGTCCTTTTTCCTCCTAGCTGTAATTTACACTACTGTTGATGTTTACTCTGAAGGTTCAATTGGCAATTTATCCTTACCAAGCTTTCTTGCTTTTAGGCTGTCAAGCATCTAATCTTTTTGTTTGCCGGCCACTTCTTAAGTATTCTCTTATCAATCACTGAAGCCTGATCCAGAGATAGAAAAAATTCTCTCTGGATCCACCTTTGTAATTTACACTACTGTTAATGTCTACTCTAAGGTTCAATTGCTGCTTTATTGGGGAATTTATCCTTACCGAACTTTTTTTTTTTTTTTTTGGGATAATGTCAAGCATCAAATCTTTTTGTTTGCCCTGCTAGTTCTTCATTGGGCATACAGGAAGAATCCACCTGGTGACACTCTACTGAAGTTCGAACCTTGCTTTCCAAGGTTATGACACCAACTCCTCAGCTTTGGGGCTGTAATGTTGGGAGAAACTTGGTTCACTCTTATAAGAACCACAGAATTCTCCATGTCTTAATGGTCTCTTCTTTCTTGCTGGCAGTTGCTCTGTCTAATATGTCGACACTAGCAAGGGGAATCCCTAAGTAGATACGTGTAATAATGCAAAATGTAATCCTTCCTTCCAATTATTTGACCAACAATTCAATCTGGTCTGTCCCAAATGGGCTAATTCTTTCTGAGGGAAGTTAACCAAGTTAAAATACGACTATAGTTTTATGTCGTTTCAGCTTTAATACGAAATTTTATAATAGTAGCTTTATTGGAAGTTTGTCTGCTTAATCACCCCAAATGTTAATCCAGCTTGTTGAATTTTGGTGGAGGATTAATTAGCATGTTACTGCACTTCCTGTTTACACTACCCAGTGCAGAGAAGTGAAATCAAAGGGAACCAAGAGGAGAGTGCTCACATCTGTAGGTGATGTCACGACCAGAGTTAATTGCGGGATTGTATTTTTAACTTTTTGTTTAACATTTTTATTTTGGTTTATTCAGAAAGTAGCTGAGGAGATATCACACAGGGAAATGGTTTTGCCCAGGTATTTGACTACAGTGATTGAAAACATTTTAGCTGCTTTCATACTTAATATATTGACAAGAGGATAATGCAAATTGAAAAAATTAATACTTTAGGATTGTGTTAGCCATCTACTTGTCTCTTATACTTTGGTTTTCTTGTTATCCTGCTGTTGTTACTGCTTATGTTTCCCTTACTGCTGTGTTTATGCTTTCCTTGAGCCAAGGGTCTATCGGAAATAGCCTCTGTACCTGCACAAAGTAGGGCTAAGGTATGCGTACACTCTACCCACCCTAGACTCACTTGTGGGATTACACGGGGTATGTTGTTGTTGATTGTGTGTAGCCATATTGTTCTACTTTAACTGTTTTCCACGTTTTCTGTTTGGTTGTTCCCTAGTTTTGCTTGGAATATCCTGCCTCTTTCACCCTTTTCTATTAAACTCTAAGCGGTCGTTTGGTATGGTGGATAAGCAAAAATAGTCCTGGGATAAAAATTTAGTGCCGCCTTATCCCACGTTTGGTTGGAATAAAATCCCGGGATAACTAATCCCGGGATTGAGTGTTATTTTTATCCCACATTGAGGGTGGAATAACAATCCTGGGATAACTAATCCCGGGATTAGTTATCCCTGGATGGGATTAGTTATCCCTGGATAACTTGTTTTCTAACCAAACGAGCCCTAAGTGCTATCTCCGCTCCTGTTGAGATACAACCAGAGTTTGTAGATTACATGATATCTCTAGGTTTCCGATTTTTTTTTTTTTTTTGAGAGATCAGGTTGGCACGCACATTTGGTTATGTATATCTAGCTGCTTGGAGGTGTTCGCTAAAATGCAGTTGTATGCTTTTGTAAGATGGGCATTTTTAAGGCATAGTAAGTTGTCTACGCATTGAGAAATGGGGTCAGCTAGAAGTCTTATCGGGATCTTTTTTAGCAAATATATTGTGAATCTATCAGACTGTGATACATATGGAGAGATACTGTAAAGATTCATTTATTCCAACTACTGCTCAAAGAAAAAAAGATACAGTTTCTCCAGTCATGGATTGTGCTTAATTTTTTTTGAACATTCGGAACTCATGAGGTGTAACCATCAACTCTTGAAAAAAAATTAAACGACAAGCATTTCTGGTTTGGAAGTAGGAAAAAATATCAACTCAAAGTTGCTATTTCTTTATTTTACATAATATTGAAGTACGCTACTTTTGATGAAACCTTTCAGTGATGGAAATAAAGGCTATCAATCATTGGTCATTGGGTTGGCATTTTGAAGTGGCATTTAATTATGGAACAAGTTTACAACTTGCATCACTCCAATAAGCCCTTAATCACAATGAAACTTGGTACAGTTTTAAACTTTGTAGCTACTTCGTGTAGGGCTGCATTGCTTGGAGAAAGTCAGGAGAATTAGTTGGACACATCAATTACTTGTTACAGTAGCTTCTTAAGTTCTCTGCTTAAAAGATTTTCTTCTCTTTAAAAATATTGTGGAGGTCATAGATACAGAACATATAATATTTGGCTTATAGAAAAAGGGATAATGTTTGACTAAATATGACTCTGCAACAGAGATGCTTTCCAGGCCTTTGACATTTTGCATTTTCAGTACAAACAAGTTGAAATCATGCTGTTATATCCTGCTCTTTATTCTAGTAGTTGTATGGTTTATAATGTCTGTTCTATATCTCTACATTAATTTCTTTGTTTTTCAGGTTGACTTTCAAACAAGAAATTTTATCACTGTTGGTTCAGTATTATTGAGGTAGATGCAAGCTTGGTAGTAATGTCTGTACTCATTGAAGGGCTTCCTGATGCTGTTGCCTTAAGGTGTCTTGCACGGGTTCCGCTATATCTTCATCCCAAGTTAGAACTTGTTTCCCATTCCTGGCGAGCTGCTATTCGAAGTAGTGAACTATTCAAGGCAAGAAAGGAGGTTAATTCATCTGAAGAATTTTTATGTGTCTGCGCCTTCGACCCTGATAATATATGGCAACTTTACGATCCTATGCGTGATCTTTGGATTACCCTGCCACTTCTTCCCTCAAACATCAGACATCTTGCTCACTTTGGTGTGGTTTCTACTGCTGGAAAACTCTTTGTTCTAGGTGGTGGTAGCGATGCCGTGGATCCATTGACTGGTGACCAAGATGGAAGTTTTGCCACTGATGAGGTCTGGTCATATGACCCCGTGACCCGAGAATGGAGTCTCTGCACGTCTATGATTGTGCCTCGAGCCATGTTCGCTTGTTGTGTGTTTGATGGGAAGATAGTTGTTGCAGGGGGTTTTACTAACTGCAGAAAGTCAATTTGTAGAGCAGAAATCTATGATCCCGAGAAGAATGTTTGGGATCCAATCCCTGATCTCCATCACACACACAACTCTGCATGCTCAGGAGTGGTTATTGGCGGTAAAGTTCACGTATTGCACAAAGGTTTGTCAACCGTTCAGGTTTTGGAAAACGTGAAACAGGGTTGGACCGTGCATGAGTATGGTTGGCTCCAAGGCCCGATGGCTGTTGTTAAGGGAGAGCTTTATGTACTGAGTCATTGGCTCATTTACAGGCAGGAAAGAGAAACAAGGAAGATGGTAGTTTCAGCATCTGAGTTCCGTAGAAGAATTGGATTTGCAATGATAGGTCTGGGAGATGATATCTATATTGTTGGAGGGGTTATTGGACCCGAGCGATGGAATTGGGACATTAAATTGCTGTCTGATGTTGATGTTCTGACACTTGGGAGTGAGAGGCAAGTGTGGCGTCAAGTTACTCCAATGACAAGGTGTAGAGGTACGGTCCTTGGCTGCACGCAGATTAGACTATAGGTCATGTATAATGGATCGAATTCCATTGCAGTTTTCGATACCTTGAATGCTGGCGATTTTTAGCATGAAAAATACACGTATTTGCATCAAGGAGGTTTCGTTTCTCAAAATTTTCGTTTCCTTGTGTTGTCTGTATGGAGATAAATTAGTTTGTTGCTCTGCTTGATTCTTTTCTATAAGCAATGGGTATGTTTTGTCTATTGTCAGCAAAGTGAACCTAAATCTTTTTGGTCTTTTTCTGTTAGCGCCAAATCAAGAAATATTCATGTATTAGGATAAACAAAATCATAGTTCAACCACAGGATGGGCAATTGAGATTCTAAATTATAGTATTTCTAATTGTTACTACCTTAATCTACCAAAGCACTAAAAGGGCTTAGTTTAGCAGTGAATTGCTTTGGACATCTAACCTTAAATAGGTAAATTAGGATGTCTCATGCTGGTATCAGTGTTATGTGAGGAGTAACCATAAATCTCTTGGCTTGCCATTTCAATCAGCCTGAGTGCTTATTGCTGTTGTTGGTGTGAGTTGTAAGCAGTCTTGTTCTCGAGTCAAGTTGGGGCGACATTGCATTCTTGCAAAAGGAAAGAGTGCACTGCTAGATGGTGTCGAGTCAAGCTGCGGTGTCATTGCAGACTCGAGTCAAGTTGGGGCGTCATTGCATTCTTGCAAAAGGAAAGAGTGCACTGCTAGATGGCGTCGAGTCAAGCTGAGGCGTCATTGCATTCTGTTAAGGGGAATCCGAACAAGTGGTAGTATCAGTTATATATGAAATTGAATTTGGATGCATATCATGAATCTGGGCAATCAGTTGGTCATAACGATTGATTTATCAGTAGATCAGTACTCGAGTTACTACTCTTGTTACTCAATTCATAAGGACCTTTCTTTTATTTAATGCTAGCACGGGATCACATGAACATAACCTCTCTTTAAGCTGAAACATCTAACTGGGATTAGAATTTTTAACAAAAGATTTTTCGAACCATAAAAGGAACGTATAACAAAGTGTGTGAGGAGTTAATAAACTGGTTAAATTTGCTAAGGACAGTACAATAGTTAGAATACTATGTCTCGCCGACATCATCGCTTTAGAGAATTTTGTATATAAGGGGGAGAAATAACATAAGAGTGATGAAAATGGAAAAGGGATAAAATAGCAATTCACATAAAATTTGAAGACCTAAGAAAAGAAAAGGTAAGCAAAGATTTAAGTTTGAGAAATGAATAAAACAAGATGGGACTTCGAAAAGGACCAAGAGAGAGGGGAAACAAAAATAAAGAAAATAAAAGAAATTAAGGGAAGAAGAAAAAGTAAACGGCCAAAAAAGGAAATAAATAGTACCGTTTGGATTGTGATGTGCGAAGGACAACAAAAATTTGATAAAAAAACAAAAAGAGAAAAGCACAAAAGAACTGTATGAGCTTTGGGATCAAGACAAAGAGCCTGTTTAGATTTGGGCTTTTTTTTAAAGTTTTTTGTTTCATAATAGCCATATGTTTTAAAAAATAATGTGTGATTCTAACTTATTTTTTTTGGTTTATAAATTGCTTTCACTTTATGTTTTTGTATATTAAATGTCCACTATTTTTTTGAGTTTATTTTAAGCACAAAATTACTTTGAAAATGGGCCACCCAACCTCAAAAATAAAATTATAAGCCAACTTATAAGCCAATCCAAACGGGCTCAAAATCGAACCTGTCCTTCACGTGGAATCCTCGTGCTCAAACAGTGAACCCAGAGTTATTTAGGCCATTTAATTATAGGTGACCTTAATTTTTAAAATTAAGTAGAGGTGACTCAAGTTTTAATTATTGTGTAGAGGTGATATTTTTTTATTAGTGATTAAGGAGTTTTGGACTTGCCCAAAAGTTTCGTTTTTAACACTTTGACCCTAAGCTTTATTTTTAACACTTTTCCCCCAAGTTTTATTTTTAACACTTTTACCCAGCCAATATAAACCCTAAAATACCAAAATGGGTCAAAAAAAAAAAGGCGTCAATGGCTGCACCCGTTTTTGCTCTTTTCCCTCCATTCTTCTTCTTCTTCTTCTTCTTCTTCTTCCTCCTTCGCCAATAGCTGCACCCGTTTTTACTCTTTTCCCTCCATTCTTTGTCTTCTTCTTCCTCCTTCTTCTCCATCCGCCTGTTCCCATTCTTTTTCCCTCCATTCTTTGTTGCTTCCCCTGCTTCTTCTTCTTCCATTGTTGCGCTATTTTGAAGAATTTGCCATCAGATTTTGCAATTTTGTGGCTGGATTGATTTCGTGCCATTTATCTCGAGCATTACTTCATAACTACACGTCTTCCTCGCTTCTTCTTCTTCTTCTTCTTCTTCTTCTTCTTCTTCTTCTTCTTCTTCTTCTTCTTCTTCTTCTTCTTTTTCTTCCATTGCTACGCCATTTTGAAGAATTTGCTCAACAAAGAAAAAATCGAAACCACCAGATTTTGCAATTTTTTACCGGGCATTACTTTCATGTTGATTTCCGCTCATTTGGTAAGTAAAATATTGTCGTTTTGTTTCAATTATTTATCTGGGTTTTACTGCTGATTTTCCAACAACTTACAGTATCAATTGTACTTGTTGCAACAAGTGCTAAATCTGCTGTATAAGAGCTTCTAAATTTTTGCATCAACTATTGTAGTTTCTGCAACAACTATTGTAGTTTATGCAACAGCTGTTGTAGTTGCTGCCACAATTACAACAAATTATATAGTTGTTGCAACTTCTATACTAATTGTTGCTAAATACGTCGTATGAATAAGTTGCAACAGATTTGGGAGTTGTTGCAAGTAGTGTACTCCGTTGCACAAGTAGTTTACTTGTTACAACAACTCATCGATCCGTTGATTCAGCTTTCCTAAATAACCTAAAAAAGCCGAAGCTAACTCAAATCGCGTATTAGTTAGTTACCGCAAGTGGATTACCCGCAACAACTCACTTATCCGTTGGACATCTTCAACCTGTTTTTTGGATGAAACAACTCCAAAATCGAAGCCGACTCAACAGATTAGTTAGTTGTTGCAACAAGTATAGTACTTGTTGCAACACCTGATTCATTTGTTCCAACAAGTCATTAAGTTATTACATTTTGTTACTATACTATCATGACTCTTTTTTAAAAAACAAAATATATTCAGGTACCATTAATGGGGGACTCAATAACAATAAGTGTTGATTTCCATAGCGAATGGATCGAGAAGAACAATCGATATATTTGGCGATGGAAGGGTAGTCACATGTTAGAGACGATAGCGATAACTGTCCAAAGAGATGTTGTGTTTGATGATTTTGTGAACTTAATCATCACTTATTAAGAATTAACTTGTGAACCGAAAGATCTTGCCATCACTTTGCGTACTTATTTGAATGACGTAGCCAGGCCCATTTTAAGGGTATACGTGGTTGGAAGCCCGGTAGAGAACCGTAGTTTAGGTTAAGACCAACAAGATGTGTTAAATGATAAATTGGATGGAGTGGATATGAATATGGATATTCCAGATAATGGAAGTGGGGGTGAGTCGATTCCTACACCCGAAGTTGCGAGTAATACACCGTGTGCTGCATAATCTTCACAGTGCAGCCATGTTCAAGATGATGAAACAGGCTTTTATAAAGGAATGTCATTCAAGAACAAGGAACAACAGCAACTATGTTGAAACTTACTTGAGTGAAGAAAGATTTTACACTCAAGAAGGTTATCAATTCGCGCACTGTGTACTGCTTTAGATGTGTACATCCGGAGTGCAAGTGGTGGCTGAGGGCTATGAAGCTTTTAAGTTCGACGGATTCTCATTACAACCTACGTAAAGTATCACACATGTGGTTCGAGCATATTACTAGCCATAATCCACACGTCACGGCGAAAGTCATTGGTGAATACTTCAAAGATAGGTTTCGACGGTAAACGCCCATCGAAAAAGATACGAGCCAATCATTCCGTACGTAATTGGGTTGTAAGGTAAGTTATTAGAAGGTCTGGAAGGGCATGGAGATTGCAAAGGCTTTGACAAGGGGGACACATGAGCATAGGTATGCGGTGCTTCATGCGTACCGTTATATGCTTCGCTCCGCAAATCCAGAAAATAAGACGGCACTGAAGGCTGATGACAATGGGAAGTTCAAGTAATTTTTTGTAGCCTACAAGGCTTGGATGCTTGGTTTTGCACAAATGAGAAAAGTCATAGCTGTCGATGAGACATTCTTGAAGAGCAAGTATGAAAGAGTGTTGTTGTCAGCCGTGGCACAAGATGCGGAGAATCATGTTTTTCCTGTGGCATTTTGTGCAGTGGACAAGGAGTATGATGCCTCATACAAATATTTTTTTGAACAAATGAGAAGCTTTGTAGATGATACCATAGAGTTGTGCATAATTTCTGATAGGCATCCAAGTATCAAAAAGGCGGTTTCAACTGTCTTTCCTTTATCTCATTATGGTTGTTGCATGAAGCATCTTGGGGAATATCTCCGAACTAGCTTTCACAATACGAAGATCGTATCTCAGTTTTATAAAGCAGCAAAATCGTACAATATAGATGAGTTCAATGACCATTTCAATCAAATCGCAGATCTCGTCCTCGGGGCCACCGAACATCTTGAACGTGTTGGATTCCACAGATGGAGCAGGGTATTCTTCCCCGAAAATAGGTATTCATACATTACTGTTTCCAACAAGTAAAACATTTGTTGGAACAAGTTACTTACTTGTTGCAACAAGTAAGTTATTTGTTCCAACAACTCACTTAGTTGTTGCATTTTGAAATGACATAGACAATAACTGAAGTCAAGTTTCCAACAAGTAACACATCTGTTGGAACAACTAAATTACTTGTTGCAACAGGTAAGTTAGTTGTTCTAACGACTCACTTAGTTGTTCCAACAACTCACTTAGTTGTTGTATTTGGTTATGACACAAATTGTTACACCTCGAAATTTTTGCGTCATTTGCGTCGTAAGTAAACTAACGTGAACTCGAAGAGGTTATGGAACCCTTATAATGTTAAGGAATACTTTTAATAAGTGTTAAGCAAGTGTCTAAAGGTTTAGGGATCAAGTGGAATAAAGGATCAAGTGGAATAAAGGAAATAAGTTTGTTAAAATTTTGGGAAAAACTTGGCAGGATTTTGGACAAATATTTTTGGTCCAAATTGAGAGAGGTATATCTCCTAGAATATGAGGAGTTACGGAGCTCATAACCTATGTAAATTGAAGTTCAGGAAGTTTCCTTTCCAATGCAACTGACTGATTGCAAATCTGAGATACGAGGCCAATTACACGACCCATATAATATTATACGAACGAGTTATACGAACCGTATTTTTATACGACCAACTTATACGAACCATATAATATTATACGAACCATATAATACAAAGTCGGTGGAAATTTCCAGAATTTAAGTATGATGACCCCTCTTCATTTTAAACATTTTAGACATAACCCCAAGCTCAAGAAAGCTCTAAAAACCTCTCCAAAACATATTCAAACAATTTTCCAAGACAAGAGCAAAGATCAAAGTGAGGATTAAGGTGCTTAGGGTTTCAAAGTGAGGTTTAAACTTATCTTTTCTTCTTGTAAAAGATTGGGAAGGTATTTTAAGGTGGATTAACCTTGGAATTGAAGTGTTCTTGCATTTTGAGGTAAGATTCCATCTTAGTTTCATGTTTATGAGTTTGTTTGGTAATTATGTTAAGATTTGAGGAGAAGAAATTGGAGGAAAAGTTCAAATATGCATTTGATGATATTTTGAGTTGTAAATTAACTTGAGCTATAATTATTAGCATGTTTTGAGCATAATCTTGTTATGAGAATAATAATGGTGTTTTATTGTGGTTTAGGGAGTTGTTTTGAGGATTGAAGGAAGTCGATGATATAGGGGAAATACTGCCTGAATTCTCATAGCCCGAATTATTCTTCGATATACAACTCATCTAAGTTGATGTATGAACATAATGGAGGTATGATTAAGGATATATTTTTGAATTTATGTTCGGGTGAAGAGAAAGCATCGGAATAAAGGATCCCTTTGAGTGGTGGCTTGACGAATAAGGTATGTAAGGTGTTCGTTTCCCTCTTTCTTTGGCACGAATCCAATTAGAACATGAACATGAGCGTTCCCTAACAAATTCACTCCATTCCTATGCTATGTATTTCAATCTTAATGCCTTAATTATTTAATTGATTCTTGAAATATTATCATGTTTATCATCATTAAGTTATTTCCTTGGGTTCGATACGAATTCTATAATTCATTCGGAGGTTACGACTTTACGTCACTCCGAAAGGCCCGATGTTAGTTCATTGGCTCCTCATGCATTATATATATATGTATATGTATATATATATATGTGTATATATATATATATATATATATATATATATATATGTATGTATGTATGCACTATTTTACTACACCGAGCCGCGCTATAGTCGTACGACACCTATTGTGCAACCACTGATCAGTTGGTATTACATACCGAGTCCTGAAAAGGCCGGGTACGTTACACACCGAGTCCTGAAAAGGCCTGGTACGTTAAGATGATGATACTATTTATATATATGTATATACTTACATATGATTTTTAAACTCATGCATTGCATATTGTACGTTCTTAGATGGCTCAGGTTCCTTCTATCCTCTTTATATTTCTGTCTTACTCTTGTTATTGATTCCCTTCCTTACATACTCAGTACTTTTATCCGTACTGACCTTCCCATCCTACGGGATGTTGCATTTCGTGCTGCAAGTCCCGGACGTACGGAGGGAGACCTGCGGTAGATTGAGCGCTCGACGACGCCGCCAGTTGTCATTCCTCCGGGACTTGCTTACTTTGGTATATGTCGTGTTTACATGTTATGCATGTGTTACTTTTGTATATGACGGTCATGTCCTATCCAAGATGTCGTATATGTACTCTCTTAGAGGCTCATAGACACAGCGGGGGTATAAAGATGTTATGTATGGCCTTGTCAGCCTTGTTTTGGGTTTTGTATTCTCTTGATAGCCTTGCCGGCTTTATGACATTCATGATGATGTAGTGGCCTTGTCGGCTCGCTTATGTATATATATGTTGGATTATTTCCGCGCCATTAGTACTATTCCTACTTCTTTCTCTTGCCCCTACCTATATAGGAAAAGAGGTTTCTCACAAAGATGGGCAGCAAATCTAGTTTCCAAATAAGTCAGAATCTTAGGCGAACGGGTGCGTAACGCGTGGGAATCTGCCGAACAGTTAGGGCCAAATCCTGAAGAAAGCTAAAAGCGCTGTTTGATGAGCCTGCGTAGTATTAGGTAGTTGGTCAGTCGTAGGACTGGGTCAAATATGCCATATTTACTTTCAACATTCCAATCGGTCCCCTACCCCACAAAGTAGCTTGATGGCTGAACCACTCCCCAGGTGAATAGTGCCCTAGGGGCTGACCCGGCACCGACCGGCTGAGACTCCCGCGTAGTAGGAGCGGATTGAGCTGCCAAATTCGAAAAAATTCTACCGACCAAGTTGCTTCCCCTATTATATAACCGGTCCCATCTCTCTCCAAACCTAATGGTATATGTTACGCCAGGTGGTATCCGACCTACGGGCCGGTGCCCGTCATGCCCCTCGGTGGGGTGTGACATAGATACAATAATTGAAGCTGTTTCCAACAAGTAGCACATCTGTTGGAACAAGTTTCTAACTTGTTGCAACAGGTAAGTTAGTTGTTCCAACAACTCCTTTAGTTGTTGCATTTTGTTATGACAGATGCAATACCTGAAGCTTTTTCCAACAAGTAACACATCTGTTAGAAAATCTAACTTGTTCCAACAACTCCCTCAGTTGTTGCATTTTGTTATGACACAGATGCAATAACTGAAGCTATTTCCAACAAGTAACGTTGAACAACTAAATTAGATTGCTTGTCAAGGTAAAAGTTAGTTGTTCCAACAACTCACTTAGTTGTTGCATTTTGTTATGACACAGATGCAATAACTGAAGCTGTTTCCAACAAGTAACACATCTGTTGGAACAAGTTAGTAACTTGTTGCAACAAGTTAGTAACTTGTTCCAACAACTCACTTAGTTGTTGCATTTTATTATGTAATACGTTATTGTTTATTTTCACAGGTATAATCTTATGATGTCAAACATAGCTGAGTCGGTGAACTCAATGTTCAATGTTGAGAGAGAATTTTCCATTACTGCTTTATTAGATGCCACAAACAGGAGGTTCGCAGAAATTTTTCATTAGAGGCGTATGAAGGTCATCGACTCACCAAACACCTTTGTTCCTTCAGTTGAATTTATTTTTTTCAAAATTTGTCTACTTGGGGAACAAGTTATTGGCCCATCAAATTGCCAACTACAAGTTCAGCTTCATCGGTCACAGTGTAGTTTTGAAAGTCGATCTGCAAAGTAGATCTTGTGCTTGTAGAGTTGTTGGCCTGAACAAAATACCTTGTCCACATGCAATCGGCCGCTTCGAGTCCAATATGGTGACGACTTTGGAAGGCGGATTTATGAGTACTCATCTCCATATTATAAGATGGAGAATTACATAATTGCATATTGTGAGGAAATTTGTCCTGTGCCTTCTGAAGAATCTTGGAAAGTTCCTTTGGAGATTTTAGAGAGAGAAAGATACCTCCTCCATATGCTGATCCAAGCAAACCCAAAAGAAGGCGAACAAAGAGGAGACGTGGAATCGGGGAATCATTTTCAACGAGAAAAAACAAATGCTCTTTATACAAAACTGTCACGACCCGGGCTGCGGGCCGCGACGGGTATCCGGGGCTAACCACCGAACACCGCTCGTTCTTTACTTATCTGCTCTCATTTATACCATATGCTCATAATCGTAGAAATATATCATCATTTGAAGCATAATTACTTTATAAACATAAGCCCTTCGGCTATCAAAATAATATATACACGCACATACATATACATACAAACTATGGGACCATACTACCCACACATGCGTATCTACGAGCCTCTACTAGGGTACTAGACATATGGACGGGACAGGACCCCGTCGTGCCCAAACATGAACATATACATATATGTACCAAAATGGTAATCACTGGCACCTCCGGACAATGGAGTGCTCACAAGTCAGCTACTAGCTCCTATAGATCGGCACCGTCTCCTTGGCTACCTGTGGGCATGAACACAGCGTCCAAAGAAAACGGACGCGATACGAATATTGACTGAGTATGTAAGGCAGGAATGAAATAAGCATAATAAGAATATCGTAAGTCATGAGATGGAGATACAACCTATATACTCTTGTAATTATAGATACATTTCACATACATTCATCATACATAAGCACATCATGTACATTATCATAACGTATGCCTTTTCCTATCACATATACATCACCATGCCATACATGCATCATCACATCAATCACACATCATCACGTCGTTAACCCGCGTCCGGGTAACCATCATATGCCGCCCACTAGTGGTGTCATGCCCGGCCCTCTAGGCTCGGGTAGAGAATCATAACTCGCCTTAGCGGTGACATGCCCGGCCATCTAGGCACGGTGGAATCATATGCAGCCCGCCTTAGCGGTGACATGCCCGACCAATCAGGCGCGGTGGAATCGCATCATCATCATATATCATGCATTTATCATCGTACATTATACATCATCATAGTCACCACTATCATTCATTTCATAGGCATATCATAGTTCAATATCATTATACATATATCATCAATTCGTAAGCTCAATATCATTATACATATATCATCAATTCGTATATTAGAACTTGGAAGCAAGTATAGTCATGTCGGGGTGACGTAAGGTCGTGGACCCCCGACTTCATTATGGAGCATTCGTAAGCATTCTGCCTCACCTTGAAGGATTAAGCATAAGGTGAGTGTGTACAATGATCAACATCAACGGGCTTAGTATAGCTTCATTAGCTTAATCGAAACATCATATCATAGACTTTAAGCTTATCATTATCATAATCATAATTGTAGCATATCTCTTATCTCGTATGGCTATTCATGAACAATGGCTCGTAGCCTTCTTGAAGATAGGACATTCGTAATGAAAGAGGAAATTCATGCCATAGGACTCATGCCTTAGAAGGAAGGGATTAGCCTCACATACCTTTGTCGTTTAGCTATTCTATCGCTTGCTCGTTCTCCTTTAATGCACTTGGTATACCTTCAAGAGAATTCGTATCGACATTAGCTATATCGTCGCGAAAACATACTCATTAAAGCTATAGAAATTTGGGCAGCATTTCCTTTGTTTATACAACTTTCCTCCATGTTCCATATCAACTCCCAACATTCATAACAACAATTACAATATCGCAAACAATAGGCATCATCTAATCACATTGCCCACAATTCATGGTTTCATTACAATTCTACATAATCATGACAAAAGTCCATCGTCGCATCCTTTCATATCCAATGCTTATTTCATGTTCTAAATATCATTTATAACATATTTATATCATCAACATAACCATTTCCACGACTCAACTCAACTACTACTCAATAATGACACTATTCTCATATTTGTGACCCATTTCCTATACTCTTTCACAATCCATGTGTTTCAACTTATAATTACTTCAAATAACATGAAAAGGTCATGAAACTTACCTTAGATGATGGAGGAATAGGCCTTAGATGATATTACACCTTTTCGCCCAAAACCCTATTTCATCTTTCTTGGGTTTTCTTGATTTGGATGACTTTTAATGGGTTTCCTTCACTTGATTCACTTGATTTCTTGTTGTTGATCCTTGATTTCTCTTGTTTTCTTATGGATGAAATGTTTGGAGTGTTCTAGAGCTTTCTTGAAGTGTGGAGGTGGAGTATGAAATGAAATGGAAATGAAAAAGGGTCCCTTATATAAAATGAGCTCAGTCCCGACCAAGATATACGGACCAACATGTTGACACCCAATTTTGTCCTTCTCTCATTTAATTTTACATACTCGGGCTTCTAAATTTATCGACGAGCTAAATACTTTATTTTCGCTATTTTTATTTTCAAACATTACTAGCAGTACTTTATCACAATTTTTAAATGGTCCGTCATCGTTCATTTTAAGATTTGTACTCGTTAAATTAATTTTTACTTTGTTAAATCATTTACTAATTACTATTCAATTTCACATAATATATTTTGTACTAATTATCAAATTAGAAGTCCAAGATGATTAAATAGGGGAGAAAAGATGAATGTTCTTTCAGCCAAAAACAGGCCCAATTCGTGACTACACTTTCAAAATCAGCAGCCCATTTATTTAATTGCCCATTACTCTATTTCAGCAACCCGACCAGCCCAACCACGTTACCCGACCCGGTCCAACCCACTTCCTTAAACAAAATCGTCATCCTACCCTAATCCCTCATCAGCCGCATTGTTTTCTCTCTCTCTCCCTACGCAGCCTCCACTCTTTCTCGTCTCTCTCTCCTCTTGCCTCTCTCCCTCACCCATTTTCAGTTAGCATACAACCTCCTTTCACCCTCACAGCTTTGCCTTGCCATTTCCATACAAAGCATCCCATATCTGATTCCCTTACGTTGCCCTGTCATTGACAGAGAAAAGGCTTTCCATTTCTCGCTTCAAATCGCAACCAATCTTCAAGACCAGAAAAAATTGGTCCGTTTTGGGCAATAGGTTGAAGCAAATCACGTGAAAAGTTCCTCCAACGTTCGATTTTCAACAATTTTGGCCAGATCTTGAAATTTTTGAACTCAAAAATCCCGCCCATTTTAAACCCGATGGAAACCCTAGAAGACGACTATAAATATTCGTTTCATTACCCATTTGAGGGGGCTTCGAAAAAAAAAAAAAGAGGAAAAGGGATCAGTATTCTTGAGTCTTACATTTTCGGGTAGTGATAAAAAATAGCAAATCATTTTATTCCCTTTTTGCCCCTCCTACTAGTTCGAATCCAAGCATAATCAAGTGGGGGTTCGTTCGTGTTCGAGTGTAGATACGAGACTCCGTGCCCCTAGTTCACCGCACTCGAAGAAGGTAACTAATTTTCCTTTAGTTTGTTTAATTTCAGTTCTTCTAGTAGACAGATAGCATTCATATGTCCCTGTATGTTTGTTGTTTTAGTCGATTCAGTGTGATGTTTAGTAGCTCAGTAGCAGCTAGGTATGTTTATGTTTTGGGATAGTTAGTTCAGTAAACAGCGTTTATATGTTTGCGTCTTGATTTAGTCTAATTTGGTTTCAATTTTAGTAGTATTAATATGTTCATATAAGTTCATGTGTGGATGATCGTGTTAACGATGTTTGGTTTGTAACCCACTAGCATGTTTATGATCAAGATCAGCTGTATTTAGTTATGCGATACGCTTGGTTTAGAAAACATGATAAGGTAGCTCCCTCTTAAATAAATCTCCTACTCAATACAGTGTATACTAGCTTAGATTACTTCAACACCATATGTGACTCTACGTGTAAGACATAGCCTTGAGATTAAGTTGTTTAAGTGTTGGAATAAAGTCATATTGTCAAATTGTTAATGTGAAGGATGTATATTCCGTGAGTTTCTGTTAACACCCGAAAATGTGTGGCTTGCGTGTTTAGACAGTTTGAGTCCTGTCCCGTTGTTCAAACATGAATGACCGTATGTAGCCTATGTCCGTTCCAGAACTGTGTGCGCACATTGAATTGAATATGAATATTGTTTTACTGTTTTAGTTGAAACCATAAGCTCGTGCTTGTCGGGTGTATTCATGGTGTTTTGATTTAAAGAGAGGTATTTCAACTAGAATGCATATCATCTATTATTATGAAGTGAGTTATGTGTCAAGAAAATTGAGGAATAACATAGAATTCATGCTGTAGTATATTGTGTTCAATTTTCACCTTTTGAATGGGAATTGCACTGCGCAGGGGATGTTGGCTTGGCCAAACCCGAGCTTTCTATGAGCACGTAAAGTTTATAAGTTTGGATTCTGTATGAATATGATTCCTTTCCCTTACTTCACAATAGGCTAGTTATGCAGTTTGTGAGGTCATTTTGTGCATTTCCCTTCTCCTGAAATGCAAGCTTAAGTTAAAAATACTGAACTAATTTTTAAGTGTACAAGCTAATGACATAAGAGGTGTTTGTTTAATTTCATGGTCCTCCTTTCCCCTTTTCCCTTTGAATTTGATTGTGTTACCTACTTTGATATTGTGAGAGCAAAATCTGAAGCAATATTCCTCATGCCAAGTATCTTCTATGCCATTCCTTTCTTAATCATTCCTAAGACGGAGATGTGTCAAGATCTGGGATTGAACGTGTGCATCGTATGCTATTTTGTTTATGAAATATATGTGTGTATACACGAGAAATGCCTAGGTATACACAATGTATACATAATCTATTGGTTTGTTTCGAAACTCATATTATATGCTTAAATTTATTTAATGATTGCATACTAATCTTTTTCTTTCATCTTTATGCATGACTATCGTATACGAGTCCCTCGGACTTGTCTTCTCCGCATTTTGGCGTTGGGCCAAAGGCCCAACATGATCTCCTCCGTGTCAGCCCCTCCCTGTCCGCAGCAAGAGAAAGGGGAAAACGAAATCTGGGCTAAGCCCAATAACGAAAACAACAGCAGCAGTCCACAAAGTGGGCCGAGCCCATTTTAACAATATTTGCTCCTTTATTTCATTTTCTATGCATTTTGATTTGTATTTGTGCAACTAACGTTTCACTTGTTTGTTTCTTTAGTTAAATGAACCACAGTAGATTAGTAGGGAATTTAGTAGCTAGTTTAAGAAAGACCAATTAATACCATAAGTTTCATTTTCTTCCTTTATATTATAGTTATTTATAATATCTTAATATTTATTTTCAAAATAATTGATTTCTAAATAGCATATTTTGAATTAAAGGAGTTATGTCTTATTTATTATCATCTTGAAAATTTTAAAACGCCACTAACACGCAAATAGGAACTAAAAAATATTTTGTAAAACATTCCTAAGGTTTGTTCAAATGATGCATATTTTTAAAACTAATATAATGAAAGAGAAAGAAAATTCATCACCTCTCGCATTCTATTTTAAGTCTAGATTTTTTTTTACACATAACGTAATTTTATTCCAAGTTAAATCGGTTGGATTCTTCTTTTGAAAACTTCTACGCAAATCATTTATTTTATAAGTCTCATTTTCCAGGACAACATTATTATTCAAAGTTTAGCAATATTATTTAAACCTTAACAATATTTATAAGTATTATTTAAATAGCATCATTATATTCTTTCTTCAAAGCTTTAACAACCTTTATAAGTCATATTTTAAAATAGCCGTTAAAGTTCTTCTTTTATACAAATCATTATATTGTCTACAAGTCTTATTTTAAATAACATTATTATAACTTTAACAACACTTATAAAGTTGTTTTCTTTTCTTCAACACTATATTTACATTTAGCCTAATTAATTAATTCTAAGTCCGGTCGGATTAACCATTATTAATGGAATTTAGAGGATGCCTAATACCTTCCCTCTAGATTAGTAGAACCCTTACCTAGAATCTTGGTTTCGTAGACTTTAATAAAATCAACTCTAGATTAATACTTTAATTAACCTTAGGTGCCCTAATTCACCGTAAATAATTAGGTGGCGACTCTTAACTTTAATTAACCCCAGAATTACCCAGATGTTGTAAACTATTTTGACCCCGGTTAAAATAGGGTATGACACAACATACGGTCCGTATGTCTGGCTGTAGATCTGGTCCAGTGTATTAAGGTATTCTGGGCTGAATCTACGGTTGGAAATACGGTCCTTACTTTTTATACGGCCAGTATGTCTGGCCGTAGATTGTCCAGTTTTTTCGAGAGTCGTTTCGTCGACTCATTTGATCTCCGATCCTTATTGAACCTTCTTAACACTTGTTCCTTACTTCAATACCATTCTAAGGGACGTTACAACTCTTCCTCAAAGGGTCATTAAGACATCATTAACTTAATACTCGTAATTCTTATCCGATACCCAACATATGACACGCTTCTCTTAACAACTTTCTTTCCTTAACCCGAATGTCTTTGGAAATCTTAATTAGGACCATCACATACTATCTCTTGCTTATCCCAAACCTCGTATACGTCATGTCCTTCGTGAGTCTATTCACTGTACGCTAACGGGAAATTTTCTAAGGTGTAACAAAAACAACTGGCCACAAAAAAACAACATGTCCAAGCCTAAAAGCTCCATAGTTGTAAATTGCATTATGTTGTAATAATAGTTATCTATTGGAACTTTATGACATTTTAATGTTATTCTTTCTTAGCATAGTAATTTATATTCTTGGTGTTTGTGAACTTGGTTTATATGTTTATGATATGTTGATCTTATTTAAATCACAAATGTGTGTATTCTTTGTTAATAAATTATTGAACAGTTTTCAACAAGTAATGAATCTGTTGCAACAACTCTGTAACTTGTTAAGTTTTATCCAACAAGTAACAGGACTTGCTGTAGCAAGTAGTAACTTGTTGCATTTTATCCAACAACTGACAGGCCTTGTTGCAGTAACTAGCAAGTTGTTGAATATATTACAAAAAATGAGAGTTTTTAAGAAGTATCAAATCTGTTGCAGTAACTAAGTTACATATTGGGGTTTTTTCAACTAAGTTATCTGTTACAACTTGTGTTTTATCCAACAAGAGTAAGGACTTATTCAACAACTTACTCACTTGCTGCAACAGATAGTACCCTTACTGCAACAGATATTACAGTTGTTGCAACAGATTACATGTGCTGCAACAGATACTATACTTGCTGCAACATATTCTACAGTAGCAGTAACAGATAGTACAATTGTTGCAACAGATACCACACATGTTGCAACAAATACTACACTTGTTGCAACAAATACTACTTGGTTCACCCACATTTAGTGATCAACTATTTGATTCACCCATATTTAGTGACAAATAAAGGAAATCAAACATATTTAGTGACCAATATATATACTTAATTAATTTGATGGTGTTTTGAGTCAGGATAGATGATCAACCAAGTCCACTACGCACTAAATGGAGTGATCATTAGAGTGAATTGATGTGAACTACTTGATTCACCCATATTTAGTGACAAACAAAGGAAATCAACCATATTAAGTGACCAATATATATACTTAATTAATTTGATGGTGTTTTGAGTGAGGATAGATGATCAACTAAGTCCACTACGTACTAAATGGAGTGATCATTAGAGTGAATTGATGTGAACTACTTGATTCACCCATATTTAGTGACAAATAAAGGAAATAAACCATATTTAGTGAGCAATATATATACTTAATTAATTTGATGGTATTTTGAGTCAGGATAGATGATCAACTAAATCCACTATGCATGAGTGATCATTAGAGTGAATTAATGTGAACTACTTGATTCACTCATATTTAGTGATAAACAAAGGAAATCAACCATATTTAGTGACCAATATATATATTTAATTAATTTGATGGTGTTTTGAGTCAGGATAGATGATCAACTAAGTCCACTACGCACTAAATGGAGTGATCATTGGAGTGAATTGATGTGAACTACTTGATTCACCCCTATTTAGTGACAAACAAAGGAAATCAACCATATTTAGTGATCAATATATATACTTAATCAATTTGATGATGTTTTGAGTCAGGATAGATGATCAACTAAGTCCACTACGCACTAAATGGAGTGATCATTAAAGTGAATTGATGTGAACTACTTGATTCACCCATATTTAATGACAAACAAAGGAAATCAATCATATTTAGTGACCAGTATATATACTTAATTAATTTGATGATGTTTTGAGTCGGGATAGATGATCAACTAAATCCATTAAGCACTAAATGGAGTGATCATTAGAGTGAATTGATGTGAACTACTTGATTCACCCATATTTAGTGATAAACAATGGAAATCAACCATATTTAGTGATAAACAATGGAATACTTAAGTCACAATGCAAGTACATTGTTGCAACAACTAAGTAAATTGTTGCAACAGAAGATCCATATGTTCCAACAGATTCCTTACTTGTTCCAACATCTTCAGCAGCTGTTGGATTATTTGCAACAGAAGATCCATATGTTCCAACAGATTTATTACTTATTGCAACATCTTCAGCAGCTGTTGGATTACTTGCAACAAATTAATCATCTGTTGCAACATATTACGTATCAGTTGCAACATATCACGTATCTGTTGCAAGAAATTCTAATATCAACTCTGGTTTTATCCAACATATGGGAATCTGTTGCAATAGATAATGAATATGTTGGAATAACTTTTTCACATCTGTTGCAGCATTTGCACCAGTTTTATTTTTACCAATAGATTAGGTATTTGTTCCAATATATTTGTGACTTGCGTAAAACTACTGAAACAACTTAAACAATATATAAGGGTACTGGGCATAGAATATATATTTAACGAAATTACATAGAATATATATTTAACAAAATTACATAATGTGTTCATCCACCATAATTCAAATGCAAGTAAAAAAATAAGAGAAATTGTTTAATGCAAACATAGTTTAAGAGAAATTATTTGTCCCAACATTAGGGCTCCAACACCTTATCAATAATTCCACAAGCCCACCTCGATTGCATCCTCTCCACAGTATTGTCACTCAATAAAGTATCGGGCTTGGTCATATTCGTGCGGGTAAGCAAAGCGTCAGCAAAAGCAAGTGACCAGGAAGCACATGCCTTATTGGTCTCATTGTGGGGGATATCCTTCTTCCGATCAAAACTCCAATGATTCATTCGGCAAATTTTTAGGCAAGTGTGAGAACATGCCACTCTGCTTTAGCAACTTGGGGAACAAATCTAATATCAGCTGCATGTGGCAGAAGAAAGCACTATCTTCATTACATGGGATGTTGCAATCATAATAATTTATGATACCCTCCTTAATGATGATCTCAATAGTAACAAAATGGTTGTCATTAATATTCATGACAGATATGATCCTTTTGGCACCAATCCACTCGCAGCCACCTCGGTAGGGTACACTACCTCTGGGATAAGCAAGACCATTATCGTCCCGCCTAAAGAGAGCAAGTCTTTGCTTATAGGGCAAAGCACCCACATGTGTAGCCTCATCGGCCAACTCTAAGTACCTGTGGCGAATGTGATGGTAGAAGTTGAGGTCCATGATTCTATCAGAGGAATCATAGTGCTCAGGGAAATTGAGCTGGCTCATACGCATCAGCAATAAGATTTCATCTACATGGTGCGCAATAAAAGTATCAAAAGTTAACCTTGTTGCAACAAGTAATTAACTTGTTGCAACAAATAGCTAACTTGCTGCAACAGATAGTTAACTTGCTGGAACAACTAAGTATCTTGCTGCAATAACTTAGTAACTTGTTGGAACAACTAGTTAACTTGCTGCAACAAGTTCAATAAATTACAGGACTTGTTGCAACAGCATACTAAATTATATAGATATATGCAAGTGTTGAAACTTACCCAATCCTCCCACCATATGTGCATGTCTGTCATAACCTTGAAGTCTTCGGCCGCAAATTCATGCATTGAGTACATTGCTTTCTCACTCTTTTTGGATTTGATCAAGGTTTCAAGCTTTTTCTTTTTTTGGGGATTTACACGTTTGAAAATATCTACTTTTTTTAGCACTTGTGGCACAACTTCAGCAGTAGGAGTAGCAATAGACTTTTGTGGAGTACTTGGTTTCCTTGCTCTATAATCAGCAAATGCCTTGAAAATTGTTTTGGCCCTTTTGTGAATTTCAATAGGAGTATAGGGTGAGCTAAGCTTCTTGGATAGATTAACACCCCTCTTGGACATCAAACTCTTTATAGCAGAATTTGTATCTTTTTGTGCCTGAACCAACTCTTCAACCTTGTTTATCAAATCATCCATTTTCAGCTTGCAAGTATTGCATTCACAAGCACAGGAAGACACCTTGAAGGAACCGGCACCAACTGAAGAATATTTCCCCAACCAATATGGGATATCTATGGTCTTCCTACCACCACCACTTTGAGGAATATATCCACCAACTCCACCATCAACTCCATCACCACCACCATCATCATCTCTTCTTTTATCAGCAAGACTTTCCACAGCTTGTCTTGCAACATCAACAACAATATTAATATCAACACCATCACCAACATCATCACCAACAATATCACCAATAGCATCACCAACACTAGCACCAACATCAACATCAACATCACCATCACCACCATCAACTACACCAGTCCTTATGATGGTTGCAACTCCGGTCAATTGTTCTTTTATCTGATCAATCAATTCATCATGCATAGATTCCCCAATCCCTAAACTAACAAGTCATGGCATGTGCAACTCTCATTTTGTTAGGATAAGTCGTGGGTGCACAACCGGAAACAAACAAACATATATATTCAAATGGTTGGAAGGATTTACAAGATGTTGTAATAGGTTGACAAGTTAACAATTTAACAAATAACTAGATATGTTGCAGCAGGTGTCAAACTTGTTCAACATGTTCCAAAAAGTGCGTAATCTATTACAACAACCCCCACATATGTTCCAACAACCTCCTCGGTTATTGCAGCATATTCTTCACCAAGTTGGAAAAACCAAAACGATTCTTTGCCGCTTCACTCCAGAATAGCTTCGATATTTTTCAACGTATTATGAACACATTGCACAACAATCGAGTCAATTGTTCCAATATCTTAGGAGTTGTTGCAACATATTGACTATCTGTTAGAAAATATCAAAACAGTTGTTGCAGCTTCCTCAACAATTGTTTTGATTTTTCCAATATTATGTTGTTGCAGCAAATAGATGTATCTGTTGCAACAAGTAATTACTTGTTATAAAACTATTCAGGGATATTTTCCAAAAGATTCTGACTTACTGCTTCCTTGGGAGGGTTAAAAGGATCAAGATTTATTTTTTTTGTTGCTGTTTTTGGCGGCCAACCATCTGAGGATCCTTGGAAAACAAACTTCTTCCAAGTAGTCCCTGACTTGACTCCGGAGGTGAGGAATGACTTCAAATGCCCAAGCCTAGAAAAAAATTATGCCACTAAAAATCAGAATAATTGATGAAGGAAAAGAATTAAAAAGATAAAACATTGAAGAAAGAAAGTTTACCATAAAGACCCAAGGGAAGCCATAGATGTTGGAAGTCTTCACATTAGGGTTCAAAGCTTTCGACAAATATTCAACAGTCAACTTAAAACTTTTATGACCCCATGGATAGTTATTGAATGCCTCATGATCCTTCGAGAGTTTAATCAAACCAAGTTGTATATTATTCTTTACCTCCTTTGCCCAAAGAATAGAATGCACAAACCAAACTAAGCACAATGACTCCTTGTGCTTTCTTGACATAGTTTTTGACTTTAAGTCTTCTAGCAAACTCTCTACCTTGTATCTCTTTCCAACAACATCCACTAAATTCAAATCATCATCAACCTTGACTTTGCTTTTCTTGCCTTTCTTTGTTGCCTTGGATGACTTGGGTGTCTTGACTCCCTTATTTAATATAACTGCAGGAAGAGGCTGAGAAGGAGCATGAAACCTCAGTCCGGTGATTATGGGAAAATCCTTGATGCCAAAACAAACTGGCATGCCACAGTAGTTATCCATATCTCATCAGTTTTGCTACAAATAATTCTTCGTTTCAGAAGACCATACACAACGGTCATTTGAAACCTTGCATTGTTGTCCTCAGGCAAATCTAGATACATCCCAAAACATTTGGCCCTGAAGAAATCCTCCAAGTCCTCCTCTTGAAGTATCTTCCTAAAGTAATCAAAGGGCTTGCCTATGACTGATTTTACAAGAAGATCACCATTCAAATCACCTAGTTTATCCATCGACATCTGCACACGGAACTTCTCAATACTTAAAGTTTTGACAACTTCATCAGTGGAAGGTCTGTCAGTATCAATCCCAATAGAAGACTCAACAGCCCCGGTCGTCGACCTCTTAAAAGAAGCAGTTTTATCCTCTTCATTTTCTTCAGATTCTTCATTGTCATCATTATTTTCATCATCATCTTCTTCTTCTTCTTCTTTTTCTTATTCTTTATCTTCTTCTTTTTATTTATTTTATTCTTTTTCTTCTTCTTTATCTTCTCGCTTATCTTCTTCTTCTTTTTATTTATTTTCTTCTTCTTCTTCTTCTTCTTCTTCTTCTTCTACTTGATCTTCTTTACTTTCTTGTCCAGAAACTCCTGCTTAAGAGGCTTCTTGTTCAGCAATTTGTTCAGAAAGAATATTTGCATGTTCAGCAAGATCATCTAATGATGCCCCCTTGGCTCTTTTACTAACTGTAGATGATTCCTCCCTTTTTCTTTTTTGTGGATACATTTTATCTGCACACAGGAGATAAACAAGAACAATTTCAATTGATTTGTGCATCATTCAAAGTAAAAAAATAATGAATTTTTACAACAATTGAAGCATATGTTGCAACAAGTTTGTAATATGTTAGAACAACTCCATCATATGTTCCAACAACTTTATCTGTTGTTGCAACAGATTAGACATCTGTTGGAAAATATCAATACAGTTGTTGCAACTTCCTCAGCAGCTGTATTGATTATTTCCAACAGATGGATAATCTATTGCAACAAGCATGGGGTTGTTGGAACATATGATGGAGTTGTTCCAATCGCATAACTGTTAGAAACCATCGAAGCGATTCTTTAGCCTTCCTCAACAATCATTGTTTTAACAATTTTCAACAGATTTTGAATCTGTTGCAACAACAAATTCACTTCTTTGCAACAATCTCAACAATTGTTTGGGTTTTACCAACAAACATTAGCACCGTTGCAACAACAGTTACTCAGCTGTTGGGTAAAAATAAAACAAAGGCAAGACCCTTTTTCCTAAGCCTTACAAGGACAACAACATCTATTTCACTATCAGTGTATATTTACAAACACACAACAGTCAAAAATTGAACAAAATACACACCATTGAAGAGACACCCTACCCATGTTCTTTCTCTTCTTCTTTAACCAAAATTCATCATTTTCATACTTTAATTTCAAAACCCTAACTTTTGAACCAGAAAAAATATTTATTTCACTACAAACACACAACCATCACAAGTTAAACAAAATACACCAACCTCAACTGTCAAACAAGTGCTGAAGTTGCTGCAACAACTTACTCAACTGTTGAAAAAAATCCAAAAAAAATTCAAACCCTTTTTTTGAAACCCCAAGGAGAACAAGAACACAAACAATACCAAAAATCATAATTTCACAACCACATACACTATTTAAAAACACACAAACCCTAACAAGTGAACAAATAGAGCAAATAAGGATTTTGTCAAGCCCAACAAGCTCTTTTTTCGAAATCCTAAGGAGAACGAGAACACAAACAACACCAAAAATCATAATTTCACAACCACATACTCTATTTACAAACACACAAACCCCAACAATTAGAACAAATACAGTAAATAAGGGTTTCTCAAGAATTGAACAATAAAATAAACAACATTAAAGACAAACTCATGTTCTTCTTCTTCTTCTCTGACCAAAATCATAATTTTCGCACTTTGATTTCAAAATCCTAACTTTAAAAGAGGAAAAAGTTGAACGATTTTACCTGAGAGAAATAAAGAGCAGCAGTGAAAACAGAGAGAAATGAGAGCAGCAGTTTGTCGATTTGGCTTTTGAATAGGTTGATGAGGGACGGTTTTGAAGAAGTAGTTGACTTCCCAGTTCAGTTCGTTTCGAAGGAGCAGTTCGAGTTGAGTTCGAGTTCGAGTTCAGTTCGCGTGTCTTTGAATGAGAGCTTTTGATTTGATACGGACCGATGTTGATTTTGAAATAAATGGGGGGTTGGATTAAATGGATTAGGGTCTTTTTTGTATTTTGTAAAAGATTAAGAAGTTTGAAAAAATACATTTTGAACCCCAATTTTCTTAATCCCAAATTTAATTGGGTTTTGATTTGATGTGGCCCCCACAAGTCACCTGTGGTAATTTCACAACTTAAAAGTCACCTTTAGTTAAATTTTCGAAGTTACTTTGTCACTTCTAATGTAACTATATTTATTTATCAAGTTTATTCACAGATGTCTCACACAATTAATATCTATTACGCAAGACACTAAAAAAATTAGTTATAGCCGTGTGTTTGGGTCCTAATGCACCCTCTCCTCTTTTATATGGATCCCCTAGCTGCTATGTACGTACGAGCTCCTAAAACAACAACAACATAACCAGTATAATCCCACTATGTGGGGTCTGGGGAGGGTAGAGTGTACGCAGACCTTACCCCTACCTTTTAACGGGCAGGGAGGCTGTTTCCGATAGACCCCCGGCTCAAAGAGAGATATAAAAAGTTTTCGTAATAATAAACAGTGATAATAAGCCGAAATAGCAGAAATATAGTAGGACGGCGTAGTAAAAGAAACATTCAAATAGTGCTAGAGGTAATAACAAGCAATCCAAAGCAGTGTAGAAAGGCAAATCAAAATACTATCGAAATATAAGGCCCTACAAGAGTAATACTACAACTACTAGTATGCACGGATAAGTAAGACGATACTCAAGTACTTAAACCCTCTACCCTAATTCGTGCCCTCCATAACCTCCTATCTAAGGTCATATCCTCTGTAAGTCGGACCTAAGCCATGTCTTGTCTAATCACCTCTCCCCAATACTTCTTAGGCCTACCTCTACCTCTCCAAAAACCATCCCTAGCCAGCCTCTCACACCTCTGTACTGGGGCATCCGTGCATCTCCTATGTACATGCCCGAACCATCTCAATCTCGCTTCCCGCATCTTATCCTCCACAGTGGCCACTCCCACCTTGTCCCAGATACTTCCATTTCTTATCCTATCTCTCCTAGTATGCCCACACATCCATCGCAGTATCCGCATCTCCGCGACTTTCATGTTCTGAATGTGAGAGTTCTTGACTGGCCAACACTCTATCCGATACAACATAGTTGGTCTAACCACCACCCTGTAGAACTTAACTTTAAGTTTTGGTGATACCTTCTTATCACACAAGACTCTGGATGCAAGCCTCCATTTCATCCACCCTGCACCAATGCGATGAGTGACATCCTCGTCAATGTCTCAATTTCTTTGAATAATAGACCCAAGATACTTGAAACTTCCTTTCTTTTGAATGACCTGAGTACCGAGCCTCACTTTTATGTCAACCTCATGCGTGACGCTACTGAACTTGCACTCCAACTATTCAGTCTTGGTTCTCCTCAACCTGAACCCTTTAGATTCCAGGGTCTGTCTCCACACCTCCAACCTAGCATTAACTATCTTTGCGGGACTCGTCAATCAGAACTATATCATCCACGAATAGCATACACCAAGGCACATCACCTTGGATTTGTTGCGTCAGTCCATCCATCACTAAGGCAAATAGAAAAAGGCTACGAGCTGATCCCTGGTGCAACCCCATCATCACTGGAAAGTGTTCTGAATCTCCTTCCACTATCCTTACCGAGGTCTTGGCTCCATCGTACATGTCCTTAATCGCCCTAGTGTATGCCATAGGAACATCTCTAGCCTCTAAACACCTCCATAGAACCTCCTTTGGGACTTTATCGTATGCCTTTTCTAGGTCGATGAATACCATATGTAGGTCCTTTTTCCTCTCCCTATACTGCTCCACCAGTCTCCTAACAAGGTGAATTGTTGTTGTAGTCGAGCGCCCCGGCATGAATCCAAACTGATTCTCGGAGATAGACACGTCTCTCCTCACCCTTACCTCCACCACCCTCTCTCAAACTTTCATAGTGTGGCATAAGAACTTGATACCCTTATAGTTGTTATAACTTTGAATATCCCCCTTATTCTTGTACAAAGGAATCATTGTGATCCATCTCCATTCTTTGGGAATTTTCGCCTTTTTGAAGATGATATTAAACAATGCTGTCAGCCACTCCAAACCTGCCTAACCTACGCTCTTCCAAAATTCCATCGGGATCTCGTCCGACACGGTCGCTCTGCCCCTGCGCGTCCTGCGAATAGCACCCTTAATATCCTCAACCTTAATCCTTCTACAGTACCCAAAGTTACGACACCTCGCTGAATGCTCCAAATCTCCCAACACAATGTCTCTGTCCCCTTCTTCGTTCAAGAGTTTATGGAAGTACGACTGCCATCTCCTCCTAATGAGAGCATCCTCCACCAGTACTTTACAATCCTCGTCCTTGATGCACTTTACTTGATCCAGATCACGTGCCCTCCTCTCCCTTGCCTTGGCTAGCCTATACAACTTTTTATCTCCTCATTTGTCCTCTAGTTCTGCATACAAGCGCTCAAACGTTGCCATTTTCACCGCCATAACCGTTAAATTTGCCTCTTTCCTCACAATCTTATACATTTCCCTATACGTCCGCTTCTCCTCCTCGTCCTTACTTTCTACGAACTTCACATATGCCGCCTTCTTAGCTTCTACCTTCCTTTGGACTTCTCCGGTCCTTACTGTAAACTATTCATTACTCATTAGGTTTAATGTTTGCATATAAGATAAAGACAAAACACAAGCTATTGAGAATTTAGAGTTTACAAAGAGAGTGTATTACCTCTTAAGAAGAAGAACACTTTATTTCACGGGAATAGGTAATTACTTGATAAGGTATATTTAGTTTTCCTCAGTATGTTGAGTTGAGAATTTTGAATATCAGATGCTTAACCCATAAAAAAAATAAAAAATAAAAAAAAATAAAAAAAACGAATGATAAGATAAAAAGAAATATGACACGATTAGGTAGAATGACATCCGCGTTTTTCGGGAAATTTGCACGATTGTCCTTAGTCAAGGGTGGTCTTTAATTTTTATCCCTCAAATTGCTTGTCTTTAATTTTTGCTCTTCTCTTAACACCCATGAATTCCGGTTTCGAATTGCCACTCGGCTTTTTTTTTTTTTTTTAAAAAAAATCGCAAGACAGAGTTTGCTTACAAACTCTCCCTTAAGGAAAAGTTTGCCTGCAAAACTCTACTTATAATAGAGTTTGCTACCCAAAGTCTGCCTTAAGGTAGAGTTTGAATCCAAAACTCTGCCTTGAGATTTTTTGTTAAATTTTTGATGGAGCAGGAGTTCGAACCCAAAACCTATTAATTTTTAGGCGAAGGACAAAACTTAAAGACCACTAATTTGAGAGGCAATAATTAAATACAAGTGCCTTTGAAGCGAATCGCGCAGAAAAAAGGCGTTTTCCTCCCCATTTAACTAGCAAACCTTGGTGCCATAGTGTAGACCTTTCCCCTTAATTAACATAGTTACTTCTTCCATTTATTTTTATTTATCCACTATACTATCAAGGACAAAGGTGTAAATATACCCTTTAATTTGCGATTTACAGCAAATATACCCCTCGTTAAAAAAGTGGTATATATATACCCCTACAATTACAAAATCGTGTAAATATACCCCTGTCGTTATACAAATAGTGCAAATATAGATGGAATTTTTAAAAAAAAAATCATTTAGCTTCTTTTTTAATTAAAAAATGCCACGTGGCTTTAAAAGAAAAAAGTCTACCCATTTTTTTTAGTAGAAATATTTTTTTAAAGCCACATGTTAATTTGTTTTACCTGTGTATGGGGTCTGGTTTGTTTAAAAAAATATTCCTGTGGCTTTAAAAAAATAAGTCTACCCATTATTTTAAACTAATTAGACCCGACCCACCAGGAAATAGAAATTACCATGTGACTTTAGAAAAAAACGTGTACTAAAAAAATTGTAGACTTTTTTTAAAGCCACGGGATTTATTTTTTTTAATTAAAAAAAAAAAGCTAAATGATTTTTACAAAACATTTCATTAGCAAAAGGGATATATCTGCACCATTTTGTAACGACAGGGGTATATATACACCACTTTTTTACGAGGGGTATATTTGCTCTAAATCACAATATTGAGCGGTATATTTGCACCTTTTCCCTATTATAAATATATTTTTATTTTAACTTGTCCAGTTTGATAAACCAAGATAGAATTTATCACTTTGTTACTAATTTACCTTGATTTTTAACTATATTCATTTCCCAAAATATTGAATCTATTGTAATTAAAGAGTGATATAGTAAACTTATCGTTGTATTAATTACTTCCTCTAGTTCAAAAAGAGTGTTCAGTTAGCCATTTGCAGCCGTTAAGAAAATAATAACTCATAGGAAAAAATAGGTAATTTAACTAAACTATCCCTAATGAAATAGGTATTGGAATTTGATCACTAACACTTAATAAGGGCAAATCTGTAAAAAAAAAAAAATTAATTCTTTCTTGATTTGGTAAAAAAAAATTTTTTGAACCAAAAAATAAAGATTAAATGAACATTTTTTTTTTACCGGAGGAAGTACTTATGGGGGTAGTGTTGATTAGTCTGATGGGGTATAGTATCACCCGGTGATGATAATGGTTGAAATGAAGTTTATGTACTTGAGATTTTTATGAGTCAGCTATGTATGAGCTATCCTTCTCAGAAGACAAGACAGGAACCAGGCATCATAATTACCAATAAAAGAAATTAATGCTTGGATAATGATGTGAATCCCCACATTGATTAGTAAGTGACGTGAAATTAATGGTTGAAGAGTGATGTGAACCCTCAAGTTGATCAGTGAGTGACATAAACAATGTGGAACCTCCCTTCCCTTTTTGATTGTTTTGACCCATTTTTGCTCCTAAGGTGTGCGCCCTCTTCCTTGCTTGAAAGAGACTTGTGCATCATTGATTGCTCCCCCCCCCCCCCCCGCCCCCCTCCCCACCAATGGGTAAAATTTACACTCTTGATAATGTTCTATCCTTTATTCACTTTCTATTTATTTTAATTCGGTGAGAAGTAAAGATAAGGAAACAAAAAAGTATGATGGAAGAAGTCCATGCTGATGGCAACAGGCAACTTGAAACCTGATGTGTCATTTGGGTGAGAAATTTAATGGGTTATCTCAATAAAATTTGAGATTAATAGTTTGTTGGGTTAAACTTTTGAAAAATTAAAAATATTTAGTTTAAAGAGTTGAGGTGTTTTTTTTTTTTTTTTGGCAAATTTATACCCGGTTCTAGGCCTTATCTTATTAATCCAAATGAGGTAATGAAGATCTATTAATTAACAAGCATGAAGAACACAAAAGCTCGAGAAAACTAGTTATTCCATGATCATCATAGAGTTTGTAATATACTCTATATGATATTACAAATGAGTATACTTAAGTAATGCGAAATTTAAAAACCGAGAAGAAAGTTGAGTTATCGACCTCAAACTTCCTTTTACAAACGTAGGAATTAAAAAAGATAGATTAAAAAGATAGATTACCCATCTAAAGTAACCTGAAATATTTTCCTCGTCTTTTTCTTCAAATCTATCCAACATCACTTGATAGTTCATCACTTCTTCTTGAACTTATTGATTCTTGTTGAAGCTATTAATACTATCATATGATTATGTTTTGTCAGTCACATCGATAGGTGCTTTAGAATAAAATCTCAATTGCCTTACCGTCCTAGCTATTTTTTCTTCCATGATTGTTTTTGTTATTGCGTTGTTGCCTAGAAGGAATGTCTGCATTCCTATAATTCAAGATATCATCTTCCTCACCCTTCTCAAAGATGTCCTCATCTTGTGAGTTAGCAAACTTCTTTAGAGAGAGTAATATCACCATCAATTTGTGGTTGTTTTTTAGTGTTAATAGGCGTAAGAGATGTTAACTTTTCAACATTAGGACTCATCAATGCATCAAGAAGCGCCCTGTCTGTACTATTAATTGTCTGAATATTAGAACTTCCAGTTATAGAGTTACGTGTTTGATCAAGCTTTTAGGGGAAAAATAAGTTTTTGTGAGTTACATGCGAAGCTGTTTTTTCAGAAGCTAAAATAATAGATTTTTTTGGAATCTTAGTCAAGCACAAATTACTACGCTAATATTGACAAAAAAAAATTATTAAAGGAAGTCAAACTCAAACTGCTATTCTACAAAAGTAATTTATTTTGAATACTTCTTATAATAAAAATAAACAAATCTAAATAAGGAGATTTGGAACTAAATAAGGAGATTTGGAAAGTGCAGTCATTTTTGCATTTAAGATGCACATGACTAACAACAACAACATACCCAGTGAGTCTCACAATGTGAGGTCTGGGGAGAGTAGATTGTACGTAGAGCTTACCCTTACCTTAGGTAAGGAGGTTGTTTCCGGAAGACCCTCGGCTCAAGAAAAAGCATAGGAAAGGTTAGATACGGGTAAACAATTTAAAGCAATTATGAAAATGAAAACAACGAAAGTGAATAAGCCATGATAAGTCATTCTGTGCAAACAGATACTCGCAGCGCAAACAAATACTCGCAGAAATCTAGGGACAAGAAACTAAAGATCAAAGCAACTACTCGCAAGAAAGGATAAACGCGACTACCTACTAGCCTTCTACCCTAATCTGAGTTCTTCATACCCTCCTATCTAAGGTCATGTCCTCGGTAAGCTAAAGATGCGCCATGTCCTGTCTAATCACCTCTCCCCAATACTTCTTCATCCTACCTCTACCTCTTCTGAAACCGTCCATAGCTAGCCTCTAGCACCTCCGCACTGGAACATTTGTGTCTCTCCGCATCACATGCCCAAACCATCTCAGCCTCGCTTCCCGCATCTTGTCCTCCACCAAGGCTACTCCTACTTTATCTCGGATAACTTCATTCGTAATCCTATCGCTCCTAGTGTTCCCACACATCCATCGCAGCATTCTCATTTCCGCCACTTTCATCTTCTGAACGTGAGACTTCTTGACTGGCCAACACTCTGCCCCATACAATATAGTTGGCCTAACCACCACTTTGTAGAACTTGCCTTTGAGTTTTGGTGGCACCTTCTTGTCGCACAACACTCCAGAGGCAAGCCTCCATTTCATCCACCCTGAACCAATACGGTGTGTGACGTCATCATCAATCTCCCCATTTTCTTGTATAATAGAACCAAGATACTTGAAACTATCTACCTTCTGTATGACCTGGGTGCTAAGCTTTACTTCCACGTCAGCCTTATGCACGATGAACTTGCACTCCAAGTACTCTGTCTTGGTCCTACTCAACTTGAACCCTTTAGACTCTAGAGTTTGTCTCCAAACCTTCAGCTTAGCGTTAACTCCACTGCAAGTCTCGTCAATCAGGACTATGTCATCCGCGAATCACATACACCATGGCACCTCACCTTGAATTTGCCGCATCAATCCATCCATCACCAAGGAAAATAAAAATGGGCTAAGAGTTGATCCCCGGTGTAACCCCATCATAACTGGAAAGTGCTCCGAGTCTCCTCCCATAGTCTTTACCATGGTCTTGGCCCCATCATACATGTCCTTGATCGCCCTAATGTACTCCACAGGTACACCTCTAGCCTCCAAGCATCTCTATAGAACCTCTCTCGGCACTTTATCGTATGCCTTTTCTAGGTTGATGAACACCATGTGCAAGTCCCTCTTCCTCTCCATATACTGCTCCACCAGTCTCTGTACAAGATGAATAGCTTCTGTAGTAGAGCACCCCGGCATGAATCCGAACTGGTTCTCTGAAATAGACACGTCTCTCTGCACCCTCATCTCCACCACCCTTTCCCACACTTTCATAGTGTGGCTTAGTAGCTTGATCCCTCTGTAGTTATTGCAACTTTGAATGTCGCCCTTGTTCTTGTATAATGGAATCATTGTACTGCTTCCCCATTCTTCGGATATCTTAGCCGTCTTAAAGATGACATTAAATAACCGAGTCAACCACTCCAGACCTGCCCTGCCTGCAGTCTTCCAAAATTCCCCAGGAATCTCGTCGGGCCCGGTCGCTCTTCCCCTACTCATCCTACGAACAACACCCTTAACTTCCTCAATCTTTATACTCCTACAATATCCAAAATCACGACACCTCTCGGAGTACTCCAAATCTCCCAACACAATGTCTCTATCCCCTTCATCGTTCAAGAGTTTGTGAAAGTATGACTGCCATCTCTATCTAATGAGAGCGTCCTATGACTGCCATCTCTGTCTAATAAGAGCGTCCTTCACCAGTACCCTGCCATCCTCGTCCTTGATGCACTTCACCTGATCCAAGTCACGCACCCTTCTCTCCCTCGCCTTGGCTAGTCGGTACAACTTCTTATCCTCGCCTTTGTCCTCTAGTTTTGCATACAGGCATTCAAAAGCTTTTATTTTTGCCGTGGTAACCGCTAACTTTGCCTCCTTCCTAGACATCTTATACAATTCCCTATTTGTCTGCTTCTCCTCATCATCCTTGCTTTCTACCAACTTCGCATACGCTACCTTCTCTTGAACTTCTCCATTCTACCACCAGTCCCCTCGGTGACGACAATGACTACCCTTCGAGACCCCAGTACCTCTCTAGCTGCTTCCCTAATGCAACTGGCCGTCCTATCCCACATGTCGGTCGCCTCCCCACTACTCTCCCAGGCTCCCATAGCTCTCAACTTCTCCCCCATCTCCAGGGCACCCGTCATGGTCAAACTCCCCCATTTGATCCTAGGCTTGTCATCCACGACCTTCTTTCTCTTCCTCATCTTGATCTCCAAGTCCATCACCAAGAGCTTATGCTGGGTCGTTAGGCTCTCACTCGGAATCACCTTGCAGTCTTTACAGAGACCTTTATCGCCCTTCCTAAGGAGTAAAAAGTCTATTTGCGTCTTAGCCACCGAACTACGAAAGGTTACCAAGTGCTCCTCCTTCTTCGGGAAACTCGAATTGGCTACCAGCAGCCCAAAGGCTTTTGGAAAATCCAACAATGCAACTCCTCCTCTGTTCCTGTCCCCGAAACCACAACTTCCATGCACATCATCATATCCCCCCGAAATTGACCCGATGTGTCCATTGAAATCTCTTCCTATGAATAGCTTCTCAATGGGCGGTATACCTCCCACCATGTCGACCAAATCCTCCCAAAAACGTCTTTTCTCCTCCTCTCCCAAGCCCGCTTGAGGCGCGTAAGCACTAATAATGTGCAAAATAAACCCTCCAACGACCAGCTCAATCGTCATCATCCTAACATTGACCCTCTTAGCCTTTATCACCGGGTCTCTTAAGTCACTATCTACTAAAATGCCTGCCCCATTCCTATCCCTCGACCTACCTGAGAACCATAGCTTATATTCGTCCACATCTTTAGCCCTGGATCTTACCCATTTAGTCTCCTGGATACAAGCTATATTAATCCTCCTCTTATTAAGAATCTTAACTAGCTCAATGGACTTCCCCGATAAAGTCCCAATATTCTAAGACCCTACTCGCAGACTAGAAACTCCCTTAACCCACCTACCCCCTCCAACCCTCACACATGTCCGAGAACATGACCCTAGTCTACCAAAGCCAGTAAAGCAAATATAAACTACTCAAATAGGCAAGAATCAATACTAAAACACAATTTAGCAATAATCTAGATGAAAGTCTAAATACTACGACAAGAACAATATAAGTAATGCAAGAATGTAAATTAGCTACAACGATTAAAAAAAAAAAAAAGAGGAGATGCACATGACTAACGTGCATGAAAATTTTTCATGCACTTAAGACGTGTGCCTTAAGTGTTTCTTTTCTTTTTTTTTTTTTTTGCCCAAAAATAAAATTTTATTTTTCGAATTTCAACAATTCAATGCCCAAATCTACTCCAAATAAGCTCAAATTTGAAACATAAGTTTCAATTATCATAATGAACAAACCTCAATCATTAATTTATCAACACAACAACAAATCTAATAAACTCATTTTGTAATAATGTTGTGCTGCACTTAAGACACACATAACTAAAGAGCACCCAATTTTTTAATACACTTTAGACTTGTGAGTCTGATGTGTAGATGTTCAGTTGGATATTTTTTTGCCCAAAAATAAAAGTAAGTATTTTTTAATTTTAACAATTCAACACACGATTTGACGCCTAAATCTACTTAAAATGAGTTCAAACTTGAAGCATTAAGTTCAAATATCATAATGAACAAACTTCAATCCTCAATTTCTTAAAACTACATCAAATGTAACACTCATTTTGCAACAATACTGATTTGCCAATATTTTCAAGATTCTCCAACAACAGCTATTTGAATTAAAACTCACTTTTCATATTGAAGATTCGTTATTTCAAAGCCTTATATTTTAACTGTTGTAAGCATAAATATACTACTAATGTACAATAACTAAGAAGAGAAGGAGGAGGAAAAGCAGAAAAAAGGAAAGAAGTTTGTCTAAAATTATATGTACTTTAGGTACCAATTAAACTACGGGAAAAAAAGGTACCGATTAAGCTTTCTTTAGAAAATGAATAATGGTCACGTAAAATTGTTACCTAAAAAACTGAAAGAGTTGAACTAGTCACTTTTTCTTGTGAGAACAGATAACTCATCATCATGTGGGCCTAATGGAGTAATGTGGGCCCAAAAGTGATGTATGCAGTGGGCTATTAGAAATTTCATTGGAAGTCCTTTTTGTGGTGGGCCGGCGTATTGGGAAATCTACATAGTGTGACAAACACTAGTAGGTAATTATATTTAGTAGCTACATTTTACTTTAATTACATCTCATAGCTAAATTTTGTATATCAATTACACAATGTAACTATTCTCTTCTTATTTCATTGTATCCGTGTTTTTCCCTCAACCCCCCTCTCTCTCCCTCCTCCCTCAACTCTCTCTCCTCTTTCACTCTCTCTTCTCCGTCGGAACCATCGCCGTTCATCTTCTCCGGCGAAACCCAATGCTTTCTCTTCACCTTGCTAGCTGCGACGCCGTTATCACCGCCGATGCATCCCCTCAGATCTGGTTGCTAGCAACGACGTCACTCAGATCTGGTTGCTAGCAACGACGTCATGCCTCCCGTCGCCGCTGTAGCTCCGTCGTGACCACAGCCTGCGCATCCTCCAGATCTGGTTGGTGTTGTTGTTGTTCTGGTTCGCCGGAGAAGTAAGCTCCAGCGATGGCTGCTGTTGTTGCTTTTGGTTGTGGTTCTCTCTATCTGCTATTGTTGTTGTTGTTGTTGTGTGAAATTTCAGCCCGATCTCGGGAAATAAATCGTTTTCGCAGATCGGCAGAGCTAGTGGTTGGTGTTGTTGTACTCACGAATACCGCGATTGTATTCACATTTTTGAGCTTTTTTTTGTTAAATGTTTAGATTGTATTCATTTTTTTATGGTGTATTTGTTAATTTTTGGTGTATCTATGTTTTTATGTATTCAGTTTTTACTCGTTGTATTCAATACAGCGAGCCCGTTTATGAATACAGATAGTTATTTCATGAATACAGTGAAAAAGTAGCTACAAATGAATACAGTTGAGTTGAATATATTTGATTTGAATACAACTTTATTACCAAAAAAAAAAAAAGATTTGAATACAACTTAGGTGAATACATCTGACTTGAATACAGCGAAATCTGACTCAATTGAATTTTGAATATAATTCTATTTTTGAATACAGTCTACTGTAGACGCGCAAATACAATCAACTATAGCTACTACTGTAGCTACGAAATGTAATTAGCTAAAATGTAGCTACTGTAGCTACGAAATGTAATTAGCTAAAATGTAGCTATGTCCAATTTAAAACCCCTAAATGTTAGTCATTTATGTAAAATTCCCTTTAAATTTTATTCTTAATTTTTAAAATAAATTTTAACTACTCTAAGAAATATTTATGGAAAATAACTACTCTTTATTTTATTTACTTTTTGTAGCTATAGTCTTTTTCTAATTTACACCTCGTAACTAGTGTTATACCTAGCAAAACATTTGCTATGTATGTCAATAGTCTTCCTTTTCAATCGATTTTCCCTCACCTCCCAGATCTCTCTTCTCCCTGACCTCTCTCTCTGTTCCCTCTCTCTTCTTCCTCGGCTCTCACCCCCCCCCCCCTCTCTCTATTCCCTCAATCTCTCTTGTCTCTCGGTAACACCTGCTCATCACCGGATCTAAACAGAGATACCACCCGATCATCTAAACGGCATCGGCAAAGACGGAAAAGCCAAAAACAGTGGTGGTGGAGGTGGAATGTTCTATTGATGGCAAAAACGATGGTGGCTGCGGCGGCGCACCGATGTTGTTCCACTACGGTGCCCTCCATCACATATGGTCATCACAAATAAACAAAAGAAGTTCAACAAGAAGAAAAAATGTTAACCAAACGCAAAGAAGAATTTGTTTTGCTCAGCCAAAAACGTAGAAAGTGCATATGTTCATGATGTAATTGCATACATTGCATAAATCGAGCATAAAAATCAAAACTATGCTTCTTCAGGTTTCTATACAATTTTTCGAGTAAATATAGTGTATTCTTAAATGAATTGCGTGTATTCTCCATTTTTTAGTGTAAATACATAGTATTTTGTATTTAGCCAGAGATCCGACCAGATTTGATTATATTTATATCTGAGTGTATTCATCACTTTTTTTTTAGTGTAAATATAAGTTATATGTATTTGGCTGATTGTATTTTTGGGCATAACAAGATCCATTTGCCTGTATGTGTTGTTTGTATGTTCTATATACATATGTTTATATACGATTTTTTCGAGTAAATACAGTGTATCTGAATTTTTGTTGTTTGTATACAGATTTACCCATGTCATTGTTTGATACAGCCGATTTATGTTTTTAAATACACCTGAATACACTATATAACAGTGAAATACTAGCCAGCAACAACACAAATACATTCAAATATAGTTGAATACGTTCAACCTTGCGACTTCCGGCGGCGACCTTGCTAATCGGAGCTCTAATACATTCAAATACAACCAAAACAAAAAGGATAGATCAATATATAACTAAACTGGAATACACAACTTTGTGGTGTATTTGAATGCACTGGAATACAATCATTTTGAATATACATGTATTCAAAGAAATTAAGTTTGCATGTATTCAAGTACATTCAAATACACGCGATATCAAATAAGGTTGGATACAATTTAATAGTGTATTCAAATACACTCAAATACATGTGAATTGCCTAAAACTGGCTACAAACCGTAATTATGTAAAAACTAGCATCGGTTCGTTAGAAGCCGACAATTTGTAGTCATTTGTGTAAGTTACCCATTTTTAAACTCTTGTACATATAGATTCTAAATTTTAATCTTAAATTTTAACATCTTGCAAATCTAGATTCCACAGTAGATTATTGATTTTATTTCCATGCTTTTTTTTTCTCAGATAAAATTCACAAATGTCACTTTTCAGCTTTATAATGGAGAAATAATCATGATTGTGGTGTTTCAAAAATTCACAGATAAAATTTCAAGACATTACGTGAGATTTCGACTGTGAAATTTAATATTCTATGAAAATAATTATTTTTATTACAGAGCTGAAAAATACCCTGCCCGTGCTATTACTTCCTTTCTCTCCTTCTTCCTCCTCCTCTTCCTCATGCTCTTTTAAATCTACCATGTATTTTCCATGCTTTGTGTTTTTTTTTTTTAATCTATCAGGTTAGATCCTAGTGGTAATGTATTTATTCGTGTAAAGGGAACACAAAATTATAACGGGGGACTAAACCAAAACCCTATGTATACATGACAGATTGCAATGCAATCAGCTAGGAAATGTTTACACAAATTGTAAAACATTCCTCCTAGAATACAAGCTATACATTTAGCTAACAAAAAAAATTGGTCTTGTCATATTTAATCCTAATGTTAGGGATCTGCCTCTTATCCAGCAACAAGGGCCCTATAGCACCAATAGGCAACTGATCAAAAGTGTTATAGATTCTTTGCTCCCTCAATGTTGTGGATAATTTATCCAGATAATCAGCCACTCTATTGGCTTCTCTTTAGCAATGTGAGAATATAGTATCAGTGTTGTTAGTCAAGTCTGTAGTATCCTCTATAATGGTCTTCAAGTTAAGATTTTGAGATGTCTTTTTTATCTACAATAAGCACATAATCTATTTCAATGATGTAGTATTGGTAGCCACTGTGCTTGCACCATTGCACAGCAAAAAAGGTAGCCAAAGCTTCAGCTAAATTATGGTCTCTACATTGAACTGGAGCAGCTAAAACAAATAATAGATTTCCAGAATTGTCCCTAGCTATTCAACGAATGCCTGCTTTCCCATTTTCTTTCAAAAAACTTCCATTGGTGTTGATTTTAGTCCAGTCATTATAAGGCATACTCCATGTCACAACCTTTGCAATTGTTTTGTGCCTCGCTCTTCAATTGTCTCACACAATTGTGCCCACTGTAGATTTTGTCACGCCTCAAATCAGGAGTGGCGTGACCGGTACTCGATGCCAAACTAGGCCCGAGCGAACCACTCTAAACCTGAAACTCTAGGGGAGTAACACCCAACTTGAACCGATAAGGTCTACTGCCGCACACAAGTATTAACACCAACAAGCCGATTTAGGCCGGCTATATATATATATATATATATATATATATATATATATATATATATATATATATATATATATATACCGACTATCTCATCCGAACCGGGCACACACACACCCCAAAATATATATACACAACCGAGCAAGCCGAACAGGCCGCTATGATTGTACAAAGCCAAAAGATTCAGTAGACATATACAAGCCAACAAGGCTGTCACGTACACACTATTTACGGGACTCGTCTACAAAAGCCTCTAGGAATGTGTGTGACCTGCATCATACAATCTATAATCAAAAGGAGAGACTCCAAGGGCCTAGCAACTCCGAACAAAAAAGGAGCTCACCAATCAGTTGATATCATATTCTGCCTACTAGGGAGGTGTCGGTCACAATCGTCATATCCTGCCGCATGAATGCAGCGCCCCTGACAAAAGGGACGTCAGTACAAAATAATGTACCGAGTATGTAAGGCAACGATGTAAGGCAACGATAACTGAAACTAAAGTGAAAACAATACAATCTGAAGGCCAAAGAATTCTTAGAATCTCCTTCTGATCTGCCTCAAATGAAATGCAATACAATGATATCATATGTCTCACTGACCAAGTGGCCAGGCTAAATAAAATGTCTCGCTGGCCAAGTGGTCAGGCTAAATAAAATGTCTCACTAATCAAGTGGCCAGGCTAAATAAAATGTCTCACTGACCAATTGGTTAGGCTAAATAAAATGTCTCACTGATTAAGTGGTTAGGCTAAATAAAATGTATGTATATTATGTATGTGCTGAGAAATACCGATACTGTAACAGGTCTCTTCTGTCTCTCTATGAGCTCAAGGACATAGGAAGGGGATATAGCCCCCCAGAAAGAATAACAGAAAACTCGAAAATCATGCAACCATATGACAAGCTCTACTTAGACAATCTCTGGTCACAAGATTATTACGCTCTTTACCTTATATGGAATCATGCCAAGAAAAGAAAGAACAACCTTAACATACCTGAAACTTACTTCTCGACTTTCCAACCTACTTCCTGTCTTTCAATCTACATAAGATCATTCGTAGTCTCGTAATCTACATATAAAATCATTCATACTATTGTTAACCTTATCGTCATATGTTTGTCTTAAGCTTTTAAATTAAATCCTTTTAGAATCTGCCGAAATTTGGACAACATCTCCTCTATTTATATTCCTAGCCTGAAATCACAATACCAACAACCAATAACAACAACAGCAACACTAACATCAACAACATCATCATCAATACCAATATACTCAATAAAACATCCCACACGATGTTTACCCGATTTCTCAATCAACCAATTTATTATACGACTATTTAATAGCTCTATCTTCGTAAGTAAACCTAAATCAATGTCAATAAGGAAGATTCATACCTTGTTCTTACTAGAACCGCAATATCTTCAATATTCACCTTGAATCCAAGACAAGATCCAACACAATATGATACTATAATCACAACTATGCGCTACCCGAGCCTCGATCAAAATCACTCCAATCCCTCTCTTTTTTTTTTTAAAAAACACCCCCCT
>NC_081342.1:20892439-20917251 GCF_029784015.1 Lycium ferocissimum
GGGGTGGAGGGGGAGATGAAAGAAATGGAAATGAAAAAGGGTCCCTTATAAAATGAGCTCGGTCCCGACCAAGATATACGGACCAACATACGGTCGAGTATGTTTCCTCTGGCCGTATGTCGCCGTAGATCCGGTCCACGATGTATTATGGTATTCTGGGCTGAATCTACGGTTGGACATACGGTCCTTACTTTTTATACGGCCAGTATGTCTGGCCGTAGATTGTCCAGTTTTTTCGAGAGTCGTTTCGTCGACTTGTTTGATCTCCGATCCTTGTGGAACCTTCTTAACACTTGTTCCTTACTTCAGTACCATTCTAAGGGACGTTATAACTCTTCCTCAAAGGGTCATTAAGACATCATTAACTTAGTACTCGTAATTCTTATCCGATACCCAACATATGACTCGCTTCTCTTAACAACTTTCTTTCCTTAACCCGAATGTCTTTGGAAATCTTAATTAGGACCATCACATACTATCTCTTGCTATCCCAAACCTCGTATATGTCATGTCCTTCGTGAGTCTATTCACTGTACGCTAACGGGGAATTTTCTAAGGTGTAACAATATTCCTTTCTCAAGTTAGACAAAGATCATCGTACGAAACCTTTCCCATCTTTTCTCCAAAGTTTCAACAACTTAATTTCCTTATTTCATTTGCTCTCCAATCCTTCCATGACCTAGTACATGAACTTAAACTCTCGTAACCATAATATATACACATATAATCTCATATATCTTAGAATATAGCCCCAGTGTCTACAATTGGACAGCTAACACCTAACGAATCTCAACGTACAAAACTATGAGGTGTAACATCTTCTGGTGCATAGGCAAGGCCTTGTCCATAGAAGCTATAATAAGCCATTAACACTGTTGCTCCATCATTCTTGTGTAAAATCTTATTTGTGCTCCATATCTACAAGCGCATCCTGTGATCCAAGGAATCCAGTATGTCACAATAGGAATGATTTGGAACATCATTTTATGAATAGCATTCTTCCCAGTTGCTTGCCACCAATCTTGTGAGAAGTTTCTCACTATTTTGCTTTGATAACTGATCCTCATAGGCTAACCAAAGAATTTCCACAAACTTTAAGCAGGCTTACTGTCTATGAAAAGATGCTTGATGGTTTCAGGTTGAGGGTCTGCACAGCATAAGCAATCCATTGGGCTTCTATTCCAAGACCTGCAAGTAACATCATTGAAAGGCAATTTAAATTTTATTAGGTTCCACATTAGAAAGGAAATATTAAAAGGAGCACTGTCCTACCAAACTTTCTAGAACAAAGGGTCAGTCATTCTAGAATCTCTAATGGATTCCCAAGTTGTCATGTTGGTGAAAAAACCATCAGAATAAGCATTCCAGAACAGCACATCAAGTCTATTGTTGGAACCAACCTTCATGTTAATAATTTGTCCACAAGCCATTATGGTAGAACATTTAGCAGTTTCTGAACATACCATGTTTGATTGTTGAAGAAATTGTTCACAGTAGTGTTGACAGAGTGCCTCTGGTCAGGGCAATAAGTAGCTAATGCACTATATCCTGTCCAATTGTCCGATCAAAAACTACTATTCCCATTATGAATCCTCCAGATCATGTTATGTTCTGCTTTTTCTCTAGCTTGTGTAAGATTCTTCCAAATCGAAGGAATCAAGTTTCGACGAAGTCTGATATGTCGGGAAGATGCTCTACGTCGTAGAACCTAATATGCCAAGCATTCAGGGGTGCAGATGGAGGGCATCTGATGCCAATTTTCTACCTAGGAAATGCGAAGGGAAGAGCGGCCTCATTTGGTGAAATATGTCGAATATCCCGACACATTTCCGAGGAGGTGGCCGATTTTATTTGTTTTAAATTCATTGGAGGATTCATATTAAGTCATTTTCAACCCACATTTTGTCCATATACTCCCCTAATTTCTCTCTACCAGATGTTAAAGGTTCAAGGCTGAAACCTAACATTTGCATCCTAGATCAACACAAAAGTTTAGCTACGACAAGGAGAAGTAATTCTATGATATTGTTGTGATGTTAAGGATCATCGTAAACTAAGAAGATTTTGGATTTCATGTTGTGGTTGCTGTATAAAGTAAGTATGTTATGTTCTTTCTTGTTCTTAAGGTTATTTTGGTGTTGGTTGAAGTAAACGGTTAAAGGGAGCATAAACTAGCACCTAGAAATGCTAGTGTGGTTGTTGAAGTTGTCTAGACTGTTTTATAGTTATTTATGTATGATATAAGGCTGGAACTTTTGATGAAAATACTTATTATAATTGTGTGAGTAATGCTGATTTAGAGTAAGAAGTTCATAAGGGGATATGGGTTAGAAGGGTTCCAATCCGAGCATGTCGCTCGTCGTGAAATGCTAATGGCTTGTGGTTGCTATATATGATGTCTTGTTATTGGTGTTTATACTTGCTGGATTGCTCTGGTTATTTTTGCTAGTATATGGAATTGGAGGAAGTCTTTGTTATAGGGGAGACGCTATCCAAATTTATTTAGACGAGCTACTATTTTAAGCTACGAATGAAATCTCTACTTAGTATTAATCATGAGCCGCATTGTGGTAGGGATCTAGTAGCTCAGTTGGTTGGCTACCTGAACTCTCACCTTATTGGTAAGGGTTCGAATACCCACATTATAATCCATTATCCTATTTCCCTTCCCCTACCCCCTATGTAATAATTTTTTTTAAAAAAAAAAAAAACAATGAGCCTCAATGTGCTATTATAGATTGAATTATTTTGTGGGCTGCTTGAGAGATGTTAAGGATGCAAGGAGATTCAGGTATGTAAGGCTAACCCTTTTTCTTTTGGCATGATCCTTATGAAACGAAACGTAACTGAAACGCTATGTCATAACGATTTCGCTCTTAGTAGCTAGAAATGTCCCTGTTGGTTCATGTCTTAATAATGTTATTCTTAGCTAGTCTATTCATATGATTTGTACGTTTGATGGAGTCATGTAATGACAATGATGTTAGTATCATAACATTGTTCAGAGGTGCAAAGAGCATACGTCACTCCGACCAATCCAAAATGTACTCCTATCATACTTATGTATTTATACATCTATAAAACTATGATAATGATGCCAACAGAGGCCGATGACATATATATATATATATATATATATATATATATATATATATATATATATATATATATATATATACTAATAAAGTACCAAGTATGTCGGGCGGGGGAAAGTAGCATAGGAGAGACATGACAACTGTTGTATACGCATCACTGATCAGTTGGCCATGATGATGATGCCCATAGAGGCTTGATGGCGTTGTACACGCATATATATGTATGAACGACATTATACACGCATACATACAGTATTTATCTATATCATAGCCCTCAGAGGCATTTCAGATGTACGTGTTAATTCCTTTTATCTCATATTACTGTCATGTCTCTCCTATGCTACTTTCCTGCCTGACATACTCGGTACTTTATTAGTACTGACTTCTCTTTACCTGAGGATGCTGTGTTTCATGCCCGCAGGTCCCGATAGACAGGTTGATTGTACTCCTAGTAGGTTTCCAGCTCAGCAGAAGGTGTTGTCGCACTCCATTTGATCCGGAGTTGCCCTTGTGAGTTAGTCTACTTATGTACACGTGTTATAGGTATGTCGGGGCGCTGTCCCGACCTTATCATATTTAGGTACTCTTTAGAGGCTTGTAGACATATGTCATGTAAATAGATGTTTGTATGGCCTTACTAGCCTATAGTTTGAAATACAGATGATCATGTCAACCTTAGAGCCCATATATCTCATGTATATCATTTTGGGGTCGTCACTTGTTGATTACTCCCTATGTTTTATTCAGATTGTCTCATGACGACCCTCTTGGCCTACTTAGGTGTCACGTCCCGAACCATGGCCTAGGCGTAACACGGCACTCGGTGCCTAACTGCATGTGATCGAGCGAACCCATAGGCTGGCTGAATCAACATGTGATATCAAAACATGCTAAAATAAGGAAATAAGACTAATACATGCTAATCTACTAAAAAATTCGGCTGAAATATATTAAATGCAAAAATCTTTTGTTTAAGTTTATAACATCTGAGATCAATGCCAACAAGGCTAACACATCAAGATTTGCCAAGATATGACTGACTGGACTATGTCTACGAAGTTTCTAAAGAATACTGAAAAGATAACTGTCTAAAAACAGGAAAGACTAAAAATAGGATAATGCCCCGAAGAAATTGCGGCTCACTAAGCAGCTGATACGAGCAATCCTAGACAGTTGGATCGTCAACCTGTATATCGTTGCCTGCATCAAGAGATGCAGGTCCCCAAGCAATAAAAAAGGACATCAGCACATTTGAATTGTACTGGTATGTAAAACAAACTGAAAGAAAGAACAGTAAGTACTAAAACTGAAACTGATAACTGAACTGAACATGTGAAGTAAAGACATGAATACTTCCTATTTCTGAATGAAGAATGACTTGTATAACTGTAAATATAAACTGTGGCCTAGGGCCCAAATAATATGCACAAAAATTGTGGCCTCAAGCCCAAGAAATACGTATACATAAACTGTGGCCTAGGGCCTAAAAAAAAATACAGATACAGGTGTTCAACATTAAATAATTTACAAGACTGAGACTGGCTATAGCTGATAGCATGATAATTGTTTCTGATTATGGAACTTAAGCTAATATCTAATTATACACTGACTGAGACTCATACAATGTCAATACACAAGTCTATAATGATTACGTACTGAGTTCATGATATTCAAAATGATCACCATGAACGAATTATGAAACTATAACCCTAGAAGATAGCAGTTCTACAACTATTCAAGAAACTAGGGCTAAACTGTATTCTGAGTCAAATTACTGATAAGCATGTAGAATGAGGCATAGGGAGAATCATGAACATTTCTTAAGGTAGATAGTTAGCCCCATAGACCTGTATATGCTCCAAAATTTGCATGAAGGGTCTGAACTTTAGGAAGAATCCCAAAAGCCGAAGTCTTGAACCCTTATATGTGTTTTCTTGAAAACCCTAGGTTAAGAACAACGAATTCTTGCTTAATGTTCATAGACATATGTTATAATCCATTTGGAATAGGTTAGGATTGCTTACCTTAGTGTTCTTGATGATGGGCAATGAGAGCAGGTCATTCTACTGTTCAGGAATTTGAAAATAAAGCTGATTTGTCAGTATTTATACTGTTCACTGAAGCGGACGAAGTACAGGCGCCTAGTACGTCCCGTACTTTAAAGTACGGGCTGCACCTTATGGCCTGTACCAAGAATGCCAAATTCCAGTAAGTAACTAATTTCCCTTGTGAAGTATTTTGAAGTACGGGCCGCACCTTCTTGGCTTTATAATTTTTCTCCACTGTATTCCTGTTAGCATCATTGTATTCTTTCCTTGTTTTGCCAGTGGTTTTTACACCATCTTCACTTGTGTGTATTGGAATATAGGGGCCATCACAAATGATATGTAACGACCCGTTTTGTCGTTACCGTGATTATTCCATTTTTGCCCTCGTTGACCTGTTCTTGAGCCTCGTTAGAACTATTTAGACCCGAGAAGATAATTTCCTTGGCTTCATAGGCGTCGTAGTGAGTTTTGGAACACCCTTTAGGAATGTGACTTTAAGCGAAAACCGTTTGACCTAGAGTTAAAATGATCAACAAAACCTCCGCTGGAAAATCCGACGCAACGGGTGAGTGCGTAGCACGTTTTTATGTACATCTGCGTATCTCGTTTGTGTGTTTCAGGCCTCGGGTGATTGTCGGGTTTCGGGATGAAGCTGTGAAACTTGGGGAAAGTATCTAGTGTCTGGTGTCCGCTGTAGCGCTGTAGCAGTCTGCTTCGCCGCTGGGGCGGTACCGCTGGAGCGGTAAGGGCGACCACTGGAGCGGTCGACGAGCAATTTTTATAAGTTTAAACCCCAAAAACCCTAGTCATTATTTCTATTCCGACTTGAGAGCTTTGTGCAGGCGAATTGGAGGGTTTTCAAGTGATTTCTTCCCTAAGGTAACATTCCTACCTTATTATGGTTTCATTAACCTCTCTTAATCATCTAGCATAAACTAGAATCCATAGAATCTACTGGGTCTTCAAATGGGTTCTTGGGTTAAGTTCTAAATCATTTTTGGTTCCTAGAATCTTCCTAAATAGTAAGATTAAGGGTGAATAGGCTTGACTATGTTGGGAACAAACTAGGTAGATTCATATTTTCCATAAAAAACTTAAGATTAAAAGAAGGGTTCTTATGGGTTTTCTCCCTAATAAGTTCTTGGCTTTAGAATCCTGTATTATTGGTTGGGTTAGCTTCATTAAGCATGGATTTGATGATTTTAAACTATGAAACATGTTTCTTCCATTTTAGTGACAAAATTGTGGGATTAAAGTTAGGGTTCTTAGACCCAAATTTGGGGGTTTTCACATTAATGATAATTTTGAGAATTAAATGAGTATTCCTATAATTATAGTAATGGGTTTTGACCCTTTGGTATTGAATTTGGTATTTTGATCATAAAATTCTCGTTTAGCCCTAGAGTCCCGTTTTTCTAAATTAAAGAGTGGGTTTTTGACCCGAATAGAATATAGTCATTATGTGTATCATTATTCATGGTTTCTTACAAAAAAAATCATATGTGATAGAGTTTGATTATTTGGAGACGCTTTGAAAGATAAGGCAACGTGTGGTTCGTGGCACCTGTTCGGCTGCCAGGTAGGTTATGGCTTCCCTTTCGTTAGACTCCGGTTAGTTTCTCATATTCGTGTATTAGATGGAACAGAGAATGTATGTGTAGGAATTGGAGATTTGGGATGGAATCCTAGGATGGTATTGATGTGTGATTGTGTGTTCGGGCTTGTAGCCTGTAGATTATTTAGGATGTATGATGTGGCTTTTTTGAAAATCGGTGGATTTTATGTGACTTGGGAGTGGCGGGTGATACCTATTTTCTGTGTCTAATGATGAGAATTCCCGTAATATGTGATGATTTGAGTTATGCCATCAATAGTGAATCTGGTTGATAAATGGAAGGATAAAATGCACCAACGATTGTGACTGAGTTCTAGATTGAGTTGTGACGAATGATTGTGAGTGTAGGGTGAGATTACTTGTTCTAAGTTAATAGGCTGATCTAGGGAAGTAGTAATAATGTATATAGATTTGATTAACCTGTTGCGTGTTGGGAATTAGCCACTCCGCTGTGTTGTGATTCGATTGTTCTATTGTGCCGGCTTGATGCCATGAGTTGATAAATATTGTATTCCATTATCGTCTTGATTACGATATTGTTGGCATACCCACTGTTGGTATTTGTCATTCAGATATATTATTTGCATACCCAGTGTTGGTATTTGTGATCCGGATATATGATTGGCATACCCACTGTTGGTATTTGTGATCCGTATATATTATTGGCATACCCACTGTTGGTATTTGTGATTCGGATATATTGTTGGCATACTGATGTGCCGGGAATTTTGGCACATCTAATGCTTTTTAACTCTAAGTTTTACTTGTTTTTGAGCAGGTTTGTGTTAGTTTGATGTGTTCTGTGTGTTGTGCAGGTATTTTAAAGTTAGAGTGCTCGAAAAGTAAAAAAATGAGGAAAAGAAACAATCTGTTCTGATAAGCATAAGGACGGACCATCAACATGCTCGACGGCCCATCGAGTTGCCTCGTCGATAAGTTCCTGCAAAGTGATAAAATTATACTCAGATCGTCGAGCATGACGACGACCATCGAAATGCAAAGACGACCCTTCGAAGTGCAAGCCGAGCTGGAACAGGACTGGGATTGATTATTTCGAGTTTTGACTTGTATAAATACCTATTTAGGTTTTATTTTTTAGACATCTGGAGTTTTAGACTTGTAGTAATTACTTTTGAGTTTTTATTGCTTTTGAAGATTTCCAGACAATTACATGCATTACTTTCAAGTTTTATTCGTAAGTTCAATACAATAATTCAATTATGCAATCTTCAATCTTTTATTGTTTTCTTGTTGCCATGAGTAGCTAAACACTTTACTAAGGTTGTGAACCCAAGGATGGGTGCGTTGTGATTGGGGATCATGAAAGATATACGCATAATGGATTGTTAGGGTTCATTGGTTCTTCATTTTCATCATATAGTTAGTGGTTGCAAACATTAGCTAACGCCATAAACTCTAGTTTATTTGGAAAAATAGCTAGGGTTAGGTAAGAACAAATAACGAGGACTCAGGGCTTTAAACCTTGTTTAATAAATTCACTTAGGAATAAGAGGAATTTACTTGCCATAATTAACCGTTCTTCATGCATACTTTCTTATCTTTGAAAAAAGCATAGAAAGAAATAATCTTTTCTTATTGGGAAATAATTCAGATTCACATAGAGGTTAAGTGCATTCATACAAACAGTCCATTAGAAGTATATCAAGATCGATACCCATGACCATACACTTTATCTGACGGGGACACAACCTTGGTTCTTTTTACCCATATATTTACAGCTTTAAATTTCAAGTCACTTTAAATTAGTCCACAAACCAAATCAACTATAAAACACTTTTCTAGAATACACCGAGACCGCAAGATTAGTATAATATTTGTTTAGTAAACTTTTCACGCCATATTCTCTGTGGGATTCGACCCCAACCTCGTTGGGTAACTATATTTAACAACGTCCGCGTTATACCATTAATAGGTGTAATTTGAGCGTATCAAATTTTGGCGCCATTGCCGGGCAATACGGTTTTAAAATTACTAAATAGTGTTTACCCTTCTTAAAGTCTTTGTCATATTTCAACACACCTTGTTTGCTACCTTGTAAACCAGGTGATCATGACTAACAACGAACTTCCGATCGGGAATGTTTTTGCTGATGAACCAGAAGCAGATGAAGACTTTGCATCTGCAATCATTCATCCGAGGTTGACTGCTACTACTATCAAGTTTGATAATTCCCGCTATCATATGCTCAAACAAGAGGGATACTTTAGGAATGCGGTCGATGATGACCCTCACCAACACATAATGAACTTTTTGGATGTGTGCTCTCAGCATATCCAAGCCGGGTGTGACTCGAAAGATAGCTCGTCGAAACTCTCTCTTCAAATATTCGTTAGCTGGAGAAGCAAGAAAATGGTTCACAAAGCTACCTGAAACTCTATTGCTACATGGGAAGAGCTGGTCAGAGTGTTTCTCAGGAAGTGGTATCCTCCGAGCAAAAGAGCTGAAATTCATGATCAGATTTACGAGTTCAAACAACGTAATGGGCAACAACATTTTGAAGCTTGGGAGGGTACAAAGAATATTTGGATAGGAGTCCAAACGATGGCTTTCCAGATCAGATTTTGAAGGAGAAGTTCTATAGAGGGTTGGATCCTATGATCCAAGCAATAGCCAATAATGATGTCAGCGGTTGTTTCATGAATAAGTCCTATGCTACTATAACTGATATACTTGATCGATTGACTACACATAGCCAAGCATGGCATTCAAGTAATTCTGATGGGCTATCACATGGAACACCGTTGATTCAAAATATTGTGAAAGATAGCCAGAAAACGCAGCAGATGTTGGCACAATTGGCCACTAGTCTCTCTTTACTGACAAAGAGGCTTGATGAGAGAGAAGCGAAGAAGGTGAAAGTTTATGAAGATATCTCAGGCATGCCGCCTGGAATGTACCAAGTCCCAGAGGGTCCGTATCAAGGGGGCTCCCCTCCGCAAGTTGAGAATGTTCAGTATGCAGATTACATAGCGAAGGGGGATATTCCTGGGCTAATTCAGAGATACTAACGGCCCCAACAAGGGTAGGGGTCATACAATCAAGGGAACTGTCACGACCCAACCCCGTAGGCCGCGACTAGTGCCCGAGCTGGGCACTCGTACACATCTACCAACTATAATCAAACCATAGCAACATAATAAGAACTTATACATACAGAAAGATACAACGTCGCGTATACATATATGCATATCGTGCATATAAGACATCATTACAGACTCAACCGATAAGAAAGTAATCATACTCAGGGGCTAAGACAATAGTCACATTAAGTTCTTTCAGAAAGTCGTTAGAACCAAACATAGAAAAGTCTCGGGGGCCCACGGACAAGTATCAAACCAGTCCGATGCCCGCCTATGAAGGTTGGAGATATTATTCGTTATAGAATCTCCTACGAACGTTTCGAAGCGATCCGAGCCCCTTCGTGAAAGTTACGGTCGTTCGTAGTTACAGAATCCTTTAGGAACAAAATTCTTTATGCAACATTCATTATTCAATCATACAAAAGACATAAGGACCATAATTCTACTGCATTAAGAATGCCAACATTAAGAGGTGAATAAAAATCGTAGACATGCTCGGATCGTAAGAATAGAGTTACCCCGAGGCTCGTATCATAGCCTACTTACAACTAGGACATGCCAAAAGAAAGAAGGGTTAGGCTTTACATACCTCGTCCGCTTCCTAAGCTAATCCAAACTCAAATCTCGGCTTCCCAAAATCTACAATAACGTCATTAGATACTAACATTAGTTATAGGCACTTAGGAATCCAATCCCAAACTAACACTTGATCTACAGAAATTTGGGCAAAGATTTCCCTATAAATTCAACAACCCCGAGAATTCAACTCGGCCAAATCACCAACAACAATACCAACAACATCAACAATCAATTCAAAATGCATTCTAACATTAGTAACTGTTTTCTACGTAATTCGACAACATTCCATTACATTAAATTCAACTACATACATTCAAGCCAACATCAACGCTCACATGTTCAAGCACTCATCCGAGACCATTCAAACAAGATTCAAGAACATTTCAAGCAATCCGCACAATATTCAAAATAACCCAACCAACACATACTTCACCCGAAACCTCCTCAAATTCAATAAGACAACAATAACACATTTCTTTCTTCCAAATCCATCAACTACACCAACAATTCACACGTTGACAACATCATTCCCACAATTCTTAAAACTATCTTAAAATTCCATTAGCTTCCACAACAAGTCACAAATGACTATAACTTCAATTTAAACCATTAAACTTCCATTTGCATCATAGAATCCACAACACAACAACCAAACATGCTACATACAATTAATTCATTACTCTTACACAACACACACCACACGGCTACAACTCAACACACACGGCCCAACATCAACATCCATACTTTCATGAATTTAATCCATTTTCACATACTACAACATGCACAAACCATCCATAACACATATAAAAGGAGATTGAACCTTACCTTAGCACTTGACTTCACAACTTGGCTATGGTTTGCACCTTGAACTAACACTTGTTCTTGCTACTCCAACGACCACTCCATGTTATTATACACCTTCTAAGGAGTTGAAATGCTTGAGAAAAATATTTTTTTGACCAATTTTTCTTGGGTTTGCTCGGCTAGAGCTATGGCCGAATGGCTTGCTCTTTTTTTTTTCTCTAAGTTTCTATAATGTTCTAAGGGTGAAGATGATGAAGATGATTAATTAATCATCTTTGGTGTACATATATTAAGCTTCCATGTGGGCCTTGGCCCACACCCCATGTGGCCGGCCACTTGGCCCTTTTTATTTCATGAATTGTTAACTTTCCAAAATTAACTTTTAACCCCAAATTTTTCTTAATATTTCATGCCAATAAAATCATAAGCAACTTATGCCTTAAAACAAAGTCGAAGGTCAAAAGTCTCTACCTCGTATCCCGGAATAATCTTGTCCTTAACTTATCATGGTTAGCTCGGATTATCCCAATGTACAAAATACGGGATATAACAGGAACTATAACAACAACCAAGGGATATACAACAACAATAACGAAAATTTTGGGAACAGAAGTTCCAACCCTTATATTCCACCAAAAGGGAAATCTAATGATCAAGGTAGTTCGAGGTTGGAGTCAATGCTTGAAAAAGTGTTGGCGAGTCAGACAAACACTGAAAAGACATTATCTGGGCTATCAGAGACGGTGGTCTCTCATTCAGCAGCTATTCAGAATCTTGAACAGCAGATGCGTGATCTTTACAGAGAACAGCACCCTGCTAGAAAAGGAGGGCTTCCAAGCGATACTATTCCAAACCCGAAGAATGGTGGGGGAGTGGAACGTACTTTTGCTATTAGCACGACGAGTGGTAAAATACTCCAAGGCGCTAACAAGAAAGTGGTTGATCTAGAACCTATTATTTAGGAAAAAGAGGTGCGTTCTGAAGTGCCTATTATTGATGAGGAACTCCGTGGTGAAGAAAAAGTTGCTGATATTTCAGAAGTTGCTGTTGATACAGGGAAGCACTCGATAAAAGGGGTGCTTCACCCTTTGACTCAGATGTACAAAGCAAAGCCTCCCTTTCCTCAGAGGTTGGCAAAGAAGAATAATGATGCTAAGTGTCAGAAGTTGTATGATCAGTTGAAGCAGTTAATAGTGAATTTTCCATTCTTAGATCTTTGTCAAAGAGATGCCCGGATTTGCTAAGTTTGTGAAAGACCTGCTTACAAAGAAAAGGTCTATTAAACATGAGACAGTGAATTTAACTCATCGTGTGAGTTTTATTATTACTTCTACCACAGTTCAGAAGAAGGGAGACCCAGGGGCATTCACTATTCCGTGCAATATTGGGCTTCATGCATTCGCCCGTGCTTTGTGTGATAATGGGGCAAGTATTAACTTGATGCCCCTTGCTATTTTCAAACAATCTGGATTGGGGACTCCTAGACCGACTTCTATGCGATTACAGATGGCAGACAGATCTATCAAGAAGCCAATTATGGTTATAGATGACGTATTGGTGCAAGTGGGTAAGTTCATATTACCTACTGATTTCGTGATTCTGGATTGTGCGGTGGATAGAGATATTCCCATTATCTTGGGAAGACCGTTCCTTGCTACAGAAAGAGCGCTTATGGACTCTGAAAAGAATGAAATTAAGTTCTGGGTGAATGATGAAGAAGTAACTTTCCAAGCAAGCAAGGGGATGAAGTTGGCAAGCGCTTATGAGAGTATCTCGGTTATTGATAAGTTTGATGGGATTAATGACGCTATCGAACATAAAATGGAAGAAGAAAGTTTGGGAGAAGCTCTCGCTGCAGTTCTGATAAATTTTGATGCATGTGATATGGAGGGCTACGTGGAAACTATAAATGTGCTTGAGGGTCTAGGTTCCTATACTTACCACCCAAGAAAGCTTGATCTTGATCTCGCAAATAGAACTACTCCACCAGCTAAGCCTTCTATTGTCGAGCGACCAAAGCTTGAGCTTAAGCAGCTCCCAGGGCACTTGAGGTATGAGTTCCTCGGTCCGAACAAGACATTGCCAGTGATCATTTCATTATTATTGACTGAGGAACACATTGAGCGGTTAGTGGAGATTTTGCGCGAGTACAGACGTGCTATTGGTTGGACCATAGCAGACATTCGGGGTATTCCTCCTAGCATCTGTGAGCATAAAATTCAGCTAGAGAAGGACAGCAAGCCGAGTGTTGAGCATCAGCGAAGGCTGAACCAGAACATGCAAGAGGTCATGAAAAAGGAGATCATAAAGTGGTTAGACGCTGGGTAGTGTATCCGATTACAGACAGCAAGTGGGTAAGTCCTGTTCAATGTATACCAAAGAAAGGAGGCATGTTTGCATGGACTATAGGAAGCTGAATACTGCCATTTGTAAAGACCATTTTCCCGTGCCATTCATTGATCAGATGCTAGATAGGCTGGCTGAGAGGTCTTACTATTGCTTCCTAGATAGATACTCGGGCTATAATCAGATCAACATTGCCTTGAAAGATCAAGAGAAGGCAACTTTTACTTGTCCCTATGGGACGTTTTCATTCAGTCGAATGCCCTTTGGGTTCTGTAATGCACCAGCCACTTTTCAGAGGTACATGATGTCGATCTTTTCTGACATGGTAGAGGACTTCTTGGAGGTATTTATGGATGATTTCTCTGTTATTAGTGATTCATTTGATGATTGTCTTGACCATCTGGGTCAAGTACTGAAGAGATGTGAGGAGATAAATTTGGTGCTAAATTGGGAGAAGTGCCACTTTATGGTGAAGGAAGGGATCGTCCTCGGTCACAAAATCTCTGAAAAGGGAATTGAGGTCGATCAAGCAAAGATAGATGTGATTGCGAAACTTTCTCCACCCATTTCAGTCAAAGGTGTCCGAAATTTCTTAGGACATGCCGGGTTCTACAGGCGCTTCATCAAGGATTTCTCCAGGATTGCTAACTCGATGTGCAAGCTTCTTTAAAAAAGAGGCTAAGTTTGTGTTTGATGACAAGTGCCGAAAGACGTTTGATGAATTAAAGGAGCGCCTCACCACTGCTCCTGTGATTGTTACCCGGATTGGTCCTTACCTTTTGAGTTGATGTGTGATGCTAGTGGGTTTGCAATAGGTGCTGTGCTTGGTTAGAGGCACAATAAAATTATACACCCGATCTACTATGCTAGTAGGACACTTAATGCGGCGCAGATGAACTACACGGTGATCGAGCAAGAACTGCTTGCAATAGTTTATGCCTTTGAGAAGTTTCGGTCCTATTCGCTGCGGTCCAAGGTTGTGGTGTACACTGACCATGCTGCGTTAAGGTATTTGATGGTAAAGAAGGAAGCTAAGCCGCGACTGATTGGTTGAGTCCTTTTGTTACAAGAGTTTGATTTTGAAGTAAAAGATCGAAAGGGATCCAAAAATCAAGTCGCAGACTATCTCTCTAGGCTTGAAGAAACTGAGGTGCCAGCAGAAGAACTTGACATTGAAGATACGTTTCCAGATGAGAAAGTTCTGGCAGTGTCTATGCAGGTGGCACCTTGGTTTGCCTATTTTGCTAACTACTTGGTAAGCGGTAGCATTCCGACGAGATAAAATCGTATCGAGAAGAAGTTTTTGCGGGATGTTCGTCGGTACTATTGGGATGAACCATACTTATTCGGTAACTTCCGCCGATAACATTATTCAGCGTTGTGTCCCGTAGAGTGAGGTATTGGAGATTCCAAGGCTTGCCACGACTCTCCGATGGGGGACATCATAGTGGTACAAGGACTGCTACAAAGGTCCTTGAATGTGGTTATTATTGCCCTACTCTTTTTCATGATGCTAATCTGATGGTGCGTTCTTGTGATCAGTGCCAAAGGCAGAGGAATATTGGTAGGAGGTAAGAGATGCCTATGAACTTTGTAATGGAAGTTGAAGTGTTCGATGTTTGGGAAATTAATTTTATGGGTCTCTTTGTAAGCTCTTGTGGCATGAAATACATCTTGGTAGCTGTTGATTATGTCTTCAAATGGGTAGAAGCGGTGGCTTTACCTAATAATGAAGCCAAGAGTGTCATGGGATTCTTGAAAAAGAACATATTTACTCGTTTTGGTATCCCAAGGGCAATAATCAGTGATGGCGGTTCTCACTTTTGCAATAAAGACTTTGCGGGATTGATGGAGAAGTATGGAATCAAGCATAGGGTGGCAACCCCATATCATCCTCAGACAAGCGGTCCAGTTGAAGTCTCTAATCGGGAGATAAAGAGTATTTTAGTAAAAACGGTGAATGCAAACAGAACTGATTGGGCCCGCAAGCTCGATGATGCTCTATAGGCTTATCGGACTGCCTTCAAGACTCCTATTAGGACTTCACCCTTCAAGTTAGGTTTTGGGAAGGCATGCTACCTACCAGTTGAACTTGAGCATAAGGCTATGTGGGCCTTGAAGAAATTGCATATGAATTGGGAAGAAGCGACCAAACTCAGGTTGTTTCAGCTCAATGAGATGGATGAGTTCCGCTATAAGGCATATGAAAGTGCAGCGCTATACAAAGAGAGTATGAAACAATATCATGATAAGAAAATCTTGAAGCGGGAATTCTATAAGAGTGACCCCGTCTTGCTGTTTAATTCTAGATTGAAGCTGCTTCCGGGCAAATTGAAATCACGGTAGTCAGGTCCCTTTGAAATGGTAACTGTCTCACCCCATGGAGCTATTGAATTGAAGTCCGAAGACGAAACTCGAACATTTAAGATGAACGGGAAGAGGGTGAAGCACTACCATGGTATGATTGCGGGAGATAGAATTGTGGACCGATATCGGTTGAAGCACCTTGGGATGAATGCTGAAGCGACAAGTCCCGACCAAGAGTAAACTGATAACACCGTCGTGCTGCGACGTTAAATCAAGCGCTTCTTAGGAGGCCACCCAAGTTTAAAATTCTGTAATTTTGTTTTTGTAGGTTTTAGTTTTTTTTTTTATTATTTTAATTTTTTACAGGTATCGAGTGCGCAGGAACTGAAACTCGAAAAATCAGCAAAGTTACACCAGAGCACAAAGACGGTCGACGGACTGTCAATGTACAATAACGGTATGTAGAGCTGAACTTCTGAGGATTAGCAACTGCTCATCTGCAGGTAAGAAATCAACGAGCATGTCAACGGGTCATCGACACGTTCGACGACGCCATCGAAGTGCTCGTCAATAGGTCAGCCCTTTCCTTTAATTTTCGTGTCATCTTTACGCTTTGACGAGTCATCAACATGTCGACGACTTATCCATAAACTTCAAAAAAAATAAAGGGCAAACAGTCGGGTTTTTAAAACAAGAAAAAGGGCAGAGGCGTTTTAAAAATAAACTACTCCCATGAAGTCCCTCCATAAATCCCTCCATAACTTCCCATAATTTCCTCCATAAATCACAACCCACTACAATCTCATACCCTAAAAAGTTCACCACTGATTTTCGAGACCCTCTACCCAAGTACGAAAATCTGTTGTCTTGTTTTTCGCACTTTTTATGTGATTTTGTGTCAAATATCCTTCTACTTTTTCTCATAATCACGTATGTTGCATAAATTTCAGCCCTTCCTTGGTTTGGATGTTGGTAATTGTCTGAAAACTTCCAAAGAAAATGCCTAGGGTTCCTAAATTAATTGAAAATTTTGGATATGGGACCTAGGCTGCATTTGATGGCATTGAAAAAAAGTGGATGTGTTGTTAACTAGGATACATGGGTGACATATGTGAATTCTAAGGGTAGAGATTATGACTTAGGGTTTGTATTTGTTGAATGAAATCTATTCTTGAATTGGCAAAATTGTGAAATTGTGGTTGGAGGAAGGGAATTTTGGTATAATTGTTGTTAGATGGACTCGTGGGGATGAGAATATCGTGCTCCCATTGAGTCGGCGGGCATTTTGATCAACTTGTTGGTTCATTATGCCCGCCAATGGTCCAAAAAAGAGAAAGTCTATCGAAACATGGTGCTTAAGGAGTGAAGTCTGAGTAACTCCAACGGGTCGAAGGGTATTTCGATTAAAAATCTCGGTTTGAAATCGTTATACCCACCAACAAAACCCGGATAATGGCCTAAAATCCAAAAGGTTGAAAATAAGAGTGAAGTCTGAGTAACCCAAAGCCCCAAAACCCCAAATGTGCAAAATAGTGGAAAATTAGTTCTCTGATTGATTGAAATGAAAAACGCAAAATCGAAGCAAGTTCTGATGTCTGGCAACTGTTGGTAACTGATGCAGGGCCGTAAACATATGGACGGATCGTCTTTTCACAAAGACGGTCCCATCGAGCTGATTGACGATCCATAGACAGGTTTGTCAGTCCATCAAAGTGCATCGACGGTCTGCAGACAGAGAGGATCAGAGAACTGAAACTGAAAATTAATTTTTTTTGCATTGAAACTAACTGTGTTGATTTCACTTGTACGGATTGACTAGATTGTGGTTTTTGATGATTGCAAGTATGGCGCTACCCAAGTTGACAACCACCCGATGGGGTGGCTCGAGGCAAACTCAAAGATCAATGGGTCGGAGGAGGCCTAGTGGCCAACCCACACTTAGAAGCGAAAGGTCGGATGACGAGCCTGAGGTTATGCCGTCGAAGAATGTGGTGCTCCTCTCCGTGGAACAGGCGGAGTCACGGCCGGCTCCACACCTCCCGATTCTTTGGGGTCGACGAGGAGGGATCATCTACATCCGGGTCCGGTGATGGATCAGAAGGAGGGATCGAGGCCGCGTCTAGAGATACCTCACACCGCCGCACGAGCACGGTTTTAACGAGGACTTTGCTCAGTCCTCTCAGGCACATTCTAGATCCCAGACCCGTCAGAGCTCACAACCTGGTGATGATGAGGCTGATACTGATACTGATGCTGAGGCGGCTAGGGCTCGGGAACTTAGAAGCAAGAGGCTTGAGGATCGCTTCACTGTTGAGGGTGCCAGGCAACTGTATGAATATGGCATTGAATTGAAAGGTGACGACACTCAGCATGAGAACCGCACCATAAATGAGGAGCGGCGGATCAGTTTTGAGGGGCTAGAGATCTTACCTCGGTGGCCGTGGGAGCTCATTCGCCACTATCAGTTAGAGTTCATGCGAGAGCCGCCTGGGGAGTATTCCACGATCTTGGTTCACGAGATATATGCCGCATATGGGGCTTTGATCAAAAAAATTAGAAAGAAGCGCCAGAAATTGAGGGAGATACCGCCATTGAGCGATGTTGCGATTAGAGGGGTGAGTGTTGATATATCTGCCCAGGCTATCAACAGAGTATATTACGGTAATAACTACACCGCCCCAAGACAGACGATTGAGCTTGAAGACAAGTTACGGAGGTGCAAGCGAAATCACTCCATCGTGGACCGGGTATCTGATGGTGGGTCACCCGACCAAGAGAGCCGAGTGTACTAATTTGAAGAATCAGATAAAGAAGAAGTGGTTGACTCTAGAGGAAAAGTTTTGGTGGAGCGTGGTGCAGTTGCGACTTCTCCCCACTCAGGCCGATAATGCTCTTACGGTTGACAGGAAGGTTGTTGTAGCCGCATTGATGTCCAGATATCCGATTGATTTCGGGGAATTGGCTAGTACGGAGATACAGTTGAGGGCTTCCCAGCCCAACACTTCCCTGATATTTCCATGCCTAATTACAAAGCTTGTTCGGAGGTCACAGGTGCGGTTTATAGATGATATTGACACTTAATGAAAATACCTGGTTGGGTTATGATCACCTAAGTGTTGATTTAAATAAGCCCTTAGACCCTCATCATTTCCCATTTCGAAATTAGAGCTTGGGGAACAGTTCTTGGAGATATTTTGGAGACATTCTCGGAGGTAAATCTTACCTATTCCTTTACTCTTCCTTAATCACAATCATCCTAGATTTGCCCCTTCCCTTTAATTATCCCTTAGTGGTGAAAGTTGAAAGAGGGTTTTGATGAATTTTTCCTTAGGCTCATTAAGGAGGAAATTGATGCTGTTTATGTTAGATTTTGATGGATCTAAGCTTATTAATCATATATCTTTCATTTCTAGTGTTGAATTTCGGAATCAAAGAATTAGAATTTATACCCAAATTGGGGGTTTTGCTTGAAATCAGAAATTATGCTAATCCTTGAGCTAAACCAACAATTAGTGGTTGGGTTATGATCACCTAATGCCTAATTTGATATGTTGCTTTCGAATTTTTCGTTTTACCCTTGTGGGCCCGTTTTCCCAATTTCTAGGATTAAAATTGACCTAAATTGAATAGTAGCAATTTTAGTATCATTCTTCATGATTTATAATCTAGATTTTGATTATGCTTAAGACTACTTTGGTTCTGAGGTTCAGCGAAAACGCAAGGCAAAGGATTGAGTTGTTGGTGTTGCAGTCCGGCCATCCAGTTAGGTTATGGCTTACCTTTGGTGAGACTTCATATAGCGAAGCAGATATTTAGATTTTATTATCGGAGACAGCATATGAACCTTCGGGTATGAAGTCGGGTTGGATATTGCCTTAGGTTGGGCCCTGTTGTATATTGGGGCTAGCCATCCTGTTATGTGATTTGATTGTTCTATTGTGCCAGCTTGATGTTGTGAGTCGTTGGTAGATATTGGATTATATTTTATCGTCTTGAGTATGATATAGTTGGCTTACCCATTGTTGGTATTTGTACTTAGATATATTGTTGGCGTACCCACTGCTGGCACTTGTGATTCGGTTATATTGTCGGCATACCCACCGTTGGTACTTGTGATTCGATTATATTATTGGCATACCCACTATTGGTATTTGTGATTCGGATATATTGTTGGCATACCCATTTTTGGTACTTGTGATATGGAGCATGATGATTGATGTGATTTATGCATTGCATGCACTCTCATTTCATGATACACTGTTGCGATATTGATGATATTGAATGAAATGCTGGATGAAAACTCAGTTTTACTTGAGTGGCGTGAGATGGCCGATGTCCGATGTTCATCCCGGAATCGTTGATTGAGTGAAATTAATACTTGATAAAACCCTTTTACTTGAGTGACGTGAGATGGCCGATGTCCGATGATCAATTTCGAAATCATTGTTGCATGGTCGATATTCGGCGTTAGTCCCAGAATCATTGCTAGTGCATGGACTCCGCGGGTACACCAGGATAGTGCCGGTGAGAACCTCCCGTGGGCAAAGATCAAAGGTCCCGTCTATCTGACTCTTATCTCTTCTCTCACAGATGGTGAGGACTCGAGCTATGATAGCACGAGGTCAGGTGCTAGAGCCCGCAGCCACGGCTGGCACCCCAAGGCGCGCTACAATCAGGGACGCGGCAGAGCGAGAGACCGCGGGGCTGCCCTAGCCAGGGGCAGAGCTCCAGTGGTGGGATAGTGGGGGAAGAGATCTCAAATTCCCGAGCTCGAGTATCAGCCGAATAGAGACCAGGCCCCAGAGGATGGTGTGGCCCCGGCACGGACACAGCCTGAGGTTACTTCTGACCAGTTCAAGCATGACACTATGGCCAGGATTCTACTTCATCTTGATACCTAGTAGGCGGCAGTTGGTGTTACTACATCCGGCAGGGGTTCACAGACTAGGGTGGGGGCGCAGACCCCTGAGTAGGGACCTACGCGGGTAGCACATCCTGCCGCAGTTATGGCTCCTCGCATTGATGCGATACCCGCCCCTGGTGAGGATATTAGGCCCATGGAGGGCGCTGTTATGACTGCTACTGATCAGGACCTTGTCGGGAGATTCAGGAAGTTAGAGCCACCGAGGTTCTCTGGTACTTCGTCTGAGGATAACTATGAGTTTATTCTTGATATGCATGAGTTGTTGCATCGTATGGGGATAGTGAAGACTCACGGCATTGATTATGTGTCCTACTAGTTTCACGGCGACGCGAAGACATGGTGGAGGTATTTCGCGACGTGTAGCCCAAAGGGTTCTCCTTCTTTGACTTTGACTCAGTTCTACCGGGCCTTTCTTGAGAAGTATGTGCCCCGATCTTTGAGAGAGGCGCGTAAGGAGCAATTTTTACACCTTGAGTAGAGAGGCATGTCTCTGGAGTCCTATGTGACTCGTTTCTTTTATCTGGCCCGTTATTCTACTCCGTTGATCCCTACTGAGACCGATAGGATCAGGCGATTTGTTGAAGGACTAATGGGCTCTCTACAGATTTCTTGTCTTCAGATGAAGTCTATGGGGGCTTTATTCCAGTCCATTATTGAGCTTACCACATGGTTGAGGCGGCGGGCACCGGCTTTTGGTGGTGGTGACAAGAGGCCACGTCAGACTGGCAGTTTTTAGGGTTCAAGTTCGAGGGGCGCGGTTGGTTTTGAGCCACCTCGGCCATATCGGTCGTCCCGTGCATTCGGCGTTACCGGCTTCCTCCGCAGGGCCACCCCGTACGGAGAGCTCCCCGAGAGTTCGCTCCGGCATCAGCCGGACAGGGCCGTTCATCCGGTCTTGAACTTCCGTGTTTCAAAGATTCGACTCCTCTTACTCCGTTATTCTTATAGATGTATATTTTGATTGGTTCGAAAGCAAAAAAGGGAATATTTGGGAAGTTTGTTATATTTGGATGTAGATTTTTAAAAAAAAAAAAAAAAAAAAACTAGTATATAGAAAAGTCAATTGGGTTCGCTCGGCCCCGGTTACTTTTTTGGGTCCCCTCACCCCAGTGAGATCGGGGTGGGGCCCCCCCACCCCCCTTCCCGGGGGGGCCTAGGCCCCTCGCTTTGATCGAACCCGGGCTTGATGAGATATTAGGCCCAGGAGGGGGGTTATGACTACGCCCGATGGGGGACCTTTTTGGGGGAAAATTGGGGAAGTTAGAGCCCCCGGGGGTTTCCGTTACTTCTTTCGAGGATGCTTATGAGTTTGCTCTTGATATGCACGGGTTGCTACATTGGATGGGGATCGGGAGACCCAAAAAGGTTTGATTATGTGCCCTGGGCCCCCGGCGACGCGAAGACGTGGGGAGGTATTTCGAAACTGCCCTTGAGGGTTCCCCTTTTTTGATTTGGGAGGGGTTTTGGGGGCCCTTTCCTTTTAAAAGATGTGCCTGGCCCCTTGCGGGCGCGTAGGGGGATTTTTTTATATCCGGGAAAGGGAAGGGGCTTGTCTTTGGGCCCCTATATGAATGCTTTCTATTTTTGGGCCCTTATTCTCCCCTTTTTGACCCCTCCGGGGGCCCAAATAGGATTAGGCGTTTTTTTGGGGGACAGCGACCCCCTCAAGGAATTCCTTGTCTTGGAGGAAGTCTAAGGGCTTCCTTCAGACATTTGGCCCAGGGTTCCGGGGTTTGGGGGCGTTTGGCCCGTGTTTTTGGGTTTAGTGACAAAGAACCGGGGGCCCGGCCCTTTTGGGGTTTGGTTCGAGAGGTGCCCTCTTTTTAAGGCCACCCCCAATTAATCGCCCCATCATTCGGCAAAGGGGTTTCCCCCGGGAGCCCCCCAGGGGGGGCCCGAGTTCCTTCCCGGCCCCGGTGGACTTTTTTTGCCACCCGGGGTCTTGGGTTTCGTAGGGCATTCGTCTCCTATTACCTATTATTTTTGGGTGAGGTTGGGCATGTTACTAGGATATGCCCCCCACCCCGGGGGATTATGGGCCCCCCGAGGACCCCTTTCCCCATGGGGGTAGTCGAGGGGGGACTTCCGGGGGGGTGGCGCTGGGTGGGCCGCGGATTCTCATGGTTCAGAGGTGGTTCTCGAGTGTAAGGGAAGGACCCCGGGTGGGCTGGTAGAGCCCTTATTACTCATTTTGGGGTAGGCTCAAAAGGGCGGGGGCCCAAATCCCGGGGTTTGGACCATTTTTGCCCGTCATGAGCAACCCCCCTGTTATTTGACCCCGGACCCACCTATTCATATGTATCTTAATTTTGCCTTTGGGTTTGGGAATTTGCCTTGTGAAAACATGAAATCCCCGTTCATGTGTCTACTCCCAGGAGTTTCCCCCCGATTTTTAATGAGCCTCCCCGGCCTTGTTTGGAAATTTTTTTAAAAGGGTAGACATTTGGGAAAATTTTTTGATGATTCTCTATAGGTGGACTTTGATGTTATATTGGGTTTTTCCGGTTTTCCCCTTTTATCACGTGATCTTGGCTTATCACCCCGGGGGCATTCCCTTTAAACCATCCCGGGCATTCCTAGGTTTGAGTGGAGGGGTACCCCTGGTCCCCCCCCCCAAAAGATCATTTTTTTCATTTTTCCTTCGGGCGAAGAAGTTAGTAAGAAAGGGGGTGTTTGGCTTATTTAGCTCTTTCGTGATAGGGCCGGCCCATCTCCCCCCCCGATTTTTATTCCTCCCGTGGGGCGAGTTGGGGCCGAGGTATTCCTTGGACCGAGGGGACGCCCCCCCAAATCGCGACATTGATTTCTATATTGACTTAGATCCGGGCACTCGCCCTATCTCACCCCCTTATATCAAATGGCACCCCCCGAGGGTTTAGGGGCTTTAAAGGGGCCAAACTGGGTTTATTGAGCAAAGGGTTCATTAGACCCCCGGGGTTTCCCCCCGGGGGATCCCGTGTTATTTGGGAAGGGGGAGGGACCAGAGGAGTGTACCAGTTGAACAAGGTCACCAATTTCCCAAGTTTCCCTATGCCTCGTATTGATGATTTATTTGACCGGGTTCGGGGGTGCTTCTGTTTTCAAAGATTGATTTGCGTTCCAACTATCCCCATTGAAGACGGGGGGAGGATATTTCGGAAAAATCATTTCGATTTGGATAGGCCACTATTAGTTTCTAAAAGGGTGTCTTTTGGGCTTACCAATGCCTTTTGGTGCATTTATGACCTTGATGAATGGCATCTTTTTGGCCTTCCTTGATTCCTTTGTGATTGTGTTTATTGATGACACCTTGATGTTTTCCAAGATAGGGAAGACATTTGGAGCCATCTTCGTTATGTTTTTTGGGTTGTTAAAAAACATACCCGTCCCCTAAGTTTTTTAAGGGAGTTCGGGGAGTCCCTAGCATTCTTTTTGGGCCATTTGTGTCTAAGCAAGGGGGTTATGGTTTTATCCACGAAGGTGAGGGGGTGAGGGGTTTGGGGGGGCCTACTCCTTTTCGAGATTCGTAGTTTTGGGGTTTTTTTTTACACCTTGGGAAATTCCTCGAAAGGACGGGAATGGGCCTGGGAAAGGGGATAATTTATACGATGTTTTGATAAGCAAAAAGTATTTGGGGTCCTAATTAAGATTTCCAAAAAACATTCAAGATAAGGAGAGAAATTGCTAAGGAAAGCAAGTCATATGTCGGGGGCCCCACAAAATTTGGTATCGAGTTAAGATGTCTTAAGATGCTTTAGGGAAAAGTTTTTAAAAGTCCCCTTTGAATGGTATTGAGGTGTTAAACAAGTGTTAAGAAAAGGGTTTCCCTAAGGATCGGGGGATCAAACGAGTCGACGAGAACAATTGTTGGAAAATGGGGAAAAATACGGCCGGACATCCGGCCCTATAAAATTCCCCCGGGCCGTATGTCCAACCATAGATTCAACCCAAATAACATGTCTCCTTTTACCGATCTACCCACATTTCGGCCGGAGAAAACATCGGACCGTATGT
>NC_081342.1:20917351-20990350 GCF_029784015.1 Lycium ferocissimum
ACTTTTAATTTTTAAATTAAAAGGAAAACCGCCAACAACTACTAAGAAAGATATCTACAAATTTTTAAGAGTAGGTTTACAATTTTAACAACAGAAAAGCCCCTAGAACAACAAAAGAACTTAGACTAAATTTGTATAGGATGGGCCCCCTTTGAAATTTGTTTTGGATCCCTTGAAATCGTAACAAGATTTTGCCCAATTTAGATTGGGTTTTTTCGGGGATACAAATATTTAAAGATATATATAGGGGAAGAGTGGGAGGGAAGAGACCACTCATTCGATATTTGACCTAAAAAGGGGCCCACCAACTAAGAAATTGGTAGGAAGGGTTTTCAAATGCCCTACTTACCGGCAAGGCGAAGAGAGAGCGACTGTGCCCAACTGCCCAGTCTTTTGACAATCATCAAAACGCAAGCACTTCATAAATTTTCTCCTTTTGATGATGACAAACTCATGAAATTTTCCCCACCGAGAACCGATCCCACTTGCCCCCCCTGGGCACCATCATTTTCAACAACAAATGTCGAACAAAATACATAAAAAACCCTCCCCCACAAAAGGGGTCCTTTCAATCATAGCACAGTCAATCTTCCAATTCTTCCCAAAATTTTTAGCCCATATCCCCCCTTTTTTGGCACGAAAAAAATATAAGGCACAATCAATAGGATACCACTTACACTAACACCAAGTCACTGGAGTAGTATATCAAAAAAAGGGCAAGTAGGAGCAAGATAGTAACATAGTAATCACAAGATAGATAGTAGTTTAAATAGGACAATCATATGTTAAACAACTCCCCACCCTAAAAAAGAGGAGAAGGAAACATACCATCACATAGAAAACATTTAACTAGATAACAAAGAAAAAAGGTTTAAAAGGAATAGTTTGTTGGGAAGATTTGGGAATGATTTAGATTGTGAAGAATCCCGTCAATTATATCAATAATTTCATCCTGATCCTGAAGCATTTGGAGTTGGAGTTCTCCCACTCTTGCTTTTAGCTTATCCTTCGAAAAGTTTTCCCCCCTTTTTAGTAAATTTCGAATTTTCTACCTTTGGGTTTGCCCAAAGAGGGGAACCCTTTCCCCAAAGGACACATTCGCAATCTTCTAGTTTATCCATAGAGAGTATGTTCCCCGTTTTTCCCCAAGGTTACTTTTCCGCCTACATTGAAAGCCCCGACCTTGTCGTGGGGAAGCCCGTGGAAGAATTCATTTTCCCAACTATTCACCGGGATAATGGTCCGATCAGAGACGGGATTGATCTTTTGGCAAGTTTTAGAACCAAAGTGTCGGGGTAACGAAAACTTCCTCCGTTTTTGATATAACTTTTTCCGAAAATTAAAAACCCAAATACAAAGGGGGTCGATCGCTCTTTTAAGAGTTTTTCGTCAAGATGAGATCCACTTAAAAAACAAATTTTTGAAAGAGGTGGTTTCCCTACATCCCTTCCCCTATACCGGGCCCTCCCGCCAAAGACCGATTCATTCAAAAAAAAATCAACCCCATTCAATTTGGCAATGCTATTATCAAGGGACATGGGTTGCATATAATTCAGCCACTTAATTACGTTAAAAGAGCGAGAGAAAAAGATAGTCAATTTTTTTCCAAATTTCTAGTTCTTTCATATTTCCCCCAGCTCATCATCATTCCAAAAAAACTTTCTCTTTCCCTTGGTTTTTTTCACGACCCAAGTGGGGCCCCAGGGAACCGCCCCCTTCCCCCAACCATAAAAAAAACAAACTTCATATCATATCCGAGTGGCCCATAATGCAACCAATATCAAAGTTGAGGCAAAAGCCCAAAGAAAATACATCGTCAAGCAAACCAAGTATAAAGCCGGCCCCGGACTAATTTCGCAAACCCCAAAACCCTTTAAAAAGCCCCCCGGGGAGAAATGACTTAATGGGGCGGACAGGCCCCGATACCCACAAATGCATAGAAACAGAAAACCCGACCAACCCAGGGATGGAAGCGTTTTTTACTATCCACCAGAGATCCTCAATCTATATCTCAAGACCTGCGGGCAAAACCAAGCCCCCGGGGACCGAAAAACAATGCACCGAGTAAAAGGGATAAAAAAAAAAAGAAAGGGAAAAATTTGGAGAAAAAACAGAAAAAAAACCCACATCCAGTTTTTTTAAAAAATGTTTGGGATAAAACCGTGATCCAACCCCCCGGGGGCTAATGATAGCGAATTTTATTGGGATTCATTGTCCCCCCGAACTAGGCCCTGGACGTAACACGACCGTGCCTAGATCCACCGGGGAAACCCACGGGGCTTTAATACCAAAAAACATAAGGAATATAACAAAACATGAAGCCTTAATGAAATAAAAATCATAATATTTAATATTAATATTTTAAAAAATGGGGAAAAAAAAAAATAAGCCAAAATGGTCAAAAATCGGATTATATAACCAAAACATCAGAAACCTCTATCATGAATTTTAACCGTAAAAAACTTTGTTTTGGGGCAAGGACCCCAAAAACCTAACTTCAACAGCCATGAAAATAAATAAGGATAACAACTCGAATAAGATGGGGCTCACCAATAAGCTAATACGAGCAAATCTTACTGAGCAAATGCGGCGTCCTGTAAATCCATACATGCATCGTGAAATGAAGGCCCCCGGGCAATAGAAAAGGGAAGTCAACACATTGAATGTACTGGTATGTAAAGCAAATGAATGAAATAAGCATGCTATATGAAATAACACATATGTACGAAACCTAAACTTAAACCCGGGTCGCGAGCAGTACGAACATGAATGCATATACCAATAATAATGAGTAAAATATCCGTGAGTATATTAGTATAACCGATACGCAACCACCACGTTAACACGCGGCGTCCGATCTCTCGCCCGAATAGCTAAGCCACCGCGCATCTTTGTCGTGGGGTACAAGACATGAACATGCCATGAATGGATCCAAAATCCCTCAATGGGGAAAACGTGAAGGAATCATCTTAACTGGGCGGGGCGATCATTATCCTACGGTGGCAAACGTAGTTTCAGGCTATCTGAGCCTTCTTGGTAATCTGTACAACTCCCAAAACATGAACATGAATATAGGTGGCATCTAAGCCCGTGGTTTTTCATAAACATGACTTGTAAACATGGATTGTAAGTATAATATAACATGAATATAATTACATAATATAACTTGCATGAAAACATGGGGACATGTAGGATATTCATAAAAGTAAGCATAATATTTAATGACTTGCATGTAGGAACTCATGGAATGCAATATATGGGTTTTCATGGAATACGGACGGATTCCCAATAGCCAAAATGGAGGATTAGGAATACAACAACGAATATATATATTTCAAACATGGAAAATCATGGTACATGGACTTAGGGTTATCATGAACTTGGCGAAAAATCCTAGTTTAGTGAACTCCTGCATAATCATGGAAGAGCGTGGCGTGGGGAAGAACAAAGATGTTCCTACACATAGATAGAAACCCTACATAACTGTTAATGCTCCCAACTGGTAATAGGATTCAAAAATTTTAAACCTTGAGCCTTGAGATAGGTTTTCTTGAAAACCCTAGGTTAAAAACAATGATTACTTATTAGATTACATGAACATATGTTAGAATTGACTTGGAATGGCTTACCTTGTTGTTTTGCAATGATGGGAGAAGAAAATCTTCGTGCTAGGGCTTGGGAATATGAAAAAATAGAATAAAAAGGCTGAACTGGGGTATTTATACTTAACTGCATCAGGGCATTATACGGTCCATTTATACGGTCCGTATAAAGTTATACGGTCCATATAAACTGACTGTATTTAACAATGATTAAAATTCTAGAAACTGGAATTTCTCAAAAGAGTTTTACGAACTGAAAGTATGGTCCGTATATAGTTACACGATCACCAAGTATGGTCTATATAACTTTATACGGTCCGTACCGAGGCACTTAAAAAATTTGGCAGAACTAGAATTTTCCACCTACTAAACACAGACTAAAAGTACGGGCCGTATAATAATATACAGTCCGTATATCTAGACGTAAAAGTGGACTTTGCTGAACTGAGACGAATTTATTCTCAACACTTCTCATCTGGTCTTCTAAGTCTCAAATCATGAACGTAGCCTAGTTTAATGGTATGAGGTGTTATAGCATGTATGAGATCATACATATATATATGTGCATATAACGCCTGTCTAGCCACTGTGGGCATCCCATCGTATCGTATCGGCCGGCATCATCATCATCATCATTATCATCATCATCATATGACTAGCCGATCGTGTGTAGTAGTGCATATATATATATATATATATATATATATATATATATATATATATATATACATACATAATGTACGCGCATATAGCGCCTGAGAGGTCTCGGATCTGTATATGCCTATGTATATATAAATGCAATGCAATGCATAAAACATGATAGGAGTGCAAGTGACTCTAAAGACCAAACTGGAGATAAGCAAGACTTTCTGAAGATAGCACTATGGAGCATGAATCAAATGGATCGTTCCTAACTCTAAGAGTAGAGTCATTATGGATTAACGTTACATGTACGTTCGATTCACAAGGATCATGCCAAAAAGAAAGAAAGGGATAGCCTTACATAACTTATTGTCTCTTTAACTACTCAACACCTATCCTCCCAAGCTTGTAAAACTACATTCAAGATGGTTCATACTAAAGTTAACTCTTTGAAAATCTCGTAAGGTCAAACTAAAGTAATTGGTAAGCTAATGAAAACTGGACAACATTTTCCTTATATCCTCTAATTTGACCAACTCCAAAACAACTCCCAAAACCACAATAAATCATCAACAATATTACAATCAAAAGATTACATTCAAATTATACTTAATTCAATCCCAAAACTTCTTTTCATAATCAATCCATAACAACAACTTAAACACAACCCCTTATACACTTGTATATGACCCTTCCTTAACATCATTATTATCCCTCGTAACAAGATTATGCTCAATCATGCTAATAATTATAGCTCAAGTTAATTTACAACTCAAAATATCATCAAATTCATATTTGAAAATATCATCAAATTCATATTTGAACTTTTCCTTCAATTTCTTCTCCTCATATCTTAACATATTTACCCCATGAATTCATAAACATGAAATAAAATGAAAACTTACCTCAAAAACTCCAATTCCAAGATCATTTCCCTTTGAAATATCCTCAAAAGCTTTTACAAGAAAAAGAGAAAAGTTCCAACCACATTTGCAAATCCTAGGCACTTTGATCTTCACTTTAGTCTTTGATTCATGCTTGGAGAAGTGATTGAATGTGTTTGGAAAGGTCTCTAGAGGTTTCTAAGACTTATGGTTATGTCTAAAATGATTAAAACGAAGAGGAGCTATCATACTTAAAATCTGGAAAATTCCACCGACATTGTATTATACTGGCCATATTTTTTGGTCATATAGATTATACGGTACGTATCTCAAATCGTATAATTTTAAACGGGCCGTAACTTTTGTCTTATTTCTCAGATTTGAAATCTGTCAGTTGCATTGGAAATAAGACTCCTGGAACTTGAATTTACATAGGTTATGCATTCCGTAACTCCTCATATGCTAACAGATATACCTCCCTCAAGTTGGACCAAAATCCTGTCCAAAATTCTGCCAAGTTTTCCCAAAGTTTCGACAAACTTAATTTCTTCGATTCACTTGATCCCGGAACATTTAGATAGTTTCTTAAGACTTTTTAAAAGTCTTCCTTACCCCTATAAGGGTTCCATGGACTCTCCGGCTTATGCTATTTTACCTCTAACATAACCAACGCGAAAATTTGTGAGGTGTAACATCATACCCTTGTTATACGGCCAACATCCTGGCCGTATAAAATTATACGATCCGTATAGTTGGCGTATAATACCACCTCCAAAACTTCCGTCTCTAGAAATTTTTAAAATCCTTAAATACGGTCCATATCTCAAAATACGGACCATATCTCAATTACACGGTCCATATTCTATGTTTTCCAGAAACAAATTCTAACGAACTTTTCCACTTCGATTCATTTATTCTCTAATCCTTCCGTAACTTACCAAACATGAACTTAAACACTTTTAAGCATAAGTTAAACATATCCAACCTCGTATAACCTCGAAAGGCAAATCCCGGTGTCCAAAATTAAGACAGCTAACGTACGACGAATCTTAATGTAGAAAACTACAAGGCGTAATAGTTTTCCTCCATTTCATTCTCATCCGGTGCATTCATTGTCCTCTTAGAAGAACCTAGTTCCTTGCTCGTGCTGGCCCTCTTCCTCTTTTGAGCAGCAGATTGAATAGCCCGTTCCACTTCTCTCGTATTTTCTTTTGTTTTTCCTTCTTCATTTTCTTGTATCAGCGTTCTGCCAGAGATTTATTTGTGCACAGAGTGTAGTAGTATATCTCCATTAGAGTCACCTCTTGTACCTGAGATTTCTTTTGAGGCACCTGATACCTCAACGTAGTCTCCTGAGGTGTCACAGTTACCACTTTCCACAGCTATCCCCTCATCTCTTTCAATCGATCCTTTTGATGAAGAGTTTGATGTTGATAGGTATGAATTTTCATCACTATCAATGGAGTAGTATTGTTGACTTGAGTAAAACAACTCGGATAGAGATGTGGATTTCCCCCAAGTTCTGCGATTAGTGGCTCCAAGATAAATAGAGTCACTGGTATTTTGGTCTAAGGAGGTTGGATTATATAAGGATGATGACACATGAACTATTTTGCTTTGGTTATTGAGCGGTCTGTCACACTAGGCAGTGTTTAGCAGTGGGAAAGAGGTGTGAAGCGGTGTGAACCCGAGAAGGCGTTATGTAAGAGAGAGATAGACGGTCAAGTTTTTTTTTGTGAGAAAAATGAAAGAGCCTATAGTTGTTGTTAAGGCATCAGAGATGACTGTTCAGAGCGGATATAAGAGAGGGGGGTTGGCTTAGAGTTGAAGCGTCGATAAAAGGGATTCATTGTTTGAATTTTGAAGTAGGAGACGCTTGACCGACTTCGTACTATGAGCAATTAAAAGAAATATGAAAGTGCTGAGAGAACTACTAACCTGAATCGCAGAGAGACCGGGTCTCTGGACAATTTGACAATTCTGAGCAACAATTCTGAAAACTTGTTCATGCGCTGTACTGCACTTACCATATGTGCATACCCCCTTTTCTGTCACATCCACTTTTTGACCCAGTATTTTTACATTCTACTCTGTCATCTTACGTATCTTCCTTCTTGCTTTCCTTGGAGTGATTGAATTTTGTAATGCAGCGTTTGATATTGAGATATATCCTTCCCTTTAGATGACAAATACACACATCCTGTCGTGAAGGCTTTGAGGAGAGACTTCTCAAGGTAACTCAGGAGATTAATTAACTATTTTCTTTCTTCTTTCTCTCTCCTCATACTCTATGGTGAGCATGTCGATCTTGGAGTTCTTCACTTGTGTTGTTCCTTCATGGGTAGTTTGAAGAGCTTCCCATATATCTTTAGCAGGTGAGCACGCTGAGACTCGAATGTTTTCATCAGGTCTTATTCCACACACAAGGATATTTTTGGCTTTATAATTTTTCTCCACTGTCTTCCTGTCAGCATCATTGTATTCTTTCCTTATTTTGCAAGTGGTTTTTACACCTTCTTCACTTGTGTGTATTGGAATATAGGGGCCATCACAGATGATATCCCACAACTCTGAATCTTCAGCCATGATGAAGTCGTGCATTCTAGTCTTCCACCACCCATAGTATTTTCCGTTAAATCTGGGTGGCCTGGTGAAAGATTGACCTTCTTCCATAGTGGGTGAAGCAGTCATCTTACAGATTCTTTCTAGGTGTTAACCTTTTAGAAAGCACCTGCTCTGATACCAATTGTTATAGGTTGTGCGTCCACCAAATAATGTATGAGGGACCTGGTTGTGTACCAGTTCCCTTATAAAATGCAGTAAGTAAAGAAGGCACTGTTTTTACCGTGGAAAACTCCTTGCTTAAGGAATTAAAAACCACGACCTACCCCAGTAGGATTTTAACTCCACTACACGAGCAACTTCATATTACAACCTATCGTAAGCTAGGAACTAACACCCATAATCCCTCAACCCTTACAATGGTGGCAACCTAGGAACTAACTCCCGTAGCCCTCAACCTTTGCAATACATCGATTGCAAATACCTTCACTTGGCTAACTCTAGCCAAGGAAACTAAGGTTGACTACCTCTAACCAAACCCAACTAATACACCTAAGCTAACTTTAGCTAAGGGTACCACTTAATAAATTGAAAGGTAAACTGCCTAACAACTACTAAAAATTTGAAATACCTACAACAGCTTCCTTTTTGGGAAGAGTAGGTTTATAATTTTAGCACAACAGAACAAAGACTTAAAACAACATAAAGCACTTAGACTAAATTTGTATCTGGATCGGGTTCTTCAGTTTTGCAAGTGACTTGTTCTTGTGATCACTTGAAATTTTGTGACGGCAGATTTCACCCAATTTATATTTGGTTTTTCGAGTGATACACAATATGTTGCAACATGTTGTATATATAGTGGGAAGCATGTGGGATGGATAGAGACCACTTATTCAATATTTGACCTAAATCATGGGCCAGCTCAATCGTTGTACTTGTGTGCAGTGAGTAGCTCGGCTTTACGGCCCTCGGCTATCGTGCAGAAGACGGACAGAGAGCGAGATCACGCACTGTGTCTCTATATGGTTCGAGTCACTTTGACAATCATCAAAACACGAATGCACTTAAGCTTATCAAGAACTAATATGCCGTTGTTAATGTATAACCCTCTATGTATATATGAGCCCGACAGAGAGCAGATCACAGACCAGGTCTCTATATGGTTCTGAGTCAGTTTGACAATCATCAAAACACGAATGCACTTAAGCTTATCAAGAACTAATATGCCAGCAAGAATGTATAACCCTCTATGTATATATGAGCCCGAATGAATTGTTTTGAGGAAAGCGGGGTAACCCATAGATCAATCCTAAGCTACTAAGAATACGAACCTACGAAAAGGGGAGAGACGAGTAGGATTTTAAGCGTGGGCCATGGAACATTATACTAAGGGGGGAGATGAGATGATAAAGAGATATCCATCGTGTCTTATCAATAACGAAAAGATGGAAGGACGGTGATAGAAGGGATTAGAAGTAAAGTTAAAGTAAAGGATAGGTACAAACAACAAAAGGAAAAGGCGAATTGACAACAAGCATGGTAAATCTCTCTATACACAGAAATGACACGAACGACGAGTTAAAGTTGGGAAATACGAATCCAAGGGGAAATCGCATGAGATTGAAAGATGAAGGCAGAATGGCGGATCAATCCATATGTAACTGAGGAAGGATCTCTGATAGATTTTACGCGAAGTCAAAGACGGACCATGGAAATATCCAAATAGTACAGTCGTTCCGACTTAGTCTTACCGCAATGAACTTTCAACTTTGAGGAATAGCCGAGATGGTAGCAATGGCAAAGGAATGAGTACAATACTCAAGGAAAGCTTAAAGAAGAAAACTATCAGAATGAAAACTATAAAGTCGATATTGGGGATAAGACTTTGGATGAATAATAAGAGAAGGACAGAAGCAGAAGAAGATTAATACGCAACGATGGTTCTTTTATAACCTAGAATACCGTATGGTGGAATAAAATAACATGCATCGGTTACGATGGAGGAAGTCAAGAAATGAATATCCAGAATTTCATATGTAAGGAATCCAGATTGTGAGAGGACTAGAGTTGAGCTTCAAGCAGAAGGTAACAAAATGAAGTTATATAGGCAACTGGTGGTGACGGATAGTACTAAGAATAAATAAGGAGAAGTATCCTTTCACATTAGTATAACTTGTTACACTAAGATGGAAGAGGTTATCGCATAGCGAATGTGTGTAATCGTTAAGCCACGAGTAGTTTGGTAAAGGAATAAACTTAGGGGAGAACAAGGAATTAACCACATGTCTACACCTATTAGCGGGTACAGGAACCAGCCTGGCGGACTCAGATGACGAGGGTACAATAGCCTGATATATGACGAAGACAAAGACACCCTTATAGCTAAGGAAGAATGGATGTTGATGCAAAAGTTTCTGGTTGAAGGAAGTAGTTGTCAAAGGAAATTACAGCCTCTGAAGTTGATTAGGAAGGGTCTTGTGGAAACAAGGTCAGTTGCATGTTCAAATACTACAGGACGAGGATCTATTGATCATATTATTCTATGACGAATGGAGACCGTGATATGAAAAGGAATACATCAATAGGACGATGTGAAAAGAGTCATTGCAGATCCCTAGCTTAGTTTTCTAAGCGTTGAGTTGCCAAGATAGAACTTCAGGAACTGAATGGGTTGACCCAGAATCTAGGGATTTCAACATGGTAATGAAGCAACATTAATACGAAACTCGTTACACGTCCGGAATTGAAGTACCACTTTATATGAACAACAAGGAAGTAGGTTGGCTATAACAAACCGGGATGTACAGGCAGCTTATAAAACAGCCTTCCAGATGGATGGTTAAATCAAATGAATAGACCAGACGATCGATAGGAATCCCGAATTTTACAAAGAAATGAAAAAAACCATATATCATTTATCGAGTTAACACATTATGGTGCTATCTACACGTACATGGGGATTATGAGGATCACATGATACGAATAGAAATATAGATCCTCCACCGATAGCTGAAAAGATGGGACTACTCTACCAGATTTAGTGTAGCAAGTCATGGAAAAGTTAGCACATAAAGGCGAGACTTTAAAAAAAAAATTGAGATAGGATTCAAGCGATAGCATTTCTCATGCAAATAGCATTATGCATGAGGTGAGACTTCAGTAATGCACTTATATTTATGATTACTAAGACGAAATGTTATATGGCCTTGTAAGACAAAAATTGGGACTTTTACGACTTATTGTCAGGACTTTTGAATAGTCATAATTATAGGGAAGACTCGGTTGAAATTCTCCTTAGACTCAGAGAGCGGTTATACCCTATACGCTCTAACACTCAAGGACGAATGTTCTAAAGGGGGGAAGGATGTTACACCTCAAATTTTTCACATCATTCGTATCGTAAGTAAACTAATGTAAGCCCGATGAGGTTGTGAAATCCCTGTAAGGTCAAGGAAGGTCTGGAACAAGTGTTAAGTATATCTCATAAAGGTTGGAGGTTAATCGAATTGAAGGAATCAAGTTTCGACGAAGTCCAATATGTCGGGGAGGTATTCTGCATCGCAGAACCAGATATGCCACTCATTCAGGGGCACAGATGGAGGGCATCTGATGCCAAGTGTTTTCCTAGGAAATGTGAAGGGAAGTTTGGCCACATTTGGTGAAATGCGTTGCATATCCTGGCGCATTTCCAAGGTGGTGGCCGACTTTCTTTGTTTTAAATTCATTAAAGGGTTCATTTTAAGTCATTTTCACCCCAAAATTCGCCCATATACTCCCCTAAGCTCTCTCTACCATATTTTAAAGGTTAAAGGGTGAAACCTAACATTTTCATCCTAGATCAACACAAATGATTAGCTAAGACAAAGAGAAGTACTTCTATGAGATTGTTGGATCATTGTAAACTAACAAGAGCTTGGATTTCGTGTTGTGGCTATTGTATAAGGTAAGTATGTTATGTTCTTGCTTGTTCTTAAAGTTATTTTTGTGTTGGTTGAAGTAAATGGTTAAAGAGAGCATAAACTAACACTAAGAAATGCTAGTGTGGTTGTTGAAGTTGTTTGGACTGTTTTATGGTTATTTGTGTATGATATAAGGCTGGAACTTTTGATGAAAATACTTATTATCAGGTTGTGAGTAATTTTGAGTTAGAGTAAGAATTTCATAAGGTTATATGGGTTCCAATCTGAGCTTGTCGCTCGTCATGAAATGCTAATGACTTGTGGTTACTATATATGGTGTTTTGTTATTGGTATTTAGACTTGCTGGATTGCTCTGGTTGTTGTTGTTGGTATATGAAATTGGAGGAAGTCCTTGTTATAGGGGAGATGCTACCCAAATTTATTTAGACGAGCTACTACCTTAAGCTACGAATGAAATGTCTGCTTAGTATTAATCATGAGCCTATCGTTTGTGCTATTGTAGATTGAATTGTTTGGTGGGATGGTTGAGAGATAGTAAGGATACAAGGATATTGAGGTATGTAATACTAACCATTCTTATTTTGGCATGATCCTTATGAAACGGAACGTAACTGAATCGCTATGTCATAACGATTCCGCTGTTAGTCGCTAGAAATGTCCCTGTTGGTTCATGTTTAAATAGTGCTATTCTTAGCAAGTCTATTCATATGATTTGTCTGTTTCATGGAGTCATGTAATGACAATGATGTTAGCCTCATAATATTGTTCGAAAGTGCAAAGACCTTACGTCACTCCGACCAGCCCAAATTGTACTCCTATCATACTTATGCATTCAGACATATATGATACTATGATACTGATGCCCACAGAGGCCGATGTCGTTATATATATATATATATATATATATATATATATATATATATACGAGACCATTATATACGTACCAGCGATCGGTTAGTAAATGATGATGATGCCCGTATCGAGGCTTGATTGCGTTATATACACATATATACAGTACTTATCCATATCATAACCCTCAGAGGAATTTCAGATGTACAGGTTGATTCCTTTTATCTCATATTACTGCCATGTCTCTCCTATGCTACTTTCCTGCCTTACATACTCGGTACTTTATTCATACTGATGTCCCTTTGCCTGGGGACATTGTGTTTCATGCCCGCAGGTCCCGATAGACAGGTTGACGGTACTCCCAGTAGGTTGCCAGCTCAGCAGAAGGTGTTGTTGCACTCCATTTGCTCCGGAGTTGCTCTTGTAAGTCAGCCTACTTATGTACATATATTATGGGTATAGTGGGGCCCTGTCTCGACCTTATGATATTTAGGTACTCTTTAGAGGCTTGTAGACATATATCATGTATAGAGATGTTTGTATGGCCTTCTTTGCAAGGGGTAAAGAGACAGTCTTTTGAACAACCAAGCTGACATAAGGATTCTAGCTCGCGCTCACTTAAAGCAGGTATGGCCTTGCTGGCCTATAGTTTGCCATACAAATGACCATGTCGGCCTTATAGGCCCATATATCTCATGTATATCGTGTTGGGGTCGTCCCTTGTTGAGTACTCCCTATGTTTTATTCTGATTATCTCATGACGGCCCTCTTGGCCCACTTAGGTATGTTGATATGATTATTGATGTACGTTAGACTGGTGCTTGGCAAGTAAGCCCAGGTGCTCGTTGGGACCCTCTGGTTTGGGTGGTGTACCCCCCCCCCCCCCCCCCGCCCCCCAATTTCTAGGATAACAAATGTGCTTCCAAGATCTCTAATAGTATTTGTCTTTCTCAGTTTAGAACCCTAAAAAAAATCTAGCAAAATGTCTCTCCCTCATCTTGATAATGCCTTTGGGAGGAGTTGGAGTTGTCAAAGCATATATAGGCAAGGACTGAAGCACATGTTTGATCAAGATATATTTGCCTCCATATGATAACATGTTGCTTTGCCAACCATTTAATCTTTTGACGACCTTAGACAACAACTTCTCAAAGTATTCACTTCTCTTCCTTCCTATCTATAGGACATCCCAAATAATCAAATGGGAATTCTTTACTAAGAAATCCTGTAGCACTTCTAATGTAATTAATTCTGTGGGACAGTTCCCGGAGCTATAAGAAAAAACACTTATTCTTGTTCATTTTTTGGCCATAGCTTTTGCCAAACCACTGAATTTTTTTCATGATCATTTTTATAGACTTAGTGTTACCACTTATGAAGATCACAATGTAATCTGCATAAGAAAGATGGTTAACAATAGGTCCCCTATCAGACATGACAAAAGGCATGAAATGCTCACTAGTGATTAGACTATTAAGGAGTCTAGCCAATACCTTAGCACCAATGATAAAGAGAGAAGGAGAAAGAGGATCACCTTGCTTGAGACCTTGTGGTGAGGTAAAGAAACAATTTCTAGTACCATTACTAATGATTGAATACCAATCATTGATAACAGTACCCATAAACAGCTTGATAACATCTTTAGAGAATCCAAATTTGTGTAAAACCACAATGATAAAATGCCATAACATTCTATTATAAGCTTTAGTCATATCTAATTTGCTAACCATGTTACCCCCTAAATTCTTATTTTATCTTGAACAATCTCTTGAGTTAGCAAAATATACTCAGTATTAAGTCTGCCTTTCAAGAAACCAACTTTGATTTTCAGATATCACATTAGGAAGTAAAGGATTAAGCCTTTCAAAGAGAATTTTAGTGATAATTTTACTGGCAAAATTGCTAAAACGGATAGGCCTTAAATCAGAGAAACTAACAGGAGAATCAACCTTTGGGATTAATGCTAAGAGAGTATGTGAAAATAACTTAGTCAGTTTCCTGTCAGGAAGAAAAACCGAACAAATTCCATTACCTCCTTCTTAATAATATCCTAGCATGAGTGAAAAACTTACCTGAGAATCCGTCTGGCCCTACAGCACTGCCAGCACTCATTTTAAACATATCATCTTTGATTTCTTCTTCTTGAGGGCACTTGGAAATATGTACATTATTCTCATGTGTAATACAATTTGAGATGCAGTCCAATATGTTTGGGTCCATAGGTCTAGGACGAAGATTAAAGAGGTGCTCACAGTGTTTAATTGCAGCTTTTGTAATCTTGTCATTATCAGTAATTCAATTACCTCTTTGTTCTTGATAGTATTGATACCCAACCTTCTTCTTCTATCTCTAATAACAACATGGAAATACTTGCTATTTGTTTCTCCTTCTTCAAACCACTTTACCATGGATTTTTGTTTCAAAAGGGATTCCTGCTTATTGAGCCAGTATACATATTCAGCATGTTTCTTATTTACTTTATGTCTACAATTTTCAGATCCGTTAATCAAGTCTTCATCTTCCAAATGTTGCATCTTAGCTTCCCATATTTCCACCTGATCATTGACACCATCTATCTCTTCTCTGGACCATCTAGCTAATCTTTTAGCCACCCTTTTTAACTTTTGTTAGAGAATCCACATTGGATTACTAGTAATGTGCTGATGCCAGTCTTCCTTGACAATCTCTAGAAAATCATCTTGAGTACACCAGAAATCCAAAATTAAAGTACTTGTGACTAAAGGTGTCAACCGGTTCGGGCTAACCGGTTTTAACCTTAGAATCGGACTGTTAACCGGGAATCGTTCCGTTAACCGTATAATTGTTTACCGGTCCGGTTTAATATTTTAGGAACCAGGAACCGTTAAACCGGTAAAATCGGGAACCGGGACCATTAACTTGAAAAAAAAAAAAAAAAAAAAGAAGGAAAGAGTCATTAGGTAGTTGTCCGTTAATGGACCATTGGCAACGGTCCATTTGAAAAAATGGCCGTTGCCAAACGGCCATTTTGTTAATTTTTGGCCCCCAAATTTTTTTTTTAACACTTTAACCCATCCCCCACCCCTATATAAACCCTTCTTCATTTTCATTTTAATTCACACCAATTCACTCTTCTTCATCTTTCTCTCAAATCTCAATCTCTCAATTATAATTATTTTGCAATAACTAGCCACAAAGTCTTATTATAGTTTCAACTTTCAATTATTAATTTTGCAATTATAATATTGTTGGTGGAGTTGGTGATTTTGCAACAATCCGAAGTAGCTTTGGTGGATTTGCAATTCTAGCCGCCTTGACTTTGTTGGAAATTAATCCGGCAATTTGGTACCTTCGTTCCAACTCTATCTTTATTTTTTCGCAATTTAATTTACGCAATTTAATTTTTTGTAATTTATTTTCTTGTGATTTATTTGATTGTGATTTAAATTAATTCTATTTAATAATGTCAAAGAGATTAAGACGTGGTGCGTAGTAGTAGTCGTATTGTTAGGTGCGCTTAATGAGGAAACATTTGTGGAAGAAACACCTAATTTAGGTATTGATGTTGGTGGAAATAATCCACTTTTAGGTCATGAGGCAATGCAACAACATTTTACCGACACTTTTAATGAAGACTTAAATGATGATGATGAAACAAACCCCCGAAAATCCCATAGGAGATACATGTCCTGCACAATCACATACATAAGACAAACCGCCTAGAACTCGTAAGCCAACAGCTAAAATTTGGAAATTTATGACTAAGAATAGGGAAAACCAATTAGCTACATGTAACATATGTGGACAAATATTTAGTTTTAAGCAAGGAACTGGTAAGGATGGTGGAACGGGTACACTAAATTCTCATATGAGAACCAAACATATGGATGCTTGGGGAGAGCAAACGGGTTCAAATGCGGGGGGGATTCAAATGACGATAGACCCACGAACCGGTAGAAATTTTAAGTATGACAAGAAAAAAGAACGCGTAGAAATAGCTAAAATGGTAGCTTTTGATTGTTTACCATTTTCCTTTCCTCGGGTTTGGGGTTTGTTACTTACATTCAACGTTGTTATAATCCGTTATTTGAGGGTATTCCTAGAAGTACTTGTGAGTAGATGTTATAGATTTGTTTAAAAAATATAGATTTTATTTGCGCCACGTATTTAATTCTTTAAATTATAATGTTTGTCTTACCGATTTGGGTCTTAGTATTAACCATTTAGATTTTTTTGCTATTACATGTCATTGGGTTGATGACAACCGGGTTATGCAAAAAGAATTATATTTTTTTTATATGACGAAGGAAAAGGTCGTCACGATGGAAAATTTTTAGCCGATTCAATGTCTACTATTATGAGATTTTTTAACATTTATAGAAAAACACTTTGTATTCTTTAGATAATGCTTCTAATAATACAAAGGCGGTTGGTCTTTAAAAAGAGAAATAAACCCTCCTCTAAAAAATATTTTTCATGTAAGATGTAGTTGTCACATTTTAAATTTAATTGTTAAAGATGGTCTTGTGCATTTTGATGATTCCGTTCAAAAAGTTAGAAATCTTTGTTGCGTTTCTTTTGTAATGCTAATAGGGGAAGAATTAGAGATTTTAAGAATGCTTGTGTGGAAAATAACCTTAGACCTAGGAAAATTCAAGTAGAAATTCGAGAGTCGGGTGGAACTACACTTACATTATGCTACAACAAGCATATGAGTATAGGATTCCCATACAACAAGTTCACAACAAATATAATACTGATAGTCAGGATTGGTTAACTTTTATGCATTGGGAAGATGTTAAAGAATGTATTGAACTCTTAGAAAAATTTTATAATGCAACTCTTGCTTTTTCTAGACAATTCTATCTCACGGTAACCGGAATTTTAGCCTACTTAGCGGAAATAGCTAGAGTTTTACAAGAGTATAAACATAAACCCGGTTATCAAGCGGCTATTTTTGAAATGATAATCAAATTTAAGAAGTATTTTTTTCCCATCCCAACTTTATTTATATTGGGTTCCCTTTTAAATCCTTGTTTAAAACTGTCTTATACTAAAAATTTGGTTAGTCAAATTTATACATTTTTAGAAATTGAAAAGGGAGTTCAACCATCTTTATTTGAAGCCGAACTCGCTATTGATGAAGAGTTTAGAAAAGTTTTTACTCATTATTCTAGTTTGGAAAAACGCAACACCTCGTTGCTCCACGCCCTACTACTTCTCAAAGTAGCAAAAGAGGCTTGCTCGGGTTTAAAAGTTTTACATTCCACCAACTTCTTCTTCTCTACCGCAAACTTTAATGAATATAACTTTTATTTGATGCACCCAAATGTAGATATCAACCAACTGGATGAGGTGAACGTCTTAGCATGGTGGAAGAAGTACAAGGCAAGCTATCCGGGACTTCCAAGAATGGCTCGAGATATCCTTACGGTTCAAGTATCAACCGTGGCTTCGGAGAGCGCATTTAGCAAGGCCAAGACAAAGAATTGGAGACCATAGACATTCATTATCCGGCTTTAGCTTGCAAGTACTAGTGTGCATTCGAGATTGGATTAGATCGGAGCGACACAACCAAAACTCGAAGCGGAGGAAGGCGAAGAGGAAGAAATTGAAGATTTGATAGCTAGTGGACCGGACCAAATGGAAGACTTTGAAGATATTTCCATGACCGAATATGATGTGGGGGAAATTAACGAAATGGTTCAAAATTGGTGATTTTATTATTCTACTATTTTTTGTACAACTCATGTATTATTTGCAAGTTAAAAAAAAATACAACTTGCAAATAAATGTTATCCAAGAATGAATAAAAATATGGCTCATTGAGCTTACTTCTATTTACTTGTGTTCATATTTTTACTTTTATTAAGTTACTTATAGTATATAAGTAAGTATATATAGTATATATAGTATATATGTATATTTAGTATATATATTAAGTATATATAGTATATATAGTATATATGTATATATAGTATATATATTAAGTTATACCTATATATAAGTATATATAGTATATAGTATATATATATAGTTATACACATATTTAGTATATATATTAAGTATATATAGTATATATAGTATATATGTATATATATTAAGTTATACATATATATTTAGTATATCTATTAAGTATATATAGTATATATAGTATATATGTATATATAGTATATATATTAAGTTATACCTATATATAAGTATATATAGTATATAGTACATATATATATATAGTTATACACATATTTAGTATATATATTAAGTATATATAGTATATATGTATATATATTAAGTTATACATATATTTAGTATATATATTAAGTTATACATATATATATAGTATATATATTAAGTTATATATATATATAAGTATATATAGTATATAAGTATATATACTATATATATTAAGTTATACATATATATAATATATGTAAGTTATACATATATATGTATACGAAAAACACTATTCTTACGTATTGCTTGACTTCTTCGTTAATTTAGTAGTCGATAAATATTTAAACTTTAATTATAAAGTTGTATAACATATGTAAATATACCTACAATATACAAATAAATACTATAATATATATATATAATACAAAAAACAAAAAAAAAATATTTTAAACACTCCAAACCGACCGATTCCGCGGTTTGGAGTTTAAAACGTAAAACCTAACCGTTAGCCGGTTCCGGCTTTTTAACGGAACCGGCCGTTCCTTAACCGGTTCCATAACCGGTTCCGGTTGGAACCGGTTGCCACCTTTAGTTGTGACCATTAGTTTATATGCTGTCGCATTTAAACAAAAGTGGTATGTGGTCAGACCATGTCCTTGCCAGATGTTTGATAGTATTTTTAGGGTATTTCTGAGCCCATTTATCATTGATAAACACTCTATATAGTCTTATCCCAATTCTTTTGTTGGGCCTCCAATTGTTGCACCACGTAATCAATACCAATCATACCACAAGAATCCATGCATTCATTTAAGTCAAAACTCTTGGCATTTCTGTGAGGTAGTCCACCTAACTTTTCATCAAGATGAAGAATATTGTTTGAAGTCTTCCCCTATACTCCGTGATCCCAGTGACGAATCAAAGATTTTCATTCAGGGTATTCAGAAAAAAAAGGAAGCTAAATATACACTGCAATTTTTTGTCGAGGGTGTTCAAAAGTTAATATATGCACATAAACACAGAAAATTTGCTCTATATATACACTGTAATTTTTTGCCGAGGGTTCGAGTAAACACCCTGGACTACTCGTAGATCCTCCCCTGCGCTGGTCCCTTGATGATTTTGTTTAGATCGTCCAGGCTTTCCCACAATTCTTTTCTTTCAGTGTCTGTGCACTTGGCATACACAACAGTGACATATAATTTCTCAGTTTTTTGATTATTTTTTATACTCAAGGTAATATGCTGCTCATGATTCTGAATAATGGACACAATACAGTTGTCTCTTCAAAAACACCAAAGCTCACCATTGCTATTAGTAGTGCACTTATTAAAGCCTAAATACCTCTTGTAGCCTTCAACGTTGTTCATATTTACCGTGGGTTTTGACATAGCAACCATGTCAACTTTGTTTTTGTTAACCAATCTTTTTAGTGTCTGAATAGCTTTTTCGGATCTAACTCCTCTTATGTTCCATCTGATTACACTGATCATAAAAACATTTAGAGGTTATTAGTTTTGTCTCTATCTCTCCTCATTGGAGATGTAGAATTAATCTTACTGGTTCTATTGTTCATGCTGGTCTTTTTTCTTCCTGCTTTTACCTTTTCTGCTTGCAGAATTTGTTTCTTTGTCATTCTCATATGTGGTTTGCTGTTGTTCCCCACTTTTTTCAGTAGCAACTTCCTCCTCCAAATTTTCTTCATAATTGTTGCCAAATTCCTCATGTGTTCTAAAAGAAGGTGTAGAAAATTTTCTAATTGAGTTTTATCTCTATCATTCTTCCTTTGTCTCCTACCCCTCCTAATAGGAGATATGCCATTTCTCCCACAAACTTTTTTCATATGTTGTTAAGCATCATTCTCCTCCTCCATTCTTTCAAATGTTCCAACTTTTTCTATCATGTCAGTATTATTCACCTCTGGTCCTCCTCATCTGTGTCACCTATCCCATCCTGTGAAATATAGTTTTCCAGCAAGTTGTTATTTAGATCCAGAACTAGGTTGATACCAGGCATATTCTTCACATATGTTGGTAAGCTTGATGATCATCAGGAGCATGAACATTCACCATGTTCTGATCCTTTGTACCCTCTTCATGGAAACCCATATTTGGTTCATTTTCAGCCTCTTTCCTTATGTCCTGAACCTTATTCTGTTCATTTCTGTCCTTATCTATCTCATTAGACTTTCCTTCACTGCATTTGTTTTCCACCAGCATATCTGCACTATTGTTCATGACCTGCTCAATATTTTCCCAGTACTGTGATCTTTATCTTTATCATTTCCCGTCTTGATTCTGACTTTGGTTCTCTTCTTTGGAACTTTTTTCTTTCTTCTTTTTTGATCTTATTTAGTCTTTCTTTCAGAACTGACTCTTCTTTTTCTGTTAACACAGTCTTCTTGTTCCTACCTTATTTTTTTTTTCTTGAACTTTTCCATCCTTTTTTTTGTTTGGATTCACCTCTTGTTGCCCAGTATCCTTCATCCCCTTGTTACTCCCTTCTTCATTCACCACTTGTTTACTATTATTATCTCTAGTCCCCTCCTCCTTTGTCTTATTATCCACCTTTTTTCTGTTACGTTGTTTCTGTCTGCAGATTTGTCCCTCTGCTTATCATTGCTTTCCTTCTCATTTTCCTTGTCCTTCTCTTGTGTTCCACTGGATTCAGCAATCTCATTGTTAGACTGGTTCCCCAGGGCAGCTTTCTCTTCAGCCTTTTTTTGCTCTACTTTTCAACATTGAACTATTAAGTGTCCTAATATCTTGCAAAATTTACAATACTTTGGAACACTCTCATTTTCAATTTTCTGCTAGAAACCTTTAACGGGACTTGAATCAGCCTCCGATCCAATATATATAGATTTATAAAGTCTAAATCAGTTAAAAGTTTTGCTCGTGAGGAGTCTGCGGAAGAGGAAAACGCTGCAATTTATGGCATTAAAGACAAACGAACTATTCTTGTGGATAACGATATATAAATAGGTATTCAGAAGGTAAATAAACTATATACAATCTTGTTATACTATTATATTTTATAATAATTATAATTGAACAATACTGGTAAAATATATTAATCGGGTAGGAAGTTATGAATAATTTACCAAGTAAATAAATTTAGTATTAAGTGTTGTAGCAAAATTTGTGAATATTTAATACCACGAGCAAGATTTGGCAACAACAACATATTCAATGTGATCTCACAAGTGGGGTTTGAGAAGGCTGGAATGTACGCAAACCTTATCTCTATCTTTGTGGAGTAGAGAGGTTGTTTCTGATTAATCGGCTCCAGAAAAACATTTTATAAAATGAATTGAAAAATATAAAAGAATAAAGAAGTTGAGATGAAAATATCAAAGAAAAAGAAAAATATTGATAGCAGAAATCGTAAAAGCAACTACAGTAGTACTACTGTTGAAGAAATAAGATAACGGTAGAGTACTAATACTAATATTTGTAAGGAGAAGAGAGAATAGATAAAGTGTTATAAACTAGAACTATGCCCACCCCCCACTGCCCACATAAAAGTTTAATCACCTCTTACCAATTCTTCTTCTCGGTCTACCTCTATCTCTCCTTAGACCTAATATTATCAACCTCTCACACCTCCTCACTGGAGATCTGCGCTCCTCCTCTTCACATGTCCGAACTATCTCAGTCTCATTTCCTGCATCTTATCATTCACAAGGCCATGCCCACCTTGCCTCCTATATCCTCGTTCTTAACCTTGTCTCTTCTAATATGCCTGCACAATCATCTAAGCATCCTCATTTCCATTACTTTCATCTGGTGGATGTGTGAGTTCTTGACTCACCAACACTCTGCCCGTACAACATAATTGGTCTAACAATCACTATAGGCAAGAGTTGTGGGTCTGATAAAATTTGTGACCAACTTAATAAGATAGATTGAATGAAGATAGTACCAAGTCTTGCCGGTCCAACAAACTTTGTGAATAATTGAATAGCACATGTAAGATTTGTGAACAATTTAACAAAATAGACACAATGAAGATATCACTAAAATCATGCTCTATCCTATATAATTTGTAAAGAAGATAAAATTTGCCCATCCTGTATAACTTGTCAACAAAAAAAATTATCAATCTCAAAAAACTTGTGAACAATTTACCAATATATGTTAAATGAATATAGTACCAGCCTAGCATAACTTTGAACAATTGAACAAGCGTAATCTTTTTTGTTGTTCTAAGAATTTAACACTAGGGGTATTTTTATAAACTTTCTTAAATGGGAACATAATATCAGTAGAGGTGTCAAGTCATCTCATTTGTGCAAATCTTCCTTGCTAAATAAAGAACAAATTTTGTTTTCGAGACATAAAACCAGTGTTTTCTTTTTCCTTCAATCAAATGAGTGTTTCTTGCTGAAACGTAATCTTTTTTGTTCTTCTAACAATATAACACTATGGGTATTTTTATAAACTTTCTTAAATAGGAACATAATATCAGTAGAGGTGTCAAATCATCTCATTTGCGCAAATCTTCCTTGCTAAATAAAGAACAAATTTTGTTTTCGTGACATAAAACCAGTGTTTTCTTTTTCCTTCAATCAAATGAGTGTTTCTTGCTGAAACACGCTATCCATAAAATGGCCAAGTTAAGTGGGGCAAAGACCCACGTGGATCAAAGACCAAAAATCCCCAAGGAAGGCATTATTGATAACGTCATGTCTCTTATCAATGCTTTAACAAGATTTATAATTTAGTAAAATCGAAATGATTTAAGATTTTTGTACAAATTTAAAAGAAAAAATCAATGCCTTTGCTTCTGTTCCTTTTTCTTCAAAAATGTCGATATCAATTCAAGATTTGCTCTACGCGGTTTTCTTTGGCAGTTCAAAATTGTCTTGCTACAAGTCATGAAAAATTATAATTCCCTTAAATATTGTGTACAAAGTCAAAATCGAGCTATTCCTTCGTCTATTATTATATTCTATTCTACTTTATATTCTTTCCTTCATCCTTAATTTTTGGCTATTGACTTAGGGTGATTTTATTATATAAAAAAATACATATCTATATTACAATTTAATTTATCAACCTATTTTTCTGTACATGTATATCTTTTCGGATCATATATTTATCTTTTTCTTCTTTGTAATGGACCTGGTTAATCTGCTGGTATGTTGTTTGCTTTTTTATTTTTCTCCTTAAGTGCTTTGATTGCAATCTGGTGTTTTTTTATGTTATAGTTTTTTATTTGGTAGAAACTACGGAGTTCTTTGAATTGTAAATATATCTTAAACAACTAACTTTTAGTCTTAGTACTAGCGGCTAGGTTGAGTATTGGTCATTAAGAAAGTAAAATTTCTTATCACATATCTACATGGATTATGTGATGACTGCCTGTTATTCTTGACATGGATACGATTGAATTGAATTCTAGGTGAAGATGTGAGAGCCAGTTACTATAAATTTGATCTGCCTTACTTTAATTATAGTTTTTCAATGACATTAATCTTAATCGTGTCTTTTATTTTCTTCTAGAACATTATTGGTTTGCAGAATGAACTCTTACTCTAAATATATAACGGACTTTTTTGTGAACGAAAATCCGAATATATTCACCTCCAAGTGCGTGCACTCAAGAGATGTAGGAAGGTTGAAAGCGTGAGAGATGGGCTATTCAATTGTGGGGCTTCAGAAAGAGAAAATATGCATTTGCATTATTACTCACCCAATCTTAATTACGTGAAGTTATTTGATTAGGCAAGAAATTTTAAAATAAAAAAAAGTACTTTAGAATTAATGTCTAAAATTAGTTATATTTTTATCGTTATAAAATATCTGATGAAGAATAAAATGATAAGCTTAGACTTAAAATATTATTCTCTCCGGTCCATTTTACTTGTCGTCTTTATTAAATTAAATATGTGATCCAAAAAAAATTTCATTTAAAAAAATTAAGATATAATTAAGTACTTTTGGCCCTTACTCAATAAATGTTGGAGAAAATTAATGTGGTGAAAAAAAAATAGAATTAAATTGATTAAATTATCCTTTTAATTAATATTTTTTTAAAAAGCGTTAAAAAAACTTGATATGACAAGTCAAATAAACCAGAGAGAATAGATAATACAAAAAAGTCATTTCTTTTGATGCTGATTAAAAAAACAAAAAAAATTGACGTTGGACAGAGGGAGTATTATTTTAATTTTAATTCAATGGCCCCTCGCTTTCCTTTCAATTTCAATGAAAAGGACAAAACTTAGATCACCATTAAAACTCCCCATATTCACTTTATTACCAGAGTGAGGCACATAGAATATCAAGAACATAAACTAAAGTTGTTCAAAAGAACTTCACTTATTTTCTAAAAAGTTCTCCCTAAAAAGGGCTAATAGAACAAGGCCCCTAGTCAATCTTGTAGTTAAACTTATCCATTGCCCATTAATCATTAGGGGATATTGAACTCTTTTTTCACTTGATTATTAGCACTTTGAGGATGGAGCATACAGAGTTCTAGTCTTTGAGGCAGCCTTTTAGTTTTTGCAAAATTGTTGTTACCCTGTTCTTCTTTTTGCACTCTTTAGCTTATCCATATTCTATTAAAGTCCTCATTTTTTTTTTTTCTGAGAAATTTGTTACTAATGTATTAGTGATGTTGAGAAACAATTCAAGAAGAGCAGTGAGCAGCAAACAAAGTCACATGGCTGAAAACAAATCCTTTCCTTCTCATATCCAAAACAACACAAACAACAACCCCATTTCACAATTATTAGCTTCTCCAAGATTTTTCAATGGCCTTTTGACTAGAAACCTATCTGATGTTGGCTCTGAAATTAGCCCAAAGTCCATTCTTGATGCCAAACAAATGTTCAATCTTGGTAACCCTTTTGGGTATGACAGAAACAATACAAATTCAACCACTTGTATGGACAAAAAGCATAAGTTGGAATCAGAAGGTATTAAACTTGTTTTGGTGGACCCTATTGAGAATCAAGAAAGCACTAACACTACTTGTTCAAAGGCAAATTGCAAAATGGTTCTGTTTGGAACAGAGCTTAAAGTTCAAAATACTTATGTTGAGTCTCCAAATTGCCCAACAGATTTTGGTATCAAGACTAGGGATTCTCAACTTTTAGCATTTGGAACTGTAAAAGAAGAAAAAGATTCATCAAGGGGTATTGCAGATGGACTAAGTTTGAGGGAAATGGAGAGTTCTGAGGATTACACATGTGTGATCACACATGGTCCTAATCCTAAAACAACTCATATATTTGATAATTGTGTTGTTGACTGCTGTTGTTCTAATCTGATTGATAATTGATGTTGCAGAGGGCAATGACATGTACCTGTACAGGCAAAGTTGAAGTAAAACCAAATAACCAATCTCTCTTCTTCCTCTCCTTTGCTTTTCTTCTACTGTTTTGTTTAACTGGTTGTGTATAATTATTTTAGGTTTATTGCAATTTAATATGTTCAGTGATTACCTCAGAGTTATGTTAGTTTAGTGCTTCAATTATGTTAATATAGGTGTAATGATCAAGTTAAAGAGAAATGTCCTTTAATTTGAATGATGATTTTGGACTAGTGAGAATTCTCGATATATACCTTTAGCTTCTTTAAGGGGGATATGATCAAAATGGCTTGGTCTTCTCTAACTTAGATTATAATCATGAACAAAATGGTGACTCTTTTTTGTTTTGATTTTAATTACTGACTCTCTCTTCTTTTTTCCCCTTATTTTTACTTATTCCTTATTGATTTGACACTCCATCTAAGTATTTATTAGCGGTTTATTTTATTAAATTATCTTTATTAATTATGTTTGAAAATCTACTTTTTACGGTTAGTAATTTATGTAGTTACAAGGTAATATTGAAAAAAGTTAATAAATCTCTTTTGATTTACTAAAATAAGTAAGTAAAAAGTAAAAAATTATTTTTAGTATAAGTAAAAAGGAACGGAGAAAGTATTATTCAAGGGCTCAACTAATTTATTTCGAAAATAGTTTTTACATATTTTTAACTACAAAAAAAGTTGATTGATTGTACTTTGATGTAGTTTTTAATAAATAATACGTCAGTTTTAATTTATTTAAAAAAAAAAAAATCAACATTCTTGTTCACACAAAACAAGTGTAATGAACCCGTACCCTGTCATTTTTCTTGCCAGGAAAGGTGCATTATTTTCTTTTTCAAGTTAATTATGCTGAATCTATCTTTTGTTCTATCAGAGATGAATGTTCTCGAGGTTTTGATTTTAGATCAGGAAAAGCTACGTGAGTTTTAATCCTTCAGCTTTAATTGACGTGACAAAATTTGAATAGGAATAACAAAATTTAAAAAGAAAGATATTGAAAGTATTTTTTTGGTAACGATTATGAATTGTATCATTGACAAACAGAAAAATACAAACTAAGGAGCACACAAACTCACAACCACCTTATTGAAAGTGTGTCATGAGAAATAGACCTCCGAGAATAAACAGAATCTAAGTACAAGAACAAGTTACAAAATTTCTATCAAAATACTCTACATATATGTGCACGTTTAGTGGCTCTAAAAACTCAATCCTTTGTACAACTTCTCGTTTAATCTGGCCTATTGTATTTATATGATGTATAGTTACCCCTTTAAACTGTCTCCAATTCCTGGCTCTCCATATATGATAAACCATAGCTCCCTCACTATTAGAAACAGTGACTTTTCCCGCGTGAATCAGTGGGAAATTGATTTTTCTCACCTCATTTCCACCGAACCAGTTCACTTGAAAAACGCACGGTGAAAATATGTTCCCATTATAACGTTGGGAAACTCACTAAATTTTTTCGTGTGAAAACACTATTAGTTTACTTTTCTCAATGATTTCTGTGGGAATAGCCACTGCCCACTAACATTTTTCAGCGAGAAATTTCAATAGGAAAATAGTGATTTTCTAGTAGTGCCCACAATGTAGCCGCCAGTTCCTTTTTGAATCTCTTCCGATGCTTCCTCTTGATGACCACCAGAATACACTTTAACTCGCCTACTGGCAGATAATTAATCCTGGACCATTGTATAAGTTCTGATCTAACTGAAGCAACATAATCACACTAAAAAAAATAAGTGTTTACTAGCTTCCGCCACATGTGAAAGGCATAAGCAACAGCATGCATCTTCTACAGGAAAGTGTATATGCAAGAGCCTCTCCTTCTTGAGTAGTCTGTAATGGACTGCAATCCATGTAATGAATCTGTGCTTGGGAGGTGATACAGAATTCCAAACCAGAGCAAGATAACCACTTATAATTGAATACTTTCCACTGGCAGTAAGAAGGAACTGCCCCTGTGCATATCAGTGTTACATCCTGTCTTTCAATGAATTGATTTTCCTCCAATGCCAACTACTATCTAGATGTGTTTATGAGTCCAGTGCTGCATACGAATTGGAAGTTATGATCATAAAAAAATACTAAAAAGGAAATACCGTCATATAAATTGAATCAGAGAGATTATTCACTAATTTTTTTTCTGTCCCGATTTATGTGATACTCTTTTCTTTTTGGTCAATTTTAAAAAAAAAAAATGACATCTTTTTATATTTAGTAATAATATTTAAATTGTATACTTACTATTTTATCCTTAGTGAGATTTTTGAGAAGATTGGTAATCAGAGACATTTCAATGGCTTGTTTTATATTACAGGTCAAAAATATATTTTTCTTTTGAACTCTCCACCCAACCAAACATCTTCATATAAATTAAAATTGAAGGACCGCTAAAGAGTGGTATTGGTAGGTAATGAATGAGGAGTGACAAAATCATTTTGGATTTTTTCATCTAATGGCGTGTCGACCGATCATTAAGCAATCTTCCATTTTCTTTGTTTTAATTTCCCTCTCATATCATGCAGCTTGCTCATTCATAAGCTATTCAATGTCGTTTCAGGCGTCATATCTGCAAAAGATTTCCAAGAAAATTCTAGTGGTGAAGTCTTAATTGGCTGTAAGATAAATATGGTACCAAGAAGTCAAATTACATTATAATATAACTACGAAACTAATCAAGCGATTAGGAACCTGTTGACATCACTACTTAGTGTGAGAATTATTTGTACAATTTGGCAGAGTCCTGCGCCCTTATTCGAGTATTAATTGATACTCCTTCGTCAAAAAATTATATTATGTACATATGTGAAAAAGACAAAAATGTATATGTATTATATGTTGAATCTCAACAACTTTTTCTTATGTTTATTTCTTTATATTTTGACTTTCTTAGTGAAATTTCTGATCACTGCACCATTATATATAAAGAGACATATTTCTTGTAAGGAAATGGATAAACACAACAGATGACAGAAAGATCAAATTCATTTCTGACCTCTTAAGGATCGGCTATGAATATATTAGCATTAAAAAGTTCTACAATATGTTTGGGTGCAGCTTAGGTAGCTTTTCGTATTAAATCTTAAAGCGCACCGCAAAAGAAAGAGTTCGCTATTGCCATACATAAAAATGCATTAATTTGAACATTTTAACATCTCGATATTATACCTCAAACCTCAGAACATGCATTTCAAGACTATACCCTTCGTGCAATCATTAGATTAATTACTAATTATTCTAGGGAATAATTACTACTTTTAATCTGCATAGTTGTATCAGTTGCTCCACCATCTTAATCCGATTCATTTTGATCATCAAGCCTTAGGTAATTATACCATTTTGTTAAAGGTTAGTACATTTCATCAACCCAATTATTTACACTCCTATTTCTTGCCATTATAGGACTTGATGGACGCGGTTTAATCAGATGGTACCATTTGCAACAGAATCAGTTGGTCCCACATAATATAAAGATTTGTTAGGTCATCACTTGTCATCAGGTGAAACCACTAATTAACATACAAACAAATCATAAACTGTTATAAAATGAAGCTAAAAGAGTCACAATATTAAAGGATGAAAACCATAGAAATAGAATGACAAAAGAGGAGAGATTTTTACTATTCTTCCAAAATGTAATACAAGTGTATTTCATATGAAAACTTATGCCTCTATTTATAGTGATACATATACATTTAATATATGAATTAATGGAGGAACCATTAAGATAGTAGAGGAGCCATTAAGATGGTGGAGGAAAATGGAGGAGCCATTAACATGGTGGAGGAAGCATTATATTTGTGATATGGACATCCATAATATATTTCATAACACTCCCCCTTGGATGTCCATAGATGATGTGCATCGTTAAAAACCTTATTGGGAAAAACCCTGTGGGAAAAAGCCTCGATGAAGGAAAAAGAGTACACATATCTAGTAATACGCTTTGAGAGTTGCCTCATTAAAAACCTTACAAGAAAAACCCAATGGGACAAAACTTGATTAAGGAAAAAAGAGTACAACGCGTATTTCACTCCCGACGAAGACTAAGATTCGGATGTCGGAGTCTTCGCATTCCAATCTTGAATATCATCTTCTCAAGAGTTGAAGTTGGCAAAGATTTGGTGAACAAATCGCGGGATTGTCACTTGAACGAATTTGTTGCACATCAATATCACCATTCTTCCGGAGATCATGTGTGAAAAATAACTTGGTGAAATGTGCTTCGTTCATCTCCTTTTATAAATCCTCCCTTTAATTGAGCTATGCATGCAGCATTATCTTCATATAATACTGTGGGTATTTTTGTATCACACTTCAAGCCACATCTTTCTCTGATGAAATGTATCACTGATCTCAACCACACACATTCTCTACTTGCTTCATGAATAGCTATTATCTCAGCATGATTCGGAGAAGTAGCAACAATGGTACGCTTTGTGGATCGCCATGATATAGCAAGATTCTCCGCATGTAAACAGATAGTCCGTTTGAGATCGAACTTTATGTGGATCGTATAAATAACGTATCCGCATAACCAACAAGATCCGTACTACCTTTGTTAGTATAAAACGTACCCATATCACTAGTTCCTTCGTATATCGCAATATATGCTTAACTCCGTTCCAATGTCTTCGTGTAGGAGAAGAGCTATATCTTGCTAGCAAATTAACGCAGAATGCTATGTCGAGGTCTTGTAGCGTTAGCAAGATACATAAGTGCATCATTTGCACTAAGATATGGTACTTCGGGGACAAGAAGCTTTTCATTTTCTTCTTGAGGTCGGAACGGATCTTTACTCACTTCAAGTGAGCGAACAACCATTGGAGTACTTAAAGGATGCGCATTGTCCATGTAAAATCTTTTTAAAACTTTCTCAAAGATAGGCGATTGATGGATAAAGATCCTTTGCGAAATGTTCAATTTTCGTACCAAGACAGAGTTTTGTCTTTCCGAGATCTTTCATCTCAAATTCTTCCTTCAAATATTCAATCTCCTCTTGGAGCTCTTCTGGAGTTCCAATGATATTTATGTTATCAACATAAACAACAAGTCTAATGAACCCTGATTTTGTTTTCTTAATAAAAACACATGGACAAATGGCATCATTTATATATCCTTCATTTATCAAATACTCACTTAGGCGATTATACCACATGCGCCCTGATTGTTTTAAACCATATAATGATCTTTGTAATCTGATTGAATACATTTCCCGAGACTTTGAGTTAATTGCTTCAGGCATTTTAAATCCCTTCAGGAATTTTCATATAAATTTTGTCAAGTAAGCCATATAGGCTGTGACAACTTCCATCAGTAGAGATTGTGACATCTTCTGATGTTTGGACTGCAGGTCCAATCACTTACCAAGATGCATCATATCACTTGGTAATTATTTCTACGTCAAAGATGCTTTAAGAAACGTAGAACTCGAATCCTCACAATTTTATACAATATTGCGCGCCATATTGTATCAAAGATATCGTCGACAAGATATCATTTTGTATCGGTTCGCAATTCGACATAACTTACTGAGATCTCATCACTTCATTATTTTCAGGTACCTGAACCTCTCATAAGGTTTATGAAGTGTTATGTCGTAGCTCTTCAAGAGCACATTGCCTCTTTATTATGATCATTTGCTCCTCTTTTTTCAAATATTATTATATTTGGAACCGATTCGTCTACCGTGCTTCATGACTGGGTAGACTTGTCCTTCCGGACATTAGGAGCATTTTGCAGATGAAATATGAAATAGTTGGGTCAAATAAATGCTTCAAAGATTTGACTTGAATTATCCGAGGATCATACCGATGATAATTCACAAGATATTTCTTAGCCGCTTATTCTCTCCCCCTTATTTTAGTGACATATGTCCCTATTTTCTTTGGGAAAATCCATCTGTGTCCATCATGGTATATCCATTAATCATTTACCTCACATCAAATGATAAAAGATGGAAATATATAGTTCCTGACCCTGAACCAAATATGAGGGGAGAATTTATCAAAATTTATTGATCTGAAGCATACAAGTGCTGTTGTATGCAATATATCATATTTCAGACCAACATCTGAAACTCTGCTCTCATAAGCAATGGTTTAGCTGTATTATGGAGGCATCCAATACCAAACCAAATTAGATATAAACCAAAGATTATCAAGATGATTGTCTTGATTACATATTCGAAAATTGTGCTTCCAACTCAATCATTTTGAGCGAGCAACTTCGTAAATGTCAACCGCCGGTTGACAATAAACATACATGTGACCGTCTCATAGATGCATCTATTTAAGACATCACATTACAGGTGAAGGGGCCCACATTCACCTTATATATTTTTCAGAATTTTGGGGATTCAGTCCCAACATTAGCTAGTTTAATCAACTTATTATGAGAACAAGCAACATAAACAAATTCTTGAAGAATCTTCTAGTTCTTCAATATGTTTTTAATACTCAATTAGCACATCAGATTTAAATCAGGACAATCAAAATGGTCTTGTCAACTGATAAAATTATTTGTACCCGTAAACTTCAAGTTTACTATCACGAGTGCTATTTCTTTTAATAAACTTCTGGGTTACTATTGCATGAAATTATATATCAATAAACTACTGGTTTATCGTGGTATGTGATCTTATCATGCTCGGGTAAAATTTCACATGTGTATTTCTTACCCGTAGTAACTTGAAGATATTTAATATTTCGATCATTTGTAGTCTCAATATAATAACCATTTTTATTGTTAGTAAACTTCAGGTCTACTACAGTGTTCCGATCGTACCAATTACGATCTACGATGAATGGTATTATCATATATAACATCTTCAAGAGACTTCAATTTATTTATCATGATCAGATATTATTTGGACACTGCTAGTGTCATGATACTTGCAAATAAATAATTAGCTCTTTCGGAGCCTTTGATCATTAATTTCTATTACCAAATATTTCTTAAATACTTTTGGTACCATGAAAGTAAATTTCGACACTACTGGTGTCACGAAATAAATATTGAATTCTAAACTTCAATATTTTAAACATCTCCTTCAGGGAGATTCATCATTAACATCTGATCATTTTGTATCAAAGAGGCAACCACATAGTTATTAATTCCTTCAGGGGAAAATACATTAATTGTTATTTCCTTCAAGGAAATCAATAACAACTAACCATAATGTATTAATGTGGTTATAGCAGAACCATTGTACTACTGCTCCCTTTTCCTTAGAATAATACTTTAATATGTTTCGACGTACGACGGTACGTGTAGCAATGTCGAATTTCATACAAAAATATAACATCTACATTCACGGTATTTTATCTCTCAGACAGGTTGTGGTATTTCTTCATTCACTTCGGGGAATGAAACCTAATTGTTTAAATGTGCTTGAAATACGACGCTCATCAATAGCTCGTTATTTTGCTCAAACACAAGAAGACATTGCTTCAGAGTATTTCTCAGATATTTTGATAATTCTTTCTGCTTCAGGAGTAAAGTTTCAGAGTTTTACTTGCTTCGGGAGTAAAGTTTCAAGTTTTACCACTTCGGGAGTAAAGCATATAATATTCGAATATTTCTTCTCAATTATTCTACCTCTTCGGAGATGGATCATGATATTTTCACAATCAAATGCACGTTTATATTTATAAGCTTTACTACATATTATCACATTCACTTGGGGGAATGGATCTATATTATAGCTTATATCAAAAGTTCTCGTTCTTCAAAAATGGAACACAATCATACGAACGTGCGGGCCTTAAACATATCAAATTGTGATAGCTTAGAATGTCTTTTAAGATATTGTTACTTCGAGAGCAAATCAAGGCATATATATGATTTAGAGAATTGTTCTCTAACATATCTTTGAGTATACGACTTCAAAGCAATTATTACTTTAGGAGCTAATATGTAGCACCGTGATATATTAAATTTACAAAATTACTATAGAATAAATTTACATATTAATAGACGAACAAAAATTGCATCAACCATAATTTTGATGCCTCGTCACGTATTGCTTTTCGGGAGCAATAATGATTTCTCTTTATTCAGGATTAGCGTAGAAGTGCTAGCAAATTTGTTTTCGCTCATAGTTAGAATCAAAGGTGTATAACTTGAAGAATTCCAAAGATATAAATAAGGGATCTAGGGCATGACTTTAAGTGGACACGTTCGGCGTATAACAAAGCATAGATTAACCACTCTAAAAAAAGGAGTCGACCATATAGAGATCAAAATATCCGTGTTTATAACGTCAGCATACCCATCCATATATAAGATTGTTTCATACGTGAATTAAATTTGGATTCCAAATATGGCATATAAGCTTTCGTGATAAACATGGAACAACATAAAAGATGTTTTGGCTATTAGACATGGCAACGTGAAAAATTCAACATTCGATGACTAAAGTGTATTTTATCTTGAAGAGTTTACAAAAGTATTCGGTGAATATATTGAAAGAGTATTACTTACGGAACCCTCGCATAAAGCCACGGTATTATCAACACTTAAGGATGCTACTGGCAACATTTTACTATCTCAATTGGTTAGAACTTCGTGCTGATAACGTGTTATAAAATGAAGCTAAAAGAGTCACAATATTAAAGGATGAAAACCATAGAAATAGAATGACAAAAGAGGAGAGATTTTTACTATTCTTCCAAAATGTAATACAAGTGTATTTCATATGAAAACTTATGCCTCTATTTATAGTGATACATATACATTTAATATATGAATTAATGGAGGAACCATTAAGATAGTAGAGGAGCCATTAAGATGGTGGAGGAAAATGGAGGAGCCATTAACATGGTGGAGGAAGCATTATATTTGTGATATGGACATCCATAATATATTTCATAACATAAACATAATTGAGGCTTTAAAATATCGAGTAAACCAGACAGGACAGCTGGCTATTTTGGTAATATATGGTGCTGGAATGATGATAATATTGGATCACATCAAGTTATCACAACTCCTCCCTCCAGGCCCAGGATGGTACCATTTGCAGCAGAAAACAGGAGCAACACTGAATATGAGATTAATGACATATGATGGAATAGCATAATAAATTAATTATCTCACTACAAAAAAATAAGGTAATTTGTGAAGGTTAAAAGTTGCAATTCGTGGAGATTTTAGCTTCTTTTAGCAATTAGCGGAGGCTAAAACCTCCGCGAATTGCAACTTTCAACCTTCGCAAATTACCCATTTTTTTGTAGCGTCTCCTTTTAAACAGAACTCTCACTTGCGTGTCATTAATTTGCATCCCGTAGCAAAAAGTTCAGCTAATATTGGTCCATCAAATCTTTACAAAATCTTGCGAGTTGTATACATGGTAAAAAAATAGCTTTAGACGTGGCGTCCAGCTAGTGAAACACGTGGCGGTTAGAGTAGGAAGGGTCGAGTCATTTCAGCGGACTACGGTTTTACCCAAGGCAAATCCACCGTAGTAAATCCACTCCGAAGTGGTAGCCCGACAAGCTCATTAAATGAGGATATCATGTCTTGCAACTGTTATTCAACCGGACTAGATTCGGTGCAGACATTATGATTGGCATTCAAGGCGGCAATTAAGATCCTTTATTAGTCATTATTGAGAATGGTTATGGGCTAATGGCTGATTCATGTACTATAAATAGGGACAAGTTATTTGAAATCTATCATCAGTGGACACAAGGCAATACTATTATATCTTATAAACTTCAGATTACATTACTTAAAAAAGCTCTTATATCTTTTAGCAATTCGATTCCCTTCGTTTTCCCTTCATATTTAAATATTAGTCGAAGGCATTCCTTTTCACGGAATTCAGTCCGAAAGCTCACAGAGGCCCAGGCTTGTTCTTTAGTTTTTACCTTATCTTTTCTGTATTTCATACTAGTTATTACATATTTAAATACTAACTTTGACAAATCAAATCATATATCCTTTAAACCGCGTACAAATTCAATTGTACCCTTTTCTGGGGTAAACAGTTTGGCGCCCACCGTAGGGCTAAGGATAATAGTGATGGTTTGTTCAAATCTCACTTATTTCATTTGAAGTTTTCTTGTAATCAGGATTTTATCAGGAATGTGTGGGAATCATGATCACAACGATGCTAACAACAACAACAACAACGTTATCGACGATAACGAGACCGCTCTTGATCCGATATTGGTGAAACTAGGAATGAACAGATTGTTTCACCTCAAGGGTCCAGAAGAAACAACAACAACAACAAGGAAGAAGCAGAGAACGTGGTGCGAGTGGCCAGGACTGATCTGGACAAAATATTTGACATGTTGGATAAGCAACAACAAGCAATTACTCAGTTGCAAGATAACGGGACGATTGTGTCAAATAAGGATGTTGAGGCTCGTACCGAAGGTCGGGGTGATAGGAACGACAAAGGTTCGGAATCGAATGAATCCTCAGAGATCTTGAAATAACTCAAAGATCTCGGTAATAGAATGGAGAAGAATGAAAAGAAAGTGGATATTTTTAATTCACGAGTCGACCAGATACCTGGAGCACCGCCAACTTTGAAGGGTCCAGATTCCAAGAAATATGTTCAATTGCCATTCCCACCAAGTGTTGCTCCGAAGCTGATCCCGAAACGATTTAAGATGCCAGACCTCCCAAAGTATGATAGGACTACGGATCCACAGGAGCACATGACGGCATATAAGTGTGCAATCAAACGCAACGACATGCAGTCGGATGAAATTGAGTCAGTTATGCTCAAAAAATTTGGTGAAACCTTGGCCAAAGGAGCTATGACTTGGTATCATTACTTACTTGAACATTATATTACGTCTTTTGCTATGCTTGTAGATGTGTTTATCAAGGCTCATCTTTGGAAGCGACAAAGGTGCAACGGAAGGCCGGCGTATTCGAAATGGCGAAGGATTATGTTGCTGCGAAATTCGTGACAAGACTTAAAAGAACAAATGCTCCTCCGCTGATACGGATGAATGAGCGGCGGAAACTTTCTAAAGCTTAAATCCGAAAAGTTGGTGGCGTAGCTTTAATTTGAAGAAAATTTGTTGGAATATCCAATGATGGCGTGGAGATGTGCTTGAAATTGGTATGAATCAAAGATCGGTGAAGATGATCGATCCAGAAGCTTCCACTTTGTAGTAACGAAAAGTGTTAAGGGATGAGAAAAGTCGAAAAAGAGTAGCAGATTCAGACTTGAAGGCGTTAAAGGATAGATATCAACCCTACGAAACTCCGGAACAATCAAATTTCTGATCGGATCGAAGGCAAAATAATTGATCCTTTTAATCCGAAAGAAGCGGTGGTGATAGGCGTTATGATCGTAGACTTTCAAGTAGAGGATTGCAAGATAAAAATGCCGCTGGGACTTTCTTTGCTAATCATGTTGATAGTCCCAGCCTGTCCGAGTATAACTTCTGCATAGATGCGGCATAATTGGTGTTAGCGATTGGACGCATAAAAGGTGCTGAATTTTCGAAGGATATCCGGACAGATCCTAATTTGAGGGATCAGAGACTGATTTGTGCATTTCATCAAACGCATGGTCATCGAACAGAGGATTGTCGTCACTTGAGGGAGGAGGTGGCCCGGTTACTAAAGGAGGGTCACCTAAGGGAGTTCTTAAGTGAGCGTGCCAAGACAAATTATGGCAAAAATAAAGATACAAATAAACCAGTGGAACTAGTCAACCTCAGCATGTTATTAACATGATTATCGGAGGAACCAACGTGGCAGAAACCACTATCGTGGCGTCAAAGAAAACCATGGTGTCGGTGACTCGAGAGAAAAGATCCGACGATTACTTACGCAACGAAGCAATCACATTTAACCACGAGGACGCTAAGGATATTGTCCATCCATATAATTTCGCGCTGGTAATTTCTGTTAATATTAATAAATTCCTTGTTAAGAGTATTTTAATTGATCCAGGTAGCTCAACCAATAAATCCAATTGAGGGTGTTAGAACAAATGGCTCTACTCGATTAAATTGTTCCGGTAGTTCAAGTTTTGAATAGTTTTAACATGGCGAGTGAGACTATCAAAGGAGAAATTATCCTACCGGTTAATACAGCATGGACGGTCCGATTGATGAAGTTTCATGTCATAGATGGGGTGATGAGATACTACACATTATTTGGTAGGCCATGGATACATAATATGGAGGCTGTGCCATCAACTTTGCATATCACGTTAAAGTTTCCTACTCCGGAAGGGATTAAAGAGAAGTATCCGGTGGGCGAAAAGATGTTTGCCATTGAGGGAAACTTGGAAAAGGAAAAGACACAAAAGAGTAAGGAAAATTAAAAACAATTACATAAAATAAAGGACGTAATTGCTAGAAAAATAGGAGAAACGGGGAATCATTTCAAACTGCGAGAAGTTGGAAAATACGATATTGAAGATTTAGATGAAGAAGAGGATTTATATTGAGTTCCCAGATTATTTGTAGTGCCCAATGATTCATATGCAATGAAATCAACCACAGGGGAACTCGAGCAAGTGGTCTTGTTCATTCAATGGCTCGAAAGGAAGGTATACTTAGGCACCCGACTAACTCCGAAGCTCAGGGCTAAATTTATTGAATTTCTTAAATTTAACGGATATTATTTTGCATGGTCCCATTTAAACATGACAAGTATACCATCAGAAATCACAACTCATAATTTGAGCCTAAACCCAAGTTTTCCGCCAGTAAAGCAGAAATGGAGACCTATTGCAGAGGTAAAAAAACAGGTTTGTTAAAGAAAAGGTAAAGAAGTTATTAAATATTGGTTCTATTCGAGAAGTTGAATATCCTGAATGGTTGGAAATGTGGTAGTAGTACCTAAAAAAGGCAATAAATTTAGGATGTGTATAGATTTCAAAGATTTAAATAAAGCTTGCCCAAAGGATTCTTTTCCTTTGCCTCATATCGATTGCATGATCGACGCTACGGCAGGGCACGAGATGTTGAGTTTTCTTGACGCTTACTCCGGGTACAACCAAATAAGGATGAACCCAGAGGATCAAAAGAAAACTTCTTTTATTACCAAGTATGGAACATATTGTCATAATGTAATGACATTCGGTTTTAAAAATTCTAGAGCAACATATCAACGCTTAGCTAATAGCATGTTTGAAAAACAAATCGGTAATACAATGGAAGTTTATAGAGACGAGTTTATAGAGACGATATTGGTTAATTCCTTGGAAATAGGAGACCATCTTAAGCATTTGCATGAAACATTTGATGTCCTCCGAAAATACAACATGAAACTGAATCCGGAGAAATGCGCTTTTGGAGTAGGCTCGGGATAATTCCTAGGCCTTTTGGTGTCAAACAGAGGAATTGAAATAAATCCAGACAAAATTAAGGCTATTGAAGAAATTCCAGAAGTCATTAAGGATGTGAAAAAGGTGCAAAGTCTTACCAGAAGAATAGTAGCCTTAAGCCGATTCATTTCTAGGTCCTCGAAAAAATGTCACCAGTTCTTTTCGCTTTTGAAAAAGAAAAGGACTTCGATTGGACAGCGGAATGCCAACAAGCATTGAGAGATCTGAAGAAATACCTTTCTATTCTGCCATTGTTGCATAAATCAAAAGTGGACAAACAATTGTTTTTATACTTGACCATTTCAGATGTTGTTGTAAGTGTTGTGTTAGTCCGAGAGGACCAAGGTGCACAATGTTCAATCTATTATGTAAGTAAAACAATGGCTAGTGTAGAAACTAGATATCCCCATCTAGAAAAATTGGCTTTTGCATTAATAACTTTGGCTAGAAAATTAAGACCATATTTCCAATGTCATCCTATTTGTGTTGTAACAACCCATCCCTTAACAAAACATAATGCATAAACTTGAGATGTCGGGTAGGTTAGCCAAATGGGATGTTGAAATTAGCGGGTATGATATAGAATATAATCCCCGTGCGGTAATAAAATCCCTAGTTTTGGCCGATTTTATAGCAGATTTCACTCCAGGTTTGATTTTGGAAGTAGAAAATGAGCTTGTATTAGTTTCTGGGGGGTATATCGGAAGAGTGTGGACCTTATTTATTGATAGTGCATCCAACGCAAAAGGGTCCGGACTAGGAATTGTGCTTAGAACACCTACGTGTGGAGTTATTAGATAGGCAATAAGAACTATGAAATTGGCTAACAATGAAGCCGAGGATGAGGCTGTGATTACAGGTTTGGAATTAACAAAAAGCTTAGGAGCTACGTCAGTCGAAGACAAGTGCGATTCGCTCTTGGTAGTGAATTAAGTTAATGGGATCTTCGATGCAAAAGAAGAAGGGATGCAGAAGTACTTGGATAGAATCCAAGTATTAATGCGTCGGTTTAAGGAGTGCGAAATAGAGCATGTGACCCGAGATCAAAATGGCAAGGCAGATGCCTTGGCTAATTTAAGATCATCAGTGGATGTTGAAGGTGTAGGTTCCGGGAAAGTGGGGCAGCTCCTAAATTCGGCCATAGATAACTGCCACAGAGAAATAAATTCTATAAACTTGACTTGGGACTAGCGAAACAACTATGTTGATTACTTGAAGGATGGTAAACTTTCGATTGATCTGAAGGAATCAAGAGCACTTCGTATATAAAGATATTGCATAGTCGACGGTCAATTATACCGGAGATCATTTTATGTTCCTTTGGCAAGATGTTTGGGTCCTAAAGAAACTGATTATGTAATGCGTGAAGTACACGAGGGGCATTGTGGAAATCACTCCGGGGCCGAGTTATTAGTACGAAAGCTAATTAGAGTCGGGTACTATTGGTCGACGATGGAGAGGGACGCCAAGAATTTTATCCAAAAGTTTGATGAATGTCAAAGGCATGCTCACTTGATTCACCAACCGGCGGAATTATTACATCCGGTCATCTCACCTTAGCCTTTCATGAAATGGGGAATGGACATTGTGGGGCCATTGCCTGCGGCTCCCGGTCAGGTAAAGTTCATTTTAATTATGACTGATTATTTCTCTAAATGGATTGAAGCAGGGACTTTCAAGAAAATTAGAGAAAGAGAAGTCATTGATTTCATTTGAGATCATATCATTTGTCGATTCGGATTACAGAGAGAAATAACTTACGACAATGGGCTACATTTCATTGGTAGAAAAGTCATGGAATTCCTCGAGGGACTCAAAATTAAAAGGATTGTGTCTACTCCTTATCACCCTATTCCAAATGGTCAGGCTGAGTCGACGAACAAAACGATCATTCAAAATTTGAAGAAAAGGTTGGATTCAACAAAAGGAAAATGGAGGGAAACTTTACCAGATGTGTTGTGGGCATACAGAACCACACCGAAGACTAGTACTGGAGAGACTCCATTTTCTCTGATGTATGGCACGGTGCATTGATTCCGGTCGAAGTGGGTGAACCCAGTTTAAGGTTCACTCATGCCACCGAAGAATCGAATAACGAAGCCAAGGCGGTAAAGTTAGATTTAACAGAGGAGCACTGAGAAAAAGCATTCCTGCGGGTTGTAGCTCAAAAGTAAAGAATGGAGAAATATTATAATCGGCGGACAAATCTTAGACACTTTAAAGTGGAGGATTTGGTTCTCCGAAAACTAACTCCGAATACTAAAAATCCCAACAAAGGAAAGCTAGGTCCAAATTTTGAAAGGTCCTTATAAAGTATAGGGAATCACATATAAGGGCTCGTATCAGTTGGAAGATGCAGATGGGCATAAGTTCTTTGAACTATTGGACTATCAGTCATATAAAGCGGTATTATTGTTGAAGAAAAGAAAATGTGTGATTTATGATTATTTAATAAGTGCATTTTGAGGGTTTTTCGAGTTTTTGCCGGAAGAAAGATGAAAACTCAAAGTAAATCCACATAAGCAAAAGGCGATCCAAGAACTGAAAACACGTGTTGCACTCTTTTTCCCTTAGACCAGTTTTTGTCCCAAAAAGGATTTTTCCGGCAAGGTTTTTAATGAGGCAACAATGTAAAGCATGTTACTATCAAGAGAAACTCGATATTGTTTGGCACGTGACAGCCTATCATAGCATTTGAATTTTCGTACTTCAAACACAAATACTAGGGGGGATACCCTCGGATAGAAGTGTTTAGTTTATGAAGTTTAGTTCATTTTTATAAGTTTAATGGGAAGAAAGATCGAAAGAATCTATCCCCAATATTAAATTTTTGTTGTAAAGATATAAAGGTTGAATGAACTTTGTTTGAAAATGTATGAATAAATGTTTATGAATATTTCCTCCAAATGTTGATTGAAAGTATTTATTCAAAAAAAAATTACTAATTACGTGTTAAACAGGGACTATCGACATGAAAAAAATGAATGAACCTTTTGATGATTAGTCGACACGAATCATGCTCGGAGTAAACAATGACTCTTGTTTGAAAAGTCGCGATACAATTAAATGTTGATCCGAGAATATTGTCTCCGAATGTTAACAAAAATATGTTCAAAATTGTAGTCAATCATAATTAGAAACTCAAATTTTCATAAAAGGGACTGGAAAAAATACAAAAATCGACAAGAATTTTAAAAGTGAATCACTTGGATTCACCGTCGAATGAAATCGGATCATCTTTCACTTGAAGGGCATTATACCATCTAAAATTCAATAAAATCATGCTCGAAGTGAACAAGAGACGTCTTGTTTACAAGCATAAATAAAGGCCTAACACAATTGTTAAAAACTTACAGGAATTAATTCTGAATTAAGTTAAAGCTAGAAGTTTGCTTCATAAAAATATCTGAGGAAGATAGCAATAATAATAAAGATCAAAAGATTGACGAAAGTCGATCGAGATAATTAATTCAAGAAATTCGAAATGCCTCCACATTGAAAAATTACGGAGGGATAACAAAAACTCTCTCTAAAAGCTAAACATTTTTAGTAAATGAATCTTCCATAGCTCGGGAGTAATCATTATTAAACTTGGCTAGTTTGGCTTTCACTGAGGGAAGCTCTTCTGCGGACTAATTGTTTCTTCGTTCGAGTTCTTGCTTAAGATGAAGAATCTCTCTCTCTTGAGCATCCAGCTGAGCTCTCAAATCATCGTTCTCTTCGAGAGGAAGAAAGTCGAAGATAATTAGAAAAAAATCTTTTTACAAAAATACACAAGTGTAAACCAAAGGAAAGTTAAAAACTTACTTTGTGAAATGCGTGCATCCCTTCGTTAATCAAACACCTCCAAGAGACTCCACTCATCTTCTCTTTGTCGGACTCCGATACCAGAGGCCTTAAATAGCTAGCAACTCCAACTGGTAGACCGAGGAATTTTTTATCTTCAGAAATAGAAATAGTAACCGATCTACGCCGAGTTGGATCCATGCTTAGAGCTAGAAAAATATTAACCAGATGGGCGCGTGAAGAAGTTTAGCTCCTAGTCGATCTTGAAGACGAGGGGAATCTTTGTCGAATTGTAAGATGCTCAAAACCTGAAGCATTCACAAAACGCTATGGCCGCCGGTAGTTCCAGCTCCCTTGAAATACTGATCAAGGTCATCTAGACCGGTTGGTGAAGATGGAACATCTGATGGAATGGCAGTCGGAGTAACTGCCGGACTAGCTGCATGAATAAGAGTTTGGGAAGAGGAGATGCGTACCCTCTTGAGAGGAACATCATCGTCCATTTCTTCCTCATCAATATGAGCCTCAGCTGACTCGTTAGTTGCTGTGGTGGACTCGGAGGGAGCAGTTGCTCTCGGTTTCCTTTTTCTCTTAGAAGCCGAAGGAGAAGATGGTACGGGAAGTGGTCTAGCAGTCCTTTTCCTTGGAACTTCAACTCGAGCGATTAAATGGGAAGAAGAAGTCGGATCTAATTCAGGGTCATCCATGACCCTTGGATTAGAAGATCCCTTTGGAAGACCTGATAAGGGAAAGAAAATTTAAGTTAAAAGGGGGGGGGGGGGGGAGAGAAATAAATTCTTCCGAAAAACCCTTCCGGGCCAAACTAACCATGCTTAGTAGTCTTCCATCGATCCTTGGATATAACTTTCCAAGAGCCGTCAGTTTTGATTGAAACAGCCAAAATGGCCTGAATCCACTCATGTATATCTGAGATGGTTGCAGGGGTCCAGGCCGTAGCTGCATAAAGGGATGATAAGTTAAAGAGAGAGAGAGAAGGTTACTTACGAGATAAGTTCCATGCCTCTGGAAAATGCATATGAGTTGCCAGAATAATTTCGGCAGTCAGGACTGCTATAAAGCATTCTGTCCAGCCTCGATCATAATCTTCATCGAGATTGGAAATAATGGGATTTTCCCCACGTTTCAGAAGATGGATCACACCGCCTCAGAAAAATGTGGGGGTGTGTAAATAGATCAAATGATCCAAGGTAGAGAGAACCCTGGCTTCCGTGGTAAAAAAATCAAAGGCATGCAACTAGCCTCCCTCAGATGGACCAACTTGTGCTAAACACACGTTGTAGGTACGACACAAGTCAAGGATTATGATATCGATTGGGGGATTAAATTTGAGAGTGAAAGAGTAGGTATATACGTTGGAGAAACCCGGCTGGTGAGTAAGGATAGATTCATTGTCCGAATTAAAAATAATTTGGGAAATTACTCCTCCAAAGTTCGGTTGGGGAGCAGCAATAAAGTCATCCTGGGTTGGAAAGATTGATTGTGATAGGAGATGATCGGAAAAGGAAGAAGAGGTTTTGGAGAGTTAAAACTTTAAGGTTGAAGTTAAAATAGTAAAATTGAAAATGGTAGGCAGGTTTTATAGCGGAGGTTGTCATCATTACGGTGACGCTTCGGGAACCTGCACCATTTCAATTTGTCAAATAAAATTTGACACGTGTCCGGAGTAACAGCGCGACAAGACCTGCGTAAGAATATAGAAAAGTGGAGGCGTTTGGTTTTCTCGCTTAATTCGGAAGTTATTGTTTTTGAAAAAAGTGAAACTTCCAAGAGAAGTTACCGACGCAATTGTTTGGGTTTGTTCTTGATTCAACGAAATTAGTTCCGGAAGGTTGTATATAAGCAAATCGTAATCGGACAAAAATTTAAAAGAAAACAAAAATGGATAGCAAGACAATTGTTATGTCATCCGAATATATTGTCAAAAATTGGGTCAAGATTCCGGTTAAAATACCAGGTAAAACATGATAGGGAGAACAAAGCAATTCCCCTTAGGATCTAAAGCATTAAAAGAAAAAGGCTAGACCTACGGAGCAATGTTATCAGCCTTAGTTGTCTCTAAGTCTTTCTCCTCAGGATGAATAGACCCAAATGGTTCCATGTCTTTGAGGGGCCTTTCTGCAGATGAGTTGTCACGAGGACATCGTTCTTTACACCGGATCTTGAAACGATCACGGGAAAATTTAACACTAAAAAGCTGTTCTCGTATGTTGGAAATTTTTGCTTCCAATTTGGCATTCTTGTTTTGAAGATACATGTAAGAAGTGGTCACGGATTGGAGGAAAACCTCTCGCTCTTTTAGAGAGTCGGTCGCATCATTCAAGCGCATCATAAGGGAAGCTTCGAGAGAATCAGAATCCTAAAGATTCGACTTTAATCGCCTATTTTCAGCCTTGACGCGTTCGTTTTCTTCATAAAGGTCTATATCATGTTGAGATGGAGCGAAGGAACAAGCAGTGCCTATAGTTGAGGTTGCAGTAGCATGTTCCTGGGAAAAGGAAAAAAAATGTATGAAGAAATGAAGAAAGGGGAAGAAAATTCGAAAGAAAGGTACAAATAAAGGAAATACGTACCTAAAGAAGTACTTCAGCCAACTGAGTTAGGGATGACTCTAACTTGGTGACAAAGTTTTTGAACCGGGTGATGTTCCCGAAGAGGCTTCGTCTTGAGGAGCAGAATTCCTTGAATCTGACTCTTTGGTCGAAGAGCTCGGAGGGTCGTAGTTGTTCGGTGAAAGGAGTCGTGTGCTCTTCGTACGAGTTTTTCGACCTCGAAAGCTAGGCATTGGATCATTAACTTCATTAATTTGCTCGTCTTCATCAAGTATGATTCTGGGGTGTTGTATGTTGTTGAGTCCATTCATAGTCTCTAAAAGAAGACGTCAGGTTCGTAATCGAGAACCGATACCCATAGAAGGAATTGGGTCGGATGGAACCTCTCTTTGTTTGCGCTTTCGACTAGAGGAGGCAACATGTTCAGTGGCATCAACCTAGGAAGGGTCTTCTTTGAAATTGGCTTCTTCGTAGGAAGTCCTGGAAATAAAGATACGATTATGATTTTAACAACATCAATAAATTCATATAAGGATTTAAACTTACCATGGTTTTTCTCTTTCCACCATTCGGAGGTGATACTTCTCCAGGGAAGTGAGTTACATTGCGAGAAACATCAAGTAATGCAATGACCCAATCAAAGATTTTAATCACGAGTTCGATTCGACTAAACCTTTGCGAAGGAAAAGTTTGTTTATAAAAAATTAGCGCTACACAACGCTAGATCATGAGAAGAAGAAAAATGTGGAAAACTTACAAGTAGGATTCCATGATTCAGGAAAAGGCTGGGATAGTTGACGGTGAAGTTGGTTTGTCCGGATCACGACAAACCGGTATAGCCAGCCTCTATCATAATCATCCTCCGGATCAATTAAATCGCACCTCCCACGAGGGTATAGATGCACTAAACCACCTCGAATAACTCGAGGAACGTATATGTGGATCAAGTGGTCCAAAGTAAATGAGACATTAGCTATGTTAGCTAGGAGCTAAATACAGTAGATCAATCTCCAAACTTGCGGAGCAATTTGCCCGACGCAAACTCTGTAGCGACGACAAAAGTCCTCTATGATTTGTGGGATCGGGAAGGAATAGCCAATTTCAAAGAGTAAGTGTAGGTCGTGGAAAAACCCTTAACATGATGGATCATTCTCATCTTCTTATCAACATTGACAACGTCAATATCAGAAGCAAATTTGCACTCCTCTAGAACTTTGGGAAGAATTGTTGCATCGATAAAGGATTCCATTCTTTCAACAGACTCAAGATGGGAAGAGATGCGGCAGTCATCATGGAACTTGAAGCCGGTGAGAAGAATATCGACGGCGAGAAACTCGAGTTCTTCTTTCGAGTTAGGGGAAGACGTCGAAATACGTTCTGATTGATGAACTAGTAAGGTAGTGTTTGCTGGTAATTGGATTAATAATGGAAGAAAAGACATGATTGGTGACTAATACTTTAAGAGAAGGAAATTGCAAAGATTATAATGTAGGGTTTGCTGTAGAAGGAAAGTGAGTGAGTGACACGAATGGATGAGATCCTTGCCTTATATATATTCGAATTTGGAAGTTAAAAAGATGGAAGTTCAAATGATAGCAGTTTCCAAAACAGATCAATGGTGCAATTATGAATATTCTGCATCGTGCAGAGAGCATTAAATCTAAAGCCGATGGCTGTCTTTTTAGGTGGCGGAACCATACGTTTTGTGTTCCCGCCATTAAAGCTAAACTTTAAGAACGGTTCAAAATCCATTACCCCGAGTTAATGTTTTCTCACCGGGAAATGGAGGGACTATCTGTATACATGGTAAAAAAAAATAGCTTTACACGTGGCGTCCAGCTAGCTAAACACCTGGCGGTTAGAGTAGGAAGGGTCGAGTCATTTCGGCGGACTACGGTTTACCCAGGCAAATCCCAAGTAAATCCACTCCGAAGTGGCAGCCCGACAAGCTTATTAAATGAGGATATCACGTATTGCAACCGTTATTCAACCGGACCAGATTCGGTGCAGACGTTACGGTTGGCATTCAAGGCGGCATTTAAGATCCTTTATTAGTCATTATTGAGAATTGTTATGGGCTAATGGTTGATTCTTATACTATAAATAAGGACAAGTTATTTGTAATCGATCATCAGTGGACACAAGGCAATACTATTATATCTTATAAACTTCAGATTACATTACTTAAAAAAACTCTTATATCTTTTAGCAATTCGATTCCCTTCGTTTTCCCTCTATATTTAAATATTAGTCGAAGGCATTCCTTTTCACGGAATTCAATCCGAAAGCTCACAGAGGCCCAGGCTTGTTCTTTAGTTTTTACCTTATCTTTTCTGTATTTCATACTAATTATTATATATTTAAATACTAACTTTGGCAAATCAAATCACATGTCCTTTAAACCGCGTACAAATTCAATTATACCCTTTTCAGGGGTAAACACAAGTAAAATCAAGTTCTAAAGGTTTTTTAGCAAAACAAATTGTTTTCAAGAACTCTCTTTGAAATTATGGCTGATGGTTTTTCTAATAAAAAAAATTGAAAAGAAAAAACGCTTCTTCCACTTATAAAACACTCACAAATCTTATATTTATAAAAAAAAAAAAAAAAAAAAAAAAAATTGAAGAAAACTCTTCCTCACTCACAATCTTATTTTTACAAAAAAAAAAAAAAATAATAATAATAATTGAAGAAACTCTTCCTCCACTTATAAAACACTCACAAACTTATTTTTACAAAAAAAAATGAAGAAACTCTTCCTCCACTTATAAAACACTCACAAATGTTATTTTACAAAAAAATTGAAGAAAACTCTTCCTCCACGTATAAAACACTCACAACTTCTTTTGTCTCGAAAAAGAATGATTTCCTGCTCCGAAATGCTATTAGTTTTCAGGAGGAAAGGAGCAATATTTTTATTAAATTTTTGTACTTTGGTGCTACCTTCATCTTTGGTCCATTAGCAATCAATTTGGTCAACAATACGATTCAAGATTTTGGATAAGGAAGAATGCATGATTTCAACTCTCTTATTAAAGAAATCGTTGGGTAATGAATGTGGCGTGACAATATCGTTTTGGATTTTTGATCTTTTTGACGTGTCGAACGATCATTAGAAACCAATATACGACCTTTCTCTCACATCAAATCATGCTGCTTCTTATAATAAAAATATTAATTAATGTCACTTCAAGTGTCAATTCTCTAAAAAAGATCCCGACCAAGTTGAAAATGTTCTCTACTTAGTAGCCAATAGGATAAACATGATATTACCAAGTTGAACATGCTAAATATTTAAACTACAAGATTAATTGATGGTTGGAAATCAATTCTCAGTGGGTCACAATGTTCAAAGGATATTTTCAATGGAGGGCAAAGGATAAACACAACGGATGACGAAATAATCCAATTAATAGAGCACTCTGACCTCTTAAGATCAACTAAGATTTAGCATAGAACAATTCGACAGTAGATCTTTCGAAAGAAATGCTCACACATGTTAGATTTCTCTCTCTTTAAATCTTAAATAATTAACGAGAAATGGTCCTGACAAAAGATCTAGTTCATTTAAAAAATCTTAATTGGTTGCTCGAGTAAAATATTACAAATGAATCAATATTGGCTATGTTTTCCCAAAATGTCTGCTTGTCATTGATGAAAAATGAAATAATGCAAAGATACATAGGTCTTTCACGAATGATGCCAGGCCAAAGGCAAAGTTTACTATGTAAATTTTCCTACAGGATAAACTGCATAGCAGGGGCGGACGCACGTAGGCTCCAAGGGTGTTATCTGACACCTCTTCGCCGGAAAATTTGCTAAATATGCATAGTTAATTAGTATAAAAAAATTTAAAACCTACAAATAATATAAGCTGACACAACTAAACAAAAAGAACATCTAATTCGCCTGGTCCGGTGCGCGATTAAGTGAACTGTGGTCAGGAGTTTGAAACCTTGTGGATTTCATATATTTTCTCCTTTTGTTTAAATATTTTCAGTTCTTTGGAGGCTTCCACAATGAAAAGTTTCTAAGTACTTATTTTACTACATTGTACATATTAATTTGGATTTGGAAATCTAACTTTTTACTAGTATTCTAATAAATTATGAGAAATAATTACATGACAAAGGTTTAAAATTGAAAAAAAAATATCTTAATTTTAGCAAATGAACAAATAAATGGAAAAAACATTTTTAAAATATCATACAAGTAAAAGCAAACGGAGGGAGTACTAGAGTATGCTTTATTCATATTATTTCAATTGTGTTTTTTATTTTCTTAATATGATGTTGTTACAGTGATTTGTTCATTTGCCCACTTCTTTAAATGCTGAAATCGCTTATCAGAAATCCTGCGTATGCCACTGCTGCTTAGTAGTGACACGCTTGCTAAATAAGGGTATTGACACAAATTGTGTGTTCTGTCAAGCTCATCCAGAAACTAGAAATCATCTATTCAATGAATGTGATTTTGTGAGAAATCTATGGAAGAAACTACTAGTGTGGATTTAGTGTACTGAATGCCCCTCCCGTAGCTCCTGTTACGGGATCGAAGTACTTTTGAGACAGGTCTGAGTAGTAGCATGGAGAGTGGTGAGGTGTTTTCCATCCCTTTTACCCCTACATGAAGATAGCTAGCTGGAACATTAGGGGATTGAATAATGTTGGCAAGCAGCAGGAGTTAAAGAGTTTTTTGAATAAAACAGCATTTGCTTTATTGCTATTCTAGAACGTAAAGTACAGAAGAAGTATGCAAATAGAATAATGAAGAGGATAGATAGTAAATGGAGCAGGATGGCTAACTACACTGCTGGTAGAAGTAGAATTTGGCTACTATGGGACCCTGACCATGTTGATTTTGTTCCAAGTAATATATATACCTCAGTTCGTACATAGAAGGTTGGAGATTAGTATGAGGATGAGTTTTGACTCTACAGCTGTGTATGGCCTGCACACTATATGTTACGCCCTATTTTGAACTGATCCAATATAGTTTGCAACTTCCCGGTTATTCTAATTGGTTTAAAAAAGAGTTAGAGTCGCCACCTATTTTAAAGGAAAATCAGGAAACCTATATGTATTTGTGTGTCTACTCCATTTTAGTCCACGAAACCTATGAAATTCTAGATAAGAGTTTTATTTACCCCGAGGGGAAGGTATTAAGCATCCCTCAAAGCCTGCCCAAAGACAGTCCTTAAATTTAGTTTAACTGAACACTAGAGGGGGATTATCTATCTGTTTATCATTATTATTACCTGTTTTCAAAATATTAAGCTACACTAGGTAATAATATACTAAGTATATACAGCGTATAAAATGTATTTATATCAAGTATTCATAACGAATGTAAAAAAGAATATATAAAAGAGTATAAAGAGAATGTACCTCATAAGTATAAAAGTGTATCTGTTAGTACAAAGAGTGTATATATATGTTAGTGTGAAGAATGTATAACTATATTAAGAATATATAAGAAAAATGTAAGACTATGTAAAAATAAATATATCAACGATATAAAGAATGTGCGTCTATGTAATGTGCGTCTATGTATATTAAAAGAATGTATGTATATTAAACATATAAAGAACATATTTCAAGCGTAAAAGAGTGTACGTCAAACCTAAAATGTATAAAGAATTGTATAACTAGGTATATTAGTGCATAAAAAATGTAAAAATAATTTACGAATATTCATTGGTGTAAAGATTTTATATAACGAAATTATTCAGAAAAGTGAAGTTTATTTGACTTGTTTCTACCGTTTAGTTAAAAAGAATGTTTGTTTAATAAATATCCTATCAAAAGAATAAGGAACAAAATAATTATAAAAAGTATTAGTAAAAAAATAAGTATAAGGAATTGTGAATAAAAAATGAGTGAAAATGTGTAATGCCTCTAAAGAATAAAAGATTTGTAAATGAACGACTTAATATTTGCCTAGCGTCAAAATGTGAATTTAACTTAATTAAAATATGTATTAGTGTACACGAAACAATATAAAATGTAAGTTGCATTAAGAGTATATAAAGAATATAAAATAAAGGATGGACTAGTATTTTTGCCTAAACGTCAAAAGTGTGAATTTATTTAACAAAAGTATTTATACCAAATCAATTTAATCTAGTTATAAAAGTATTGACGGCCTAAGTCTTGCCTAAAGCGAATGACAATTTTAAGTTTAACAAACAAGACGACAAGTAAATAAATATATCACCCGTCATTCCAAAAATAAAGTTTTCACTATACCATGAGTTTATGTTTTGTACAGTTATAAAAAAAAATGCGGAAAGTAAATACAAACAGTGATTCGATGAAATCTTCGAATTTCTTCCGAGTGTCGTCTTCGGGATGTATCTCCGGGTATCTGTATAAACACTTAGTGAAAGTGTTAGTAAGAGAATAAATAACTATCGAATGAATTAAAGAAATAATGAATAAACTTAAAATAAAAAATCCGTCCTTTGTACATGGGAGGCCTTGAAAATCGACGGAAATTTCTTCATCCGTCATTTGGGTGTAGTATTTGCCCAAATCAATTTATGTAAAATGATATGAGGGGTGAAAGTGTCAACAACATTCTCGGGCAGCGCAATTGTAGCGAGTCGACCGAGAAAAATTAAATACGATACCATTAGTCGTCGTAATAGTATCTTGCGGGCGCAAAATAATATTATTAGCATAAGTGATGTTAAAACAGTGCCAAAACAGCAATGGTAACAAATTTGTAATCCAACGATGTCAAAGCAACTTAGAAAAAGCAGCCCAATAGCAAAATTCGTGAGCAAGACGGAGTTTCATTGGAAAAATCCAAACTCATGCCAAATCGATCGATTTGCAACAAACAATGAAATAGGGGTAAAAAACAGTAGCAAAACAAGAGTGAACCAGCCAACTTCAGCAACTAAAAATAGCAAATATGGAGGAGCAACAATGAAGTTTTACATTTTCCGACCAGCCCGACAACAACTGAAAATCAACCAAATCTGGTGGTCTTTGTTGTAGTTATTAAAAAAAAAAAAAAAAAAAAATCAGTAGGGAGACACGAGAGAGAGCAGCGGGGTTCGCGGCTGAGCTATGGCGGGGTTCTGCCTGAGTTGGCAGTGTTTTCGTCTTTGAAGCTTGAAGAACAAGGGGACGGGGAGCAGCGACTGGTGGGTGGTGGCTGTTGTTGGCTGCTCCGGTGAAGGAGACGAAGGGGCTGGTTGTGACGAGGTTAAGAGCAGCAAGGCTGCTGTGTGGGGAAAATCAAAGGGAGAGGGTCGTGGTGTGATTCGTGGAGGAGGTGACTGGTGTGGTTGCTGTGGTGACAGCGTGAGGAGGGAGAAAGGGGTTGTTTAGTGTCGTTTGGTTCATGGAGGCGTCATGGTGGTGGCCAGATTCTACTCAGTTCGCCGGCGGTGGCGCTGAGTTAGTGACGAGGTGAAGAGGAAGTTGTGGGGCAGTGGGGGTTCACGGTGTTGTCATTTTTTTGGTGGAGCTCGCTGGTTGCAGCGATGGAGAAAGGGACGAGAAGGGGGTGGAAGGCATTGTTGTCGTGGTGGTTTGTGGCTGCTGGCGGAGTTGTTCACTGGTGAACGGGTGGTCGGAAAACGGAGGAAAAGAGCAAAAAGAAATGGTAAGGGGCGGAGTGGTGGTGTGAAACAGTGGTAGGGTCGTCGTGGGTGTTGTGGTTGGGTTGGACGGAGGGGTGTGGTGAGGAAAATGAAGGGCTGGTTTTGTGGTGGTGGGCGGCGGTTGAGAGAGAAGTGAGGAGAGGGAAATGTTTAGGGTTTTCTTAGGAGAGAAGAAGGGCAAAAAATCTGAAAATTAGTGTATTGTATGTGTAGAAGATGTGTAGAAATTTAAATTAACCCCTCCCTTTTCTTATAATGCAAAATGGCCCTTTGCTTTGTCCAAATAATAAAAGATTGCACCCCTTTGTCTCTTTTATCTCTTTTAACTAATGTGTAAAGATGTATTAACCAATGGTTGAAGAACCCAACCCATCACTTCAAATGTCATCTTTTAAAAAGTGACAAGGCCTTGACTTGATCGAATTGGTGCTCCGCGTTGAAGAATTAATTGCTCCGATTTTCTCTGCACTGACGGACTTACTAAAATATAGTTAATTAATACATGTATAAATAATAATGTAAGTATAAAATATAAATATTAATGTATAAGATATAAAAATGTACTGCTATGAAATAAAGAAACAATTATTAATTGCACAAAATGGTAGTATTACGCTTTACATGTGCAAAAATAATAATTCTTAAAAATGACAATAAATTGATAAAATTCCTAAAATAAGGATAATCATCAATAAATTGTCGAAAAATGTAAAAATGTGTAAAAAGCTATTTCGTGCTCTTTAACAAATTAGGACCACCTGAAACGTTAATTTCAAGCACGGTCAGCCAAAATTAGGTGTCAACACTATACTAGATAGAGTGGGGCTCTTGTCTGATCTGAAAGATGTAGCTAACTTAATACATGGGTTTTAACACTCCGTAAATTCGGGTCAAGTGTGAATATGTAAAATTAGTATTAAGATGATATTTTAGCTATATGAATCCATTCGAGATGAATTTGGGTGATAAACAATCGTTTTGAAGGCAAACCAAATAGTGAAGTTCGTAAGAGTTCTCAAACTCGTCTAAATTTCGGTAGGTCTGATTTCTAGGCCAGTTTCGTGAAAATTCATTGAGAATTTGGGAAAACTTCCTCAATGAAAGTTGTATGTCTTTGAAATACCTTTCCAACGATATATGGTGGAGCTCAAACGAAGCTCTGTGCTACAAGTTATGCCCATTTTACTAAACATCATCAGTGCAGTGGAAAAATTAGGCGTGGACATCGCCCTGCGGGTCTCCGGGGGCGACGCCGTAGGCCAAGTTTTCAGAAAACTCAAAATTTTGGCACCGTCAAAAAATATACCTAGTGAACAATGGTACTATGAGGTGCACATTGGTTATGATTTATAATTTGATGGATGGTATAAAATCGCTTGAAATTCTTTAGTAGGTGTTTGGTGGTTTGGCTCGTAGGGAGGCAGCTGAAGCCTCACATGCTATGGTCACAAGTAATATCATATTTGCTCTTTTGATGTTCGTAAATCTATCCAAGTTCGACTCTTTCTTATGTGACTTAGTACTTTAGCCTTGACTTTTGGTATGGAACCCAAACAATTGTTAGAACCTTTTTCTATGAATACCTTTGCTAGTGTCCTCGTTATTGCTTCTAGAATCTATAGAGACTGTGTAGTTTTAGTTAAGGGTCATGAGACTACTTCTGATTTGATTGAACTAGAATGGTGAACTTTGGTATGATTATGGGGATAGACTGGCTCTCCAAGTGTTATGCAGTTCTGGGTTGGCGACCCAAAATAGTTAGGCTTGAATTTCTTGATAAACCTATTATCAAATGGGTAGGTGATACAGCTAAGCCTCGGGGTAGATTTATTTCGTATCTTAAGACTCGTAAGATGATCTCGAATGAGTGAAGTTACCATCTAGTTGCCGTTAGTGACACTCAGGCCGTAATACCCTCACTTATTCCTTACTTTAGGTACATGTTGAACCTTCTGGCTATCGAATCCTAGCGAAAGTGTAGACTAAAGGTGTGAATTCCTTATTAAATGTTTCGTCTTGTATGTGGTAATTGTGGGAGTCCCTATGAGGACCATATGGTTATTGTTAGGGTATCAACAGAGTCGTATGATGGGATAGATTGCAATACGATAGAACTCTAGCGAAAATTTGAAAACTTGTGGTTTAGTGAAAAATCTAAGGTCATGACTTTCATTCGGGTACGAATGATCCTGAGAGGGAGATAATGTAACACTCCGTAAATTCGGGTCAGGTGTGAATGTGTAGAAATAGTATTAAGATGATATTTAGCTATATGAATCCATTCGGGATGAATTCGGGTGATAAACAGTCATTTTGAAGTCAAATCAAATAGTGAAGTTCGTAAGAGTTCTCAAACTCGTCTGAATTTCGGTGGGCCTTACTTCTAGGCCAGTTTTGTGAAAATACATTGATAATTTGGGAAAACTTCCTATAAAAAATTGTAGATCTTTGAAATACCTTTCCAACAATGTATGGTGGAGCTCAAACAGAGCTCTGTGCTAGAAGTTATAATCATTTTACTGAACATCATCAGTGTAGTGAAAAAATTAGGCGTGCGCGTCTCCAAGCATAACACCCCAGGCCAACTTTTCAGAAAACTCAAAATTTTGACACCGTCAAAAAATATACCGGGCGCGGCATGACGCCCACGTGACGCGCCAGGCCATTTTATGCCTGAAGCGATTTTTCTCGAATTTTATAAAAGCCTGACTTCGTAAAACTTTTTTCCACTTCTTTTTGGCCGACTTTTTGGAGGAAAAGAACCTAGAGATCTCTCTCAAACCCTAGGTGAATTCCTAATCCATCTCTATCAATTCTACACCAAATTCAACCCTTTTTGACATTAGTTCATCTTTTCAAACCCTAGATTCTTGAAAACTCAAGAAAGGAGAAGAACGGGGCGTGTGGAATTTTGTCTAAAAGGTAAGATTTCTGATTTTTCTGAGATTATTAATGAGGTTGGGACTAGTGTAGAGAATACTACAAGATTAGAATTCACTAATGATTCACATGAGGATTCAAGAACAAGTTTTAAGGCTAGAAAAGCCCTAGTTTTTCGAATAAGGGCAGAAATCTCTAGAATCGATTAAAGTTCTAATCTTTATCAGCTAAACTTATTGTAGATTGATTGTTAAATCTTGGAAATTCAGTTAGTATAATTTTAGCGGGATTTGAGGTATGTCTCTTTTCGAACATACTCTTTCAAACGTTTAAGGTGCTGTTTGGTAAGGTTTGTGTGTGTGAGGGACAAGCCCGCAAACCTTTATGTGTGTGTGTATATATATATTCACTGATCAAAATATGATTGAATTGAAATATTAAGCTTTGGTTTTCGAACTCGAATTACCCCATAAGGGACGTTTAAACTTGATTTTTTTTTTTTTTGGAAAGCTTGGTTAATTCATGAGTTTGCTCTACGAACGGATTGTGAACTTGAAACTTTCTTAGTGACTTGATCCTGGTTTCTAAACCTATAAATGGATTGATGTACCCCTATTAATGGGATGATGAACATAATCCATAATAAGTAATTAGGCTTTTATGCTATGATTGTGATTCGGCCATTATGTCATGATTTCTATTGTTTCAGCTATACCTAGCTACTCAGGAGGAAGGATAGTCATTATGGATCCTAGTGGGGTTAGCCTAGCGATTCGGGAGGAAGAGTGGCCATCGAGGGTTCATCACCCCGGTGTGGTATTAGCCTAGCCATTCGGGAGAAAGAGCGGCAATCGAGGGTTCGTCACCCCGGTGTGGTATTGGCCAACCTATTCGGGAGGAAGAATTTCCATTAAGGTATATAATCCCGATGTGGTGCTTCTATGCTGTTTAGGAAACCTTAAATGTTCATCCCTTCGTTATATTGACTTGGGCCTGTATTGGCATGTGTTATACTTTGGTTGCCTATGAGTGGCTTGTTGATGATCTTGAATTCATGATTGAAAAGACTTAAACGTAATAAATGGCATTAATGAGTTGAAGGTGATTTATTTCTTCGTGAATGAATTCCATTAATGGTTTTATTAAGTTGCATTAATGAGTTGAAGGTGATTTATTTCTTCATGAATGAATTCCATTAATGGTTTTATTAAGTTGATGATTTATTCTATCTCTGAATTTCAAACTGCTTTAATTGACACTGTCTTACTAATCCTTATTATACTATTTTGTTATATTAACTATTGCCCCGTAGACACTCACTGAGTACCCAGTACTCAGGCATACCATTGTTGTTTTTTGTGGTGTGTTAGGTAACATTGAGGAGCAGGTTCGTGATACACCTACGACTTAAGAGAACTTGCTGCTTTGGAGACTATTCGGTGAACCCACATGATTGTTTGTGGGGCACCATTCTATCATTACATATTTATTTCGGTTTTTCAGGCTGCTGCGTCCCTATGAGTGAGACATTTATTTAATATCTTAGAAGCTCCATAGATAGTTGTCAAATTGTGGGTAGTGTGTTAGAGTCTCGTATGACTTGTTGAGGCATTTTGCCACGTTTTACTACTAAATATTTTGATCGGACTTCTCAATGAAATTATCTCTAAGGATGATTATGCTTTCATTCAATTATAAATGACTTGTTTAATATTTATTAAGACAGTTGCGTTTAATATTTATTAAGACAGTTGCTTAACAGAAAGGGTTAGATGTTTATTAATTACAATAAGGTGCTTCCAGTGGCGTTCATAGCATCAGATGCCTACATGGGCCCTGGGTGATGATGGGTGATTATAATGCAGTATTAGAAGCTGATGATAGAGTTATGGGGAATCCTGTCCAACTGGTTGAAACAAGGGACTTTAGTAACTTCTTGCTTGACACTGATATGACTAAGATGAAGTTTGTAGGTCGGAGATATACCTGGTCCAATGGGCATATTCATAGTAAGATTGACAGAGTTATAGTCAATGCTGATTGGATGCAAAAGTTTCTTGATATTGAAGCGCTTGTTGTGGATCCTGGCTGCTCCGATCATTGCCCTTTGATTGTACAATTGGATGATCCACCTAGGCCCACCAAGAGGCCATTTAAATTCTTCGAGCCCGTTTGGATTGGCTTATAAGTTGTTTTCAGCTTTTTGAGTGTTTGGCTGGCCAGTTTAAAGTCATTTTGTGCATAAAATAAGCTCAAAAAAATAATTGGGCCCGTTTGGCCTGTTTTCAGCTTATAAGCCAAAAAAAATAAGTTAGCCTACCCCAACTTATTTTTTTTTTGGCTTATAAGCTGAAAACAGCTTATAAGCTCTTTATTTTAAGCCCATCCAAACAGGCTCTTCAACATTTTGGCTGACCATGCTATATGTTTCATCAGCTAGTACAATCAGCTTGGCAACTACCTAGGCATCACAACTCTATGGCTCAGGTCTGGTTTGGGATCAAGAAAGTGAAGCACAATTTGAAACTATTAAACAAGAAGGAATATTCAAGTATTGATGGGAGAATAGCTGTTGCTAGAGAGGAGCTGAATGCTATCCAAGCTTTGATGAGACAATCACCTCACCATCCAGATTTATTTGAGGAAGAAAAGGAAAAGAAGCAGAAATTAGAACACTGGATACATGCAGAGGAAAGCATACTTAAGCAGAAATCCAGAACATAGTGGCTGAAGTTGGGGACGCAAATACTAGATACTTCTATGCTTGTATGAAGGGAAGGCAAGCCCAAAACAAGATCTGTAACATGGTGTCCTTAAATGGTTCAATACTGAATACTGAAGATGATATCCTAGAGATACAAATTTTTTATAAGTGCTTGCTTGGTAGTGCTGCTAGCTGCCTTCCTGCGATACATCACAATGTCATGGCCTCTGGTTATGTACTGAATAGGAATCAACAGTTGGAACTGATTAAGCCTGTCCTCAGGGATGAAGTAGTTGCTGCACTGAAGGAGATTAATGACAATAAAGCACCAGGTTGTGATGGTACGAATGCTTCTTTTTTTTTTTTTTTTTTTTTTAATCCTGGAACATTATAGGGGAAGATGTAATTCATGCTATTTTAGATTTCTTTACTACTGGCAATATGTTCAAGCCTATCAATTGCAACACAGTGACACTTATCCTAAAAGTAAAGAATCCATCCACTATCAAAGAATATAGGCCCATATCCTGTTATACTACCCCCTATAAAATAATTTCCAAAATCATTAGCTAGAGGATGCAAAATGTCTTGAGTAATAGAGTTGATCATGGTCAAGCTGCTTTTGTACCAGGAAGGTTGATAACAGATAATATCATGTTAAGTCATGAAATGGTCAAGGGCTCTGGGTGAACAGGGATCTCTGCTAGATGCATGATGAAGATTGACATTCAGAAGGCTTATGATTCTATAGAACGGCCATACATTGTACAGGTGCTGCTTGCTTTAAATTTCCCGGTCATCTTTGTCTAGTGGATAATGAAGTGCATCACAAGAGTATCCTATTCTATTACAATTGATGGTGTCCCTACTAAACCGTTTGATGCAAAGAAAGGTCTAAGACAAGGTGACCCAATGTCACCTTATCTGTTTGTGATTGCCATGGAGTACCTCATTAGATTACTACATAAACTGAGCCTCGACAAGACCTTCAAATTCCATCCAAAGTGCTCTAAATTGACCCAAAGTACAGGGGTATATTTGGCCCTTTTTCGATAGTACAGGGGTATATTTAGACCCAAAGTATAACGAGGGGTATATTTGAACCCTTTTTCGATAGTACAGGGGTATATTTGGACCCAAAGTATAACGAGGGGTATATTTGAACCTTTTTTGATAGTACAGGGGTACATTTGGCCCTTTTCCGTTTTTAGAAGCAGGGTATGAGCCCCAGGATAACCCCAATATTGAATTCTCTATCAGCAACATGGACAAGAAGTTACTTGGGGTATTTCAAAAGGTTACTTGGAAGAGGATTGTGTGAAACAACTATGGAGCAGCAAAGTGGATATTTGTGACAAGACTTGCAATTCTGAAATGGGGTATGGATGTTGATCCTAAATGTGTCTTCTGCCAGGACACTGAAAGTCGAGATCACTTATTCTTTGGATGCCCTTACTCTATTCACATCTGGGAAAAATTGATGTCATGGCAAGGTATTCATAGACGGCATATGGACTGGCAAGGAGAGTTGCATGGTGCATCACATCTGCTGGAGGACATTGATCTCATGCTCACCTCTGTAGAGTGACTTTGGCAGGGTTTATATACCATGTATGGCAGGAAAGGAACAGGAGATTCAACATGTGGATCGAAGTAGAGAAATGATGATTCGAACCATCATTCAGGAAGTTGGTTCTATGCAAGCCTTCAGGCCTTAATTAGCATCGAGGGTGGCTAGCCTGAATTTCTACCCTTTGTAATGTCCTTTGCATAGTTGAAAATAGGGTAGCTGATACATGAGATTTGAGTAGTTGTTGTTACTGTGCTATCAGTAGCAGTGGTATGGTTTCTGTTTTATAATTCCCACTTCTGGTAATAAAATTGCTAATTTACCAAAAAAAATATACTAGTGTGGTTACAAAGGCAAGAACAACACTTACAACGGTTGTAACAACTGCTAAAGGCAAGTCACAAGATGCTCATATCGACTATTCATGCTACCTGGCTTGAGAGAAATCAGGGGGTATTTGAAAAGACTAGCAGGAAATTGAAGGATGGAGCTAAGGGGTATCGCATATACATGCAATGCCAGGTCATCCACTGGGATCAGAAGACTGCTTCAAGTCTATTCCCTTTAGTTCCTTTGTATTTGTTCTACTTAGCTTCTTTCAGATTTTGAGGTGCCATCTACTCTACCAAAAGGATCGAGGGAGGTGTGCCACTAATCCTTGAAGGTAGCTTTACGGTTATTTAGTTTGCTGTAAGTTCTAAATTTGGAGAGCTAGCATAGTTTAGCACTTATATCTAAGCTGTGGCTTGTAATACTAATTTGGCTATTAATAAAAGCTAAATTTAATTACCAAAAAGTGACGCATGTCTTGTAATACTATTAGACCTACCATATTAACCCAATTCAATTTGACCGAATTAAAAGCAATAGAACAGTTGAATCGTTATCTTCAATTTGTCCGATCTGGTTTTCCAGTCCCTATAGGCTCCTATTTTTTTCCCATTACAACAATTGGAGTGACTAGAACATCGAAGCATCACAAAAGAGGCAACGATACAAATATTGGTGGGCTTTGGCATCATATGGTGCTGCCATCATGCAGAAAAATAGTCGAAGATTTCAATAATGTACTCTATTATGTAGCAGTTTGTCCGCAGTACAGCTCCACCACAGCCATTCAATGAGATTTGAGGCGCTCATTCACCAGCTAGTTAACTTTAAAATTATGGTAAATTGCAATCTAACAGGCTGTTATGAACTATTTTCGGTCTTCTCCAAATGAAAGGAAATATTCTTCATTCAATTGGAAAAATCTTAGGAATACACTACTACATAAAAAGGTACAATCTGGGAATGCAAATAACAGACGCAACTAGCACTGTCTATATAACAAGGCTAACCTTGTAACATTGATACTTCATACACAGGCAAAAGTACCAAGCATACAAAAGCAGCAAAAGTAAACTTAACAGCTTAAAGATCAAAACATAACTAGATAATCATGGCATAGTACCAGTTTTGCAAGTAATGAGAAAATCCCTACTAAAGACACAACGATACGAGACAAAATGCTAACAACTAGGAAACATGGACAACAGCCTCTTCAACATTCTTCTTCCAACTCCGAACAAGACCCTGTACACAATAAAACAGCAAACAGAATTTATACGTAACACACAGAGCAATTGTTAGATACAGAGGAGGTAAACACAAAAAGAACAAGAGAGTCACTTTATAGAATGGAAATGGCTTACCTTGTCAACAGCCAGGTATGATCAACAATCTCCAGAGGCAAAATGGAACTTTTAGCAGAGAAACAAGTGGAACAACCACTTAGGAGAGACCTACTAGATTCATAGGAGGAAAGCTCAATAGGCAACTTACCTAAGAGCAGGAACAGAAAAGGATATAACTAACTTTTACGTCCCACTTACCAATTTTCATTCCAAAAAACAGAAAATGGTGAAGGGGAAAACAACTTTTGAAGAGGAAAAAGTATGAGTTAGATCCTACGAAGGAAAACAAACAACAAGAACACTGACCAGCCAATTCAGGCATAATGGATTTGTAAGGAGTAAGAGGTACTTAATACTCTATACAGTAGAGGTTTTTGATATTGAATTGGAAAGAAATAAGGAAGGATCCTAAATTCAAGATCAGAGGGCCAAGAATTTGGTCAGTGTATAAAACAAAAGTCCGAAAAAAAGCTGTCCACCTAATTTGATCAGAGCTCTAGTATATGTACAATACGTTTGACCAACTCAAAAGCTAACTGATTATGAAGAGACAACAAGGAAAGAACAACCTATTAAGAAGAGTATAATCAAGAACGAGAATTCGACATCATAATTAATGTGATGATCTGCAAGAGCATCAAAGATCATTGAGCAACCAGTCCTGCAGGCTCAGCAAAGAACTGCCAATAAACCAAATACTGCAATAATTTCTTCTGTCCATTGACCACCCCTCGAACACACCTCCATGTCGTTGAACCACTACTGAATTTAACCGCGTCCGCACGGAAGACTAATAACCTTCGAATCTACCCGGAAATGTTGATCAACCTGCCATTGCTCATCTCTTACAACCTTAACCAACCGACTATAACAACTACTATTGTAGACCTTCCACCGTTGAACCAAAGCTGCTCTCCACCACAACAAAACCTAAGCAACTACTACCAAGTCAATCTAAAGACTGATTTATTCACCTATATACAATCTACTAAAAACCAACTAACTTGCAAACTAGATAACTGCCTTATTTATTCTTCACTACCCCCTCACCAAACATTCATCAATCCATAATTTCAAGATTGAGAATGCGACGAAGAGTCTGTGTCGCAGAGTCAGTACTGTCAAGTCCCGGAGATGGGCTCCGCTCCCGGGTTGGTGATGCAGGTGCAGATTTAGCAAAAGGTGGCAAATCAATATCAGATGGTGAACTAGGCAATTCAAGTGAAACCGTCCTTTTCGGCTTAACGGAAAATTTGGGGATTGGTAATGAACTAGGTGGAGGTGAGTTTGAGTAAGCTGGACCAGCCCAAAGTTCAGAATAAGCAAATTCATCATTCAAAGACTCATTCTTTATCGAATCAGCACCATTTTTTATGTTAATTGGTATCGAAATCACACTACTAAGGGTCGATTTTTTCAACTTTTTTGGAACTTCACCAGTCTTTTTAGTCACTGGTGTTGAACAAGACCTTAATGGAGTTGGTAGTAAACCCACACCCGACTCAAAAGTCCTACAATTTATCTCCTTAAAACCCGACCCGAATGACCCGAACCGACCCGGAACTTCACCCCTTGTTCTATCATGGTAATGATTCTTATGTTGAGCAACAATAAGTGTCTCCATTTCTAAATTTAAAAATAACAGATTCAACTCACTACTTTATAGTTTATCCAACAATAAAAAAAACTGAAGATCTATCTAATACAGTACAATAAGGTCTGTTTGGGTGTTTAAAAATGCTAGAAATCCTAAATCTTCTCCACAACCACCAGAACACAAGCACATCCAAATACACTTTCAGTCAATCCAAACAATTCTTCCACAAACATATACTTGTAAAGATTACCACTTTGCTCTTCAGTTTCTTCAGATCTATCAACACAAAACAAGAAAAATGAAAAAAAATAAGATTAACCCAAATATTAAAAACAAAAACCCATGATAAAAAAGTTCATAAAAATTCAGTAATCAACAAAATCAAGAAATGAGATTTACCTGATCAACCCCAAAAAATGTACAGTGATTAAAGAACCCTGAGGGTCTTTTTTCAAGTGCAATTTTATAAGAGATTTATCTTAATCTTATAATCCAAGCTCTATATTTACTCTTTTGTATGTTAAGATGACAATATTTGTCAGTACTAATATTTTGTAAGGGAGCTGGTGCTCTTTGTATATCACAACTCTATTGGAAGTTCAGCCACTGATATTTTAATAGAATCTCCGGATGTGAAATGTACATTTAGTTGTATTTAAATTGCATTACAAGTCCGAAGCTACTATATTACATAATTAGCCTCATAGGTGGGTTGAATTACAAAATGCCACTACCCTTATGTTTATTTACATTTAGATATATTCTCCCCGGTCCAAAATAATTTAGGTTTTAGACTGAGTATATATATTAAGGAATTCGTATTTGACTACAATACCTTTAACTAAGAAGGGCTTTGAAACTATAACAAGCATTAAATTTGTTCCTAGAATTAAGAATGTGTTAAGGATAAATTTGAAAAAAAATACTTATTGATAAATTAAAATCTCAATTATTTTAGATCAGTTTTTAAAGATTAAATTCTCAATTATTTTGGACGAAAGAGAGTATATTGCAATTTTTATCATTATAAAATACTACATGGACCTGGAATTGGCATGATTCTTAAACGGATAGAGAAAAATTAAATTAAAGCCTGTTCATTGGTGGTTCAACAACTTCAACTCTCACTTACCTTTTGTTTTTTCTTTTTCTTTTTGGTAGGAACTTCAACTTTCACTTTCATGATTGAATTAGTCCACCAAATTAAACTATATCTTTTTTATATTAAGGTGATGTTCGAATATCCTGCGTACCCAATTATTTCACTAAATATCTGGGTTTTTTTTTTTTTTATCTAACACTAAATATCTGTTATCTTCTATCAATATGCGTATCCGATTGTTTACCCATAAATAAACTACACTTCACGTACTACAATTTTACGTACCGGTGGTGACTAGTACTAATTTGATAGTCAAGTCAACTAGTATAATTATTTGTCTGTTTTTAACTTGACATGAAATTTAAAAAAGTAAAGAATTTTTTTAATCTGGTAGTCTTAAACTAAAGATACGTAAAACATATCAAAATGTCATTTTATCTTGTGGTTTTAAACACATTATATGAAAAATTAGAATTAAAAAATTTGTCGTTGAAATCAAAAAATTGCCAAGAAAAAAGAGACATTACTCTTTGAAACAGACTAAAAAATAAATAAGACAAACAAATTGGAACGAAAAGAGTACATCCTTTCAATTGACTGCTCTGGATCTATGTCTCGTGACAATATTATTCTTAACTGAAATTACAAAATGTTAAAACAGTTCTTCATAACTTTTCTTAGTCCTATATGTGGTGAATTCAGGATTTAAGGTTACTGAAAATGATATAACACTTGCTATTTGTATTTTGATCAATAAAAGTATATGCTTTAACAGGATCATCTTTAGTTTAAATTTGTTCTTCTGATTTTAATTTTGCTCGGAGTTTAAAAAAGTAAAAAAAAATGACCATTGAAACTTATGGTCTTAAATGAAAGCTATGTAAAATGTACTAAAATGTTTTTTACTCTTGTGGTCTTAAAGATGTAACTTGAAAAATTAAAATTAAATAGTTGCCAAAAAAGGAAATTAAAATTGCAATCACATTCAGTGTTCCATGTGTTCATACAATGCACCATTGATCTTTCAATGAATTTTATTCTTGTATCGCGCTAGTACAGGTAACACAATATCATAAGAAGATATATGGATTGGATTTTGTTCCACTTATATGTATTTTGGGAGATAGATATATTAATAACTATAAAAGTTCATTGGGAGGTGAGGGAGAAAGAAATCATATTAAATATATAATTGTATACGGGTAAAACCGAGGATACGGATATACTCGGTTTCCCGATGTGAACATTATGTTTGTCATGCTCGGCCAGGATAAGACCGGTTTATCAAGGATCGGGCATCAAGCTCGATCTGGAACGAGACATTAAGGCAGGATGAAGAGGCAGTTAACCACCATGATGAGAAGACTGGAATATCCGCCCTCAGTAGGATATTTCGGCACCAATCCCGGCAACAACTGTCAACACATTCCTTTCCTTACTTAGAATTGTACTAGGGTTAGGACTCTTCTACTATATAAAGAGGAGGCCCCCATTTATTTGAGGAGGTTCTTTCTTTCGACAAAAAAGAAAGATCGTGTACTAAGCAAGGCAATATAATCATCTGAGTTCATTCGTCTTTTTTTAAGTTCCCATTGTTACTCACTGTTCAAACATCCGATCATAAGGATTCGACCTCGGTTCTCAGTACCTGAGGCCAGTCATCATTCATCTTGGTCAGATCTATATATTTCGTTTTACTTATTCGTTTATCATGTAATCTAATCTCGTGTTGAATTAAACCACATATCCTTAGCACCGCGTACAAATTCAATTGTTTTTCATTTTAAGGTTAAACAATAATGTTATAACGGACGTGTATGAACATGTATGAAAGAGCAGTTACAAGTAATAGGAGATACAAACGAATTTACCATAATAATCGAGCCCCTACGTGTTTAAATTTGTTATATACAAAACGAGATAATCAATACAATACAATGTGAGGCCCCATTGTGTTAGATGTTGACGATGTTATGTTAATTGATGAAACCAGCAACGGTAGCAACCATAAGCTTAAATTATGGAGAAGCACTTTAGAAACGAATGATTTTATGATAAGTAGAAGTACATATGAATGCGTACATACACTGCAAGTTCATCGTACAAAGAGTGAAGTTGAAGTAAGATAAGACTTGGTTGCAGTGTAAAATACAAATAATTTAGATATATAGACTCATTATTACAAGAAAATGGAACAAACAATGACAATGTTACTCATAGAATTGGAACTGAATTAATAGTTGTAACTTGAAATGGAGAAATGCTACCTAATTGTGTGTTTACCAAAAGTGAAAAGTAAGTTCTGCAGAATATTTATAAGACCAAAATTATTATATGTCAGTCAATGTTGGACAGCTAAAGTCTAATAAATCCACAAGATTAATGTTACAAAGATTGTTGTTACCAAGATGGATGTGCGACCAATATTTGATTACATTTAAAACAAATCACATTTACCAGTAAGTGCAAGAGACACCCGTTGGAGATAAAATCATGAGAGAAGGTCGCTTAAGATAATTTGATCATGTCCTACATCGATCTATAAATTTACCCTTCAAATGGTGCGAATGAAGATGTTAAAGGGGACAAAGTAGACTTAAAATCACACAGAAGGAAGTTATCATAAAACCTACAATTTCTTAAAATCATTCCCAACTTAAATTAAATTTAAAAAGAGCATAATCGAAGAAAAAATTTCATGCAGTTAGATATTTATAGGTGGGGACAGTACTTACTTGTCAGAATTTCTTTTTACTTGTTAGTATTATTTACATACTAGTTTCGCGAGGCTCGTGCTAAGCCTAGGCCCAAACTCTTAACATTTTAACTTTCATTGTTAGTGGAATTATTACTTCAATTCAGATGCACAGCCTTGAATTGAGTTATGAGTTCTGGATTCTAATTTTTTAAGTTATTCCGTACTAAATTAATAATCTATAGACAAATGCAAAGGTTGTGAACCTAAGCTACAGGATTCGGTCAAAACTGTAGCCGACACTCTAGCTCCGCCCCGCTAAACTTAAACTCATTTAAAATTTTAATAATGTATTTTATTTTCACCTGTATTAACAAAATTCATTTTTCATCTTCTAGAATCATCTAACACAACAAAATAATTCCAACAACTTCAAATCTATACTGCAATAAATATAACCTTAGTTTAGAATCTTCACACAAATTAACCTAGCGATCCTACAAGAATAGTAGTAAACAATAATTAAAGTACATTAATAAAGTAAATATTTTAAAACTATATTTGAAAATAATTTTAGGATAAATAAGAGTATATGAGCTCCCTAAAGAAGCAAAATATTGAAAACACTATAAATTGCAATTCTTCTATCAATATGGTGAAAAGATTCTTAAAATATTTGTTAAAATTTATGTAATTTGACTCCCGAGAAGTGAAATGTAACAAATATTTTGAGATAAAGGTGTAAAAGATAATATAATAAGGAGCAAAAAAAATTCACAAAAAGTCCCTACTATATTGACCAATTACAAAGGCCAAGTGGAATAAAGAATGATGGTAAAAGTGAGAATATGTAGGGAAAAGTAATAGCAACACCAATTATAAAGAGCCCAATGGATTGTCTTATAAAATAAATGAGAGCAAAAATGAGAACAAGAAAAAAAAATCAAAGCCACATGTAAAAATTTCATAAGATCAAAGTTCATTGTGAGGACTACAAAAATCTTTGATTCTCTCTTATATATAGTTATAATATTTAATTATTTTACTTTTAATTTTATTGTTGTTGTTGTTGTTAACATAAGCTAAAGTTAAATATTGAGTGATGATTTATATAGTCGATCTCAATTTATGGATATGTCTGTTGTTGTATTCTCCTCTCATCCTAATTTATGTGATATAGTTTGACTAGACAGGAAGTTCAAGGAAGAAAGAAAGATTTTTGAAACTTGTGATCTAAAACAAGCAATGGATATTTGTTTGACTGTAAATAATTTTTTATTAAGGATCAAAAGGAAAGTTTTAGGTTAAATTATTTTTAAATATAGAAATGTATTATTATTTTTTTAGACAAAGGGAGTATATATTCTTAATTATAAGAATCTTTTTATAAAAAATGATTAAAAGTAAAACACAAAAAAACACTTAAACTTATATAAGGTTGTTATACTATACACTCAAAAGATCATTTCTGCAATATATTTAGACAGCGGTGGTTAATTTAATCATTGGGGACAGCCGGACAAGTTGAGGAGGACCCCGATACTTGGGCCTCCAACGGGTGAAAAGACACGCCACGAGCAAGAATGGGGTTGGTGGAGAGCTTTGTTTGGCAACACAGTGATTACAAGTGGCCAATAAATATGGCCCACGATAAGGTCATGAGTTGGTCCTACGCATGTGGACAGAAAATTAAAATTAAAAAAAGATAAAGATGAAAGTAAAGAAAAGAATAGATGGAATGGGTCATCTTACATGCACGTATGTCGGTTGCTGAGAGATCATTCAACCAATATAGTATAGTGGTAATATGGAAAAAGTAGGTGAAGTCTTGCTTTGTGATTTGGGGTTCTTTTCTTTGAGGCCTTATAAAGGTTATGCCAGAATATCAGACATTTTTATGTCAAAGTCTTCGATTTAACCAACGACCGAAGCTCCCGTTTGGTAATAAATTTTGGGAGTATATTTTCAAAATATTTTTTAAAAGATTTCAAATTTTAAATTCTTGCTCAAATTTATATTTGGTCCAAGATCTATTCGTTGACCCTTTTAATTTTTTTAAAAACTACCTCAAACATTTGTATTTTTTTCAACTAATCCGTATCTACCATGTTTCCCCCATTAATCAAGAATACTTTAAAATATAAGAATTATTTGAAGACTTGAAACTATCTCCTAAGCAGTTACTATTGCTTTAATCTCAAAAATTATGTCACTACTTGTAATGTTCAATAACTAATTATTAAGTCTTCATATCCAAAGACGTCTCCATTTGCACAAATTGAAATGCAGAAAATAGTACGATTCAACAACAAAAATATACAAATTGAGATGCATTCAACAAGAAATTACAAAATTAGTAAAATAAGAGTATTGAAATCAAATTCAGTAACAAAACTAAAACACACATGAATAATTTTGGATTAACAAATACGTTAGTTTCATATGATTGAGAAAGTATTCTTGATAGTTTTTAAAACTTATAAATCATGTTTCATGTTTTTTTTTTTAAGTGAAATATGTTTTGAAAAGTTATGGCCAAATATATTTTCAAAATTTAAAAAAATTCACACGAATTAAGTGTTTCAAATTCCTTTTGGGAATTTATAGCCAAATGCTAGCTAATGTTCCCTCAATTTGCTCTAAAGCTTCAACTATACACTAAATTTTGACGGCAATTTTTCGACTTTCTTGTATTTGTAATAAAGTGTTCTATATTACTTAACGCCACGTTTTAAAATCGTACGACTTTGCAATCTTTTTTCAACTCCTTTATTTTCCTTTATACTTTATTTTCTTATTCCTTTCTTGTCATTCTCGTTCTCTTCCTCCCCTTTTTTTTTCCTTACCTATCACTATTTCCCAACAAAAAATTCAGATATTTCGATCGTTCAACAGCCATCCCTTAATATCCTCTACTTTCTCTTCATTTCCCACCGCCCCTCCGACGAAAATTTCTCCTTGTCTCAAGGAAAAAATGGGGAATCTAAAGAACGTGTCTATTTTTGGTTGTTAGTGCAACAGCCTGTTTGGTTGTTTATTACATATTGCATCTAATGTATTGTATTGTTTTAATGGATGCAATATTTGGATAGATATCTGTTTTCGTTACATAGTGTCATACATCATGAGCAGAGAATAAACTTATATTTTTTCCGTTCCAAAATAAGTGTCACCTTGATAAAAAAAAACGCTCATTAAGAAATCAACAATTATAATGTGGAGTTTAATAAACTATCCTATTTATAAAATATTTTTTATAGAATCGAGCAATATTAAAGGAGAATGCTTGTTTAATGCTAGTAGTTGAAAACAGTTGTCAATTTTTGTCTTGAATTCCTAAGATGACACTTATTTTGGGACAAACTATTTTTGCGAAGCTAAAATGACACTTATTTTGGGATGGAAAAAGTAATATGGAAAAGAAAAGTAAAGTACAAGTAAAGTTATTATTAAAAAAGGTAAGGTGTAAGGTAAAATGGTATATAATAAATTAGAATTATCAAATAATAATCAAAAGGCAAAATGAGAAAGAAAAAAAAAATTAAAGTAACGACGCAATCACACCAGATTGATTGTTACCTAAAATGAGACTTTTCGTCGTTACGTAGCAACGAATTTAATAATTAGAGATAATATTATATTTAAGGTAACAATACGATACAATACAATAAGCAACAACCATCCAAGCAAAAGCTGTAAGTATGAAAATTTCTACTGAATTGAGTTACTTGACAGTAGTAGTTTATTTTGTAAGAATTGTTCAGTTCTTGGCCAAAAGGTCGATTCTTGTTTGCCAAAAAACTAAAACTACATTGAACACCATTTTTCTCTTATAGAACTCTCTTAGGGGGAAAAAAAAAAGTAGCAGCAAAAGGAGGGAGTAAATGACACGAGGCAGTGCATGCATTATATATCTATATATATTAAAAGCACGAATAATTTTCGCTAAATGTTGAATGACGAATAAATCCTCTAAATGTTGATCGACTTTTATACCCTTAATTATTGACATTAGTTTTCACAAGAAGTCGTAAGAAAAGAATAAAACTGGAAATACAACACATTAAGATAAAGAGTTGTAATGGAATAGGGATTTGACCACGAAAAAAGTAGAGTTAATTGAGATAAGAATTGATTTTGGAGAAGTATTCTAAAATTTCGTATAGAATTATGTAATGATATGATCCTACATGGCACACATCACTTAAAGACTTACACTCAAGGCCAAGACATGGAACTCCAAGCCCTACAAGCTAAGTGAATGATAAGAGAAGCATTGGAGATCTTTGGAGGCTCATACAAGTCACATAAGAAGGCCTATGATATGTGTAAGGTAGCTTGGGAAAGCATTGAAGAGGAAGCCCTAAGAAAGGAGGCCACTACTCAAGGTGGCTAGAAGCGCAAGAGGGATTGAAATGCAAATATGGCTATATGATGCAAATGTTGGTCAAGAATTCAATTCAAGGTTAATATTGCAAATTAAGGTCATAATTGCAAGCTTTGGTCAATTGGAGCATTGAAGACCCATGTTGGGGTATTTCTGCAAAGAGCCACTTTAGGGCCTTTGTTGTAATGTCAAGACTATAAATAGGATACTTAGTCTTCATTTGCTCCTTAGCTTGAATATTGTTGAAAACTCAAATGTTGAGAGATTTTTTAGCTTAGTTTAGTTAATGATAGATTGTTTGGCTGATTATTGACTAAGTATGATTTCTTAGTTGTGCATTGAATTGCATGTTCCATTGAATTCACATTAGGTTGCTCATTTGTGGAATCAACTGAGTCTTTCCTTGAAGTCAAATTACTTAGGTTCTTAGGGTTGAATCCAATTGGGAGGGGTTGGGTTTAATATACCCAATTTTGCCTATAGATTTATTATCCTTTGGGTCTAGTATCTATCCTTCTATCTTCTCATCCTCAATTTCCCATATCCCTTTTATTTCGTTTTGTTATTTTTGAATTTCTTAGAGTTTCCCTAGGTTGATTGTTATCATTTGGTATCAGAGCTTAGGCTAAAAAATTGTTTCTACAATTTCTAATCCTAGGTTCTTCATAGTTTGAACAAAAAAAAAAAAAAAAAAACAGATTGGTTGTTGGATTTGAGTGTTATTCTTGTTAGATTTGAGTTTAGAAAGATCAAATCCACTTGAATCCGAAGTTTGGAAATGTTTGAAGGTGTTTTGGAAAAATCTCCATTGAAGGACCTTCAAGGTTGAAGAACACCAAATTGGGTCTTGTTGATTGGAAGTCCAATTGATTTCAATTTAGGCTGGGCCTTGTTCTCTACATTGAGGAGAAGCTAGATCTAGATTTTGGGAGCAAAGTTCTATAAAATTTGGGTGTTCTAAGTGTTCTTGAGGATATTCATAGATTCATAGTGAAGAAGAAAGTAAAAAAGGGAAGATTTGATCCTCCAAATTCAAGCACAAAAGTTGAAAAGTGTTTTCTGACCCAAAAAGGGAAAATACTAGGTTTAGTGGGCCCAAGTACAAGGAATAACCTGAAAAAGAAGCATCCAAACAAATCCCAAGAGAAAAATTAATGTC
>NC_081342.1:20990450-21202318 GCF_029784015.1 Lycium ferocissimum
CCAGCCTTTATGGTAGGGCATGTATATGTATATGTATAAATGTTTTTAAAAAGGGCTAAGCGGCATGACATCGCCTTTATGGGGCCCCAATGTTCGGGGTTATCTTCTTTACTTTTCTTTTCATATTATATTATGTTATTATTCATGCCTTACATACTCGGTACATTATTGTACGCGTCCTCTTGGGGACTTTGCGTTCTACCACCGCGGTGTATCGACAGTAGAGGATATGGCTAGAAGATGTTCCGAGTTGGATTGGCGAGAACTCGTTCTTTCACGGAGTGTTGCCGAGTCGGAAGTATCCATGTCGTGGTATAATGATTTATGTTAGAGACTTTGCGGACGGAGAGTCACGTATATAGTATGTCGGTTTTTGCAAGCAGCTGCAGCCAAGCCGATGTATTATCATGCATTACTTCTGATTTCATATGATCACAGATCTTACTTAATTTGATAAAGACGGAAAGAATGTTCTTCTGAAAAACTTTCATCATGCATTTCATTCCATGCTTTAAGGGCCCAATGAGACTATGAGTATAACGAGAACCAGTGGGTTCGCCTTTCTAAGTAAGGGCCGAGTGCCCATCATGCCCCATCAGGACTGGGGTGTGACAATTATGGTATTACGAGATGGGTACCAAACCGATGAGGGCGGGGTTACTGTTAATAATAAGGGAGAAAAGAGTGAGAATGAGGGAGGTGCCGAAAGTGATGTTGAGGAAAAGATGGAAGAAAGATTGAATTTTGCTATTGTAGTTAGAAGAGCCATGAGGGCACTAATTAGAGAAGAGATTAACCAAAGGAAGAATTTGCTTCATGCTAGGTGCAAGATAGTGGACAAGGTGTGTTCATTGATCATTGATGGTGGGAGTTGTATCAAAGCCGCAAGCCAATTTTTGGTTGAGACCATGAAATTCCCTACAAGAAAACACCCTAGCCCCTACAAGCTCTAATGATTCAATGAACGTGGTGAGATGAGGGTAACCAAGCAAGCCGTTATCAAATTTAACATTGGTAGGTATCAAGATGAACTCTTATGTGATGTGGTGTCGATGCAAGCATGTCACCTCTTGTTTGGTAGGCCTTGGCAATTTGAAAGGGATGCTCAACACAGTGGAAGATCCAATAAGTACTCATTTGTATTGGATGGCAAGAAATTCACCCTTGTTCCTTTGACTCCCTAGGAGGTTAGTGAAGACGATAGAATCATGAAGGAACTCCATGAGAGGGTTCAAAAGGGGGACACGGAGGTTAGTGAAAAGGAGACATTGGTTGCTCAAGGAGAACTAGGTTCAACTTAAGAGAATAGGAAAAAGTGTATGGTTGCCAAACCAAACTTTTGTTCAAAGGGAATGATGGGTGGAAAGGTTATATGTGGTGATGTGAGGGAGTTATCACCAACTTATTCTAACCCTTCTAACCATTCTACTTCTTATAGTTGTCTTGTTTCCTTTGTAGGTACTCATGAAGATGGTCATCCCAAGGAAACAATGCCCAAAGATCACCAAGTCCCTTTGGAAAGTGAAGTACTTCAAACCTCCTCCGAAGAGGAAAGTCAAAGCAAGGAAATTGACCAAGGTAACAAAGGATATGTGCTTGAACTCCAAGGTAACAAAGCTATTCCTTATACTCTAACGAACGTGGAGAAACATTTTTTGCTCAATCGACAATTGAGTGAGGATAGAGTTTTGTATTGTTTGAAGCACCTTGAAGCTTTGCTAATTAATGATGATGTCCTTGTTGAGAGTGCCTTCACACTAGTTGATCCTTATGATGACCCAATTAATTTTTCTTGCAAGATCGCTTTGCATCCACCTAGTGTGAGCACTTATGTTGCTATTGATCCTTTTGAGAGTGGAATTACTTGCTTTTATTTCCAGCTTTTAGTTACACATTCTCTCTTTAAGGATAATGTTTGGCTTGATAGTAATATGATTGTTGATCATAGAGTGCATGACTATATGCCTTGTATTGTGAAAGTGTTGATTTTTTGTGGGAACAACAAAGTCTATGGGAACCCACTATGGGTTGATGATCCTTTCCTTATTAATAGAACCCTCTTTTGGAGGGATTGTAATGCGTTTTTGGGAAGGGGTTGTCTCAAAGGGAAGGGTAACACTTGTCTACAACTTGTCACCTATGTCTTGTGTGACTCCCTTCCTTACCATTTCTTTGATTGTGATGCTTGTCTTGTGCTACCACTCGCATTAATGGTAGATTTACATGATGGATTTGTGCAAGGTGACTTGAGACATGTCTATGTTTATGACCCTGGTGTTACATGTTATTTTCATGCTTTGACAATGAGAACACTTTTGGATAGGATTAGTGCAATGAATGGAATTCTAGGTTTGGATAATATTGCTCTAAATCTTACACTTAGTCCTGAGGGAGGTCACCCTTGCTTCATGTCTACTAGACCCCTTGTCTCTTATTTTAGATCCATGGGCGTCTTAGTTTTCTCATTGCTTCATGATGTTTGGGAGAATTAACGTCCTGATATCTCATGTGTGCATACGTTGCTTGTGATGGTTGTTGATGTGTGGTTGTACTACAAGTTTGTCCATCCTTGAATGAAAGTATGATTTTTCCTTTGTCTGCTAACCCTCATGCCTTGAGGACTATGTTTTCGTCTATCTTTCTTTGGTTTTTGCAAGGTTCGGATTCGAGGACGAATCCTTTTCAAGAAGGGGAGGATGATATGATCCTACATAGCACAGATCACTTAAAGACTTACATCCAAGGCCAAGACATGGAACTCCAAGCCCTACAAGCTATATGGATAATAAGAGAAGCATTGGAGACCTTTGGAGACTCATACAAGCCACATAAGAAGGCCTATGATGTGTAGAAGGTAGCTTGGGAAAGGATTGAAGAGGAAGCCCTAAGAAAGAAGGTCACTACTTAAGGTGGCTAGAAGCGCAAGAGGGTGCAAATATGGCTATATGATGCAAATGTTGGTCAAGAATTCAAGGCTAATATTGCAAATTAAGGTCATAATTGCAAGCTTTGGTCAATTGAAGCATGGAAGACCCATGTTGGGGGTATTTTTACAAAGAGCCACTTTAGGGTCTTTGTTGTAATGTCAAGACTATAAATAGGATACTTAGTCTTCATTTGCTCCTTAGCTTGAATATTGTTGAAAACTCAAATGTTGAGAGATTAGTTAGCTTAGTTTAGTTAATGATAGATTATTTGGTTGATTATTGACTTAGTGTGATTTCGTAGTTGTGCATTGAATTGCATGTTCCATTGAATTCACATTAGGTTGCTCATTTGTGGAATCAACCGAGTCTTTCCTTGAATTCAAATTACTTAGGTTCTTAGGGTTGAATCCAATTGGGAGGGGTTGGGTTTAATATACCAAATTTTGCCCATAGATTTACTATCCTTTGGGTCTAGTATCTATCCTTTTATCTTCTCATCACCAATTTCCCATATCCCTTTTATTTCCTTTTGTTGTTTTTGAATTTCTTAGAGTTTCCCTAGGTTGATTGTCATCGAATTACAAACTTCTGGCCAAGTGAGTTTGAATTCAACATCTGAATTAGAATCCCTAAAACTAACGTATATAATTTTGTTTTTACCAAATATCTAAGACTTAATTTGAATTCAAGAAATTAGAATCACTAAAACTAAACATACTAAACATGTCCGCCACTTCATGACTAGAGCCCGTTTGGATTAGCTGGAAAAAAAAAGTGGCTTTTAAGTATGAGTGCTTAGAGTACTTTTTAAGTGCTGAAAGTTATTTTATAAATAAATAGTTACGTATTTTGATAAAAGTGCTTAAAGGGTTTTTAAAGGTAAGGGTGGTATTGGAATTAACAGAAAATATAAGGGATAAAAGAGTAAAGTTGTCGGTCAAACCAAAATGGCTTTTAAGCCAAAAAAAAAAAAAAAAAGTTAGGGTTGAGCAACTTCTTGGTTTTGGCTTATTTTAAGCACTTTTTAACCTAATTTAAGTTGTTTTTAATTTTACCAAACACTAAATAAATTAAAAAATGACTTATAAGCTGGTTTGACCAACTTATAAGCCAATCCAAACGGGCTCTATATTGCAACACAGTTTTACTGACCGTTTTTAATATTAGGATTGTAGTAACACTAGGATTAGGGATTTAACACCAACTAAGATTCTGTACTTATGATTTCATGTTGGATAAACATCGTATTATTCCTTCAAATAAAAAAATCCCACACTAAATAAAATTGTAATATTAGGATTAAGAAGTTGATTTGAGGAAAAACTAGAATAGCACTGTAGAAGTAAACTATTTAAACTAATGGTGATTCTTTCATAGCCAACAGTTGTTAATTCTTTTTGTTCTACTATGTGGGGGTTCGCCAAATTTGTTCGCTTGCTTCAACACCTTCTTCGCTAATCGTCTCGAGTTCCGTTGTATTTGAGATGTTAACGATATTTGTTGAAGCTGAATTATCAAAATAGGCCATCCACGAAGAAAAACTATCATGAATAAAATATAGATCAGTAAAATTGGCGAGAAATTAATATATGCTCGAATACAATACCATTGGTCTGCGAAAGAGGTTGTAGATGATCTTGCCTGCATTATCATTGGAATCGTGCATTAGTAATTTAGTACAAATGTTTATTGTTTTTCTTTGTCGACTAAATTATGTTGATGAGTTTCTTTGCTTTATTTCTTGTTTTTATCACTTCTTTTATTGGTTTTACTTCTTGGAGTCAGAGGCGGATCCAGAATTTATATTTAATGTGTTTAATTTTAAAGATTTTTAATAAGGGAAAATTTCAATAATGTACAATCTAGCATACAAAATTACATTTTCGTAGCCATATTTGTAAATTACACCCCGCATAGCCACTTTTTTACAATATACAACAATATAAAACTTTATACATCTGGAGTAGACAATGTATCAATCTTGTATAAAAGTGTATAATAATGTATAAGATGTGTTTGTATCCAAGAAAATTCAATTATATACAACAATATACAATATTTTTTCAATTGTAGCGAGGGTACATTATACAACAAGCTTTTGAAGTGAGAAGTACAAATTGGGCCATTTTGGGTAGTTTTACAAACATGGGCTATTTCGGGTAATTAATTTTCCTAAATAGTCATTGAGGGTTATTTTCCCTTTTAATATTATACTCATCGTACTGTTAAATTATTTCAGATCTAATAATTCTTTAATTTTAATAGATTTTTACACATATATTTATTTATACTCCATATCAAAAGTTATTGGTTAGATAAACCCGTGTCCGAAGAGCTACATCCGTTCCGGCTGCTTGGAGTTGAGGCATGAACGAATTCCGCGAAGCCTACTGTACAAGTATGATATGTTTCTTTGTAGGCTAGCTGTAGAAAGGATTTAAATTACAGTCAAATTAATTAGATTCTACAATTCGTTTTTAGCTAGGTTCATAAGTATTCAAGTCCATAACTAATATTGTTTGCAAAAGCCTATATAGATGAGCCAGGCACAAGTTTCTCGCCTTACTCGACGTTGTATTGATTTTCTGGGCAAATGAAAAGGTCTAAGGCTAAGTAAGTTGAGATACCTTCTATAACCAAAGGTTGTGGTGGAGCAGTAAGTACTTATTCATCCTTAATCAGGAGTCTCGGGTTCGAGCCCTAGGTATGAACTCACCTATAGCATGGAGCACTTTATCCCCCAAAATGTGAATTTCTAGCCCAAATCCGAAATAATCGGACCTCAAAGCAAGTATCTGACACCAGATCGAAAAACTAAAAAAACAATTGGGATACCTTCTCTCTCTTGCCTACATATACACTTTATGTTTATTAATTATTCTCGCTTGAAAGCAGAACATATTATGTTTTTAATATAAAAAATATTATAAAGAAATTTAAATTCATGCATAATTAGTTGTAAATTAACACGTTTTATAATTTTAGATCGAATTATTCTCCTCAAATAAGGTATACTAAAATTCTAAACACGAAGCCTCAAATCAAAAAGTAATACCATGGAAGACATGAATTATTAAGTGACTATTCTTATCTCTATTTTCTCCATTACTAATGTATCTTAATCTTATGAATTATGACTTCCATATACATGAGTCATTTAGGCTTAACTAATGGCCTCATAAAAATTATTTAAGTGTTGTGTATTCTTTTTAAGTGATTTTACAACTTTTAGCATAACTCTTAGAATCATTTTGTACTTTAATTGTGTCGAACTTTTATTAATGAATTCGTTTGAATTATATATTATTGTTCGTTTTTTGGTTTTAAGGAATTGATTGAACTTCATGCATATTCAATAACAAGTAATTTTAGAATATTCACACAATTGAAAGTTTATTACATTATGTACCCATTTTGTAATATTTAACACGTGATATTTCATGCATTGCACAAATGTAGAGACTAGTATATATATATGTATATATATATAGTGTCATTTTGCCCGTGCTAAGCCCGGGCCCAAATCAAGGTCGAAAATTAAGTTTGTGGATATTTTTTTTTTTTTTTTCCGTTCTTACTTCTTTATTTTGTAATATCAATTTGACATTTTTTCTAAAGAATTCTAAAATATTAAAGTACAAAAACGGTATCTGAATGTTAAAGGAAAATATTTTCTTCATTTATATATTAGACTTTTTTAAAACTAAAATAAAACAAATGAAAGTTTTTCTAATTTCTATTTACTTAATTTTTTTGCGATTATGGTCTCCATTGATCCAAATTGAGCTTGTCATATGATAAATTAATTTCATTTATTTCTTTGAATTGAACCCATATTAGCTAACTTATATTTCTTTGCAAAAAGATATTATAGTACTTAATTAATGTCAAAACTATTTAATGCTACAATATTGTTGTATGATGAAATCAATAAAGTTAACTTATAAATAAATATAAATAATTAAAAGCCTTGGTATTGCAAGATATTTTTGTAGATGTTCTTTCAAACTAAACCATATAAAAAATGCTGAAAAGTCAATGAAATTAAAATATTCTTATTTTAATCCTTCTTTTTCTTTCCAAAAGATGCATGTTAAAAAATAATCTCTTTCTTTTTCTTAATTTAATGAACCTTTTTATAGAATCTACATTGTAATAACCTTTTCATGTTGAAGTTAACCTAAATTATATAAAATATTTCCTACTCTGTATTTTGCAAAATATTTTAATAATAAAAAAGTTAAAATATACTTTTTGCAATTGTTTAGTATTACTACTGTTTGGAGATCAAATCATATTTTCTTTAACTTTTTTTCTTCAAAATTTCAGAATATATATGAAAATATGCTTTATAGTTCCTCTTTTAATATAGTTATTTATTAGGTAAATTTTATGTTAAAAGTGTGCGCAAGTAAAATTAGATTAATTAAATCGTACTTCAGGTTCATTTTTTGATTAAGATGGAAGGACTATACTTTACATTTTTGATACATTTAGTATCTAACAATGATATAAAATATTTGTGTTCATTCTTTTAATTTTAAGCTTAATCGTAATCACTTATGTTTGCAAGCACGTACAACACAAAATTACAGGAGAAAATAAAACAAAATAAAATTTACGTTTCATCATACGAATAAGAATTTAAAATAGTAAATGATAAATGATAGTAAATAATAAAATAATATTATAAGAAAAATATTTTAGTTAAATAATTAAGCCTATATTACACATAAAAGAAAGGCTCAAATATGTATGGGTGTTCTTTGTGAGGACACTATGAACTTTCCATGACAACATCACTTTTAGTAGCACCAAAAATTTCCTTAAAGTTCTTAAATAAACTACCAAATTGGGTGAGAATTTACAAAGAAAATTAAAGCTTCAATTAGGGATAAAATAGATAAAAAAATTCATGCGAGAACTACAAAAGTTTAAGATCCTCCCTTATATATAGTAGTAATTAAAATAGCAAATGATAAATGGTAGTAAATAATAAAATAATATTATAAGAACAATGTTTTAATTCAACAATTAAGCCTATATTAGTATCAGTACTACATATAAGAGAGAATAATGAAGTTTTGTAGTCCTCACATACTCTTTGATCCAATGAGATTGTGACACGTGGCTGTGGTTTTTTCCCTACATTTTTGACCTCATTAATTTTCTTATGAATATTTCCACTTAGGCTTTTGTTATTTGACTATATTGACACTATATATAGTATTTTTTTGTGGATTTCTTCTTATCCCTTACTCTCTCCGGATAAAAAAAAAAAGAGTCAACTTAGCTATTTGCACACCCCTTAATAAACTACTCACTTCAAGAAAAAAATGTGTAAATTAACTAAACTACCCTTAATTAAATAGGCATTGAGATTTGATCACATAACACTTAATAGGGGCAAATTTGGCAAGAAAATGTTAATTGTTTCTTGATTTAATAAGTGGACACTTTTTTTGACCCAAGAAAAAAAGGCTAAGTGGGCACTTTTTTTTATCCGAATGGAGTATTAGATTAGTCTTTCCGTTTCTTTTTACTTATTTCTTATACTTAAAATAAATTTTTCTTTTTACTTATTTATTTTAGTAAATCACGAAAGATCTATTAATTTCTTTATATAGTACTTTTATCATTAAGTAACTACCTAAAGTATTAGTAGTCATGGGCCTTTATTATTTGACTATATTGGTACTATATATAGTAATTTTTTGTGAATTTTCTTGTCCCTTATTAGATTACTCTTTCCGTTTTATTTTACATTTTTCTTATACTAAAAATGAGTTTTTTCTTTTTTTACTTATTTATTTTAGTAAATCAAGAAAGATTTATTAATTTCTTCCTATATTACTCTTATCATGAAGTAACTACATAAAGTATTAGTTGTCAAACTTAAATTTTCAAAGCATAATAAATAAGGGTAATTTAGTATATTTTACTCCTAATGAATAATTTGTCAAGGGAAGTGCAAAGTCAACAAGAGACAAGTAAAAAAGGAATCGAGAGTGTACCTTTTACTCCATCCGTTTCATTTTACTTGGCTCTTATATAAAAAGTAGATCTTTCTTTTTTACTTGTCCATTTTAGCAAATCAAGACAAATTCATTTTTTTCTTTAAATATGACCCTTCTCATAAGTAACTATATGGAGTAATAGTAATTGAACTTCTATTTTCAAAGCATAATTAATAAGGATATAATAATTTAATAAAATAAACCCCTAATGAATAGCCTCTTAAGGGAAGTGCCATGTCAACAAAGGCGAAGTAAATAAAACGAAGGGAGTACATTATTTGTTATTATACATTTTGATAAAATTATGCAACTTTGGAGTCACAGTTTCATTGACAAGCATATATTATTAGGTCTTACTAATTAGTATGTCATATTCCTCTCTTTGGGCGTGTTCGGTATGGAGAAAAATATTTTTCACGAAAAATTATTATTTTAAAAATATTTTCCAGGAAATTAAGTGTGTTTTTAGCTATTTTCTTTTATTTGATACGTAAGCAAAAACATATTATCCTAAGATCATTTGTATATGATTTAGACAAGTACTATGGAAGGTGGGAGTGAGGGTGGTGGGGTGGTGAGTGGTGGGGATGGGAACTACGGGTGGGGATGAAGATGAGGTGTGTTGGAGGGCTGGAAGGACACAATGAATGTGGAATGCCACTTGTAGAACTTGAATTTCTTACTTCCACTAGAGAATCATTTTTCTTATTTTAAGGAATTTATTTTTCTAAAGAAAATGTTTAATTTGACCAACCAAACATAAGAAAATTGAAAAATATTTTTCAAAAGATGGTTTCCCCCATATCGAACACACCCTTTATTCTTTTTAAACCTCCAAAGTTTTGCTTCTTATGAATATTGAATCTTGTGTTTCTTTGTATTTTTTAATTCTCCTTCCAAAACTTCCTTCCTCGATCATAAATGATTTGTTCTTTAAAATTTATTCAATTATATGACTAAAAAACTTTAATAATTATGAAGACTTACCAACAAAACATGATATCACTTCAGTAGATTAATTAATTATGCAATAGAAAAATGTGACATAAGTCATATTTTCTAAATTAAATTTTACTATTTTTGTATCATGCGTTTAGGCCCGGGCTTAGCACGGGTCTCATGCAACTAGTTTTTACATATAAGAAGAAAGACTCAAATATGTATGAGTGTTTTTTGTGGGGCCACTATGACCTTTCCATGACATCATCACTTTTAGTAGCATGAAAAAAGTTCTTAAAATGACCAAATTGGGTGAGAATTTACAACATAATTAAAGCTTCAATTAGGGATAAAATGGACAAAAAAAATCATGTGAGAACTGTAAAAGTTTAAAATCCTCCCTTATATATAAGTAACTAGTGTCGGGAAGCCTGTGCTGAGCCCGTGCCCAAAATCAAGGTAATAAAGTAATCACTAAGTTTCAGTTTATGTTGCCACAGTTTAAATTTTGAGAGTCAAACAGTTTAATTTTGACAGTAAATTCGGGCATAGAATCTTTAAGTCTTTGAAAATTTACATATTTAAAAACTATGTAAAAAGTACTATAAATTTCAATACTTGACTATTCAAAATATTTAAAAGATATATGAAAAAAATATTGATTTTTCTTAATTAAAAATTTTCTTGTCCTGTCAAGAAATGCATGTGAGGAAATGATATTTCTTTTCTTTTTTCTTTATCTAATATATTTTATAAATTTGTGTTATAATAATATTATAACTATGATATAGCCCCAAATACATTAGCATTGGCTAAATTAAATAATTAAATCATGTCTCGGGGCAACCACATATATATCTAATAATTTTGTTCCTTCTCATTTTTATTTTCTTTAAGGATCGATTTTGAAATATATTTTCTATCGATTTATTTTTATTTTAAAATTTATTTTCTATTGGATAATTGTGTTACATCATTAAACCTTTATATATTCAAAATAATTTTTTTTAAATAAAATTTAGATCGAGAGAAATTTAATGGCAATTTTAGAATTACTAAGAAAATATGATCGACGTACTGCTAGTACCAAATGAGTTCTCCAAAATAATTATTATTACCATTTTTGATTATCTTTTTGCATAGTTATTTCTATTAGATGACATCATCACCATACACAACTTTCCAAGTATTTTTAAAGGGCTCAAATTATATGTACCATATTGGATGTAGCAACCTAAGTAAAAAAGAAATAATGTAGGGGCAAAAATAAGACATAGAAAAAAATCATAGTACATACCTCACCTTCAAAAAGTTAGTCTAAGGGGCCATGTATTACCAAAAAGGGTTTGAAAATATCTTGATTTATTGAAAACATATTTTGGTATATGAAATAATAAATAACAAATAGAAGGACAAATATTTAAAGTAGCAAATCATTTTTAGTTGGCAAACTAACTAAGTGGTTACAATGTAACTAAGTATTATAAAACTCTTTGGATTCTCTCTTATATATAGTAATAATAATATGCACTCCCGTGTTCTCATCTAAGCGTATGTATACCTCTGACCAGGGTGATACAAGGATTCTGTTACGCGGCACTTTCTTGAGATGTTTAGAAGGGCGACGTAAGGCTAAGTAATCCGACTTCCGTGTGATCACTATCCGCCAACCTGAGGTCCCCTCTACACGCTAGACTAGATTGTCAAAGCCGTGTAGGAAAACCGAGTCGTCAACAATTTGCAATGAGAGAATTGAAAACGAAAATGCTTGCTTGTATTAACAGATAATTGATTACAAGAGAGCTGGGGTGTTCGAGGGGGATACGCATGCATGAAAATAATAAATATCATGCAAAGTTTAAATATATAGTTTGAAACATTGGGACAAGTTGAGAATATTGATGTATTATTTATGTCATTCAAACTTTTCTTAAAAAGAGAAGGAATTTGTCAAGAAATAGGATGCAATTTTCAACACATTACAAAAGAAGTGAGAATCAGTCTAGTTAAATTAATTTTCATTTCTAATTCCTATTAATCTCGCAAAGCTATCATCTTATCCATACTGATGCTAACAGCCCTGATAACAACACAAGACTTTTTTCCTTTGTTTTTTTCTCTCAAGACTTTGTCAATCTACTCTTTTTTTTTTTTTTTGGTAATGCTTTTCTTTTACTTTTTCCCCTGATGTCTTTTCATTTCTACTTCAAATCACTTTCTCGCCGAAAGGGAAAATTCCCAATTGAACACTTCAACACTATGCTCATTCCCAAATTCCCAATTCATCATGTCATATCATGAATTGTACATAAGCCCACTAGTTCTCGTTTTCTTTAATTACTCTAAGAATAATCATCGTCAAGTGTTGTACCAGAATAAATATAAGAATTTTCTATTCTTAATTAAAATTTTAAGATTTGAGATGTGAGTGAGAAGAAATTTTTTAGTAAGGAATATTTTTTGTTTAATGAGCTTTACATGTCGTGAATCCAAATTAGTCGAGACCCCAATGTGTGAATACCAAACATCGAATGGAAACAAAAAAATTACTCGAAAATCCATGTTATCTTATGTAGGCACTAGGCAGCTTTTGTTTAATTTTCTTATAATGTTTGAATTAAGAAATTTTCATTTGATTTTGCGTTTAGTAAAATAATGAATTCGTTTGGATTTGGTTTAGCTTAATGCATATGCGGCCCCTAAACTTGTCCCTTTTTTTTTTCATTTTGGTACCTCAACTAAGTGTTGTTCCTATTGAACCCCTGAACTTGGTCTCAAGTGTATCTATCAAACACAATCCGACTTACATAGTATATATGGTGAGTTTTAATTTTTTTTAGTCTTGCGTGTGAATGTCAATCACATCCTATGGGGAAAATTCAACCAATTAAAACACCTCAACCATTTTAATTATACAAATTAGATGTTAAGTATTGATTTTGCTTTTTTAGTTTTCAGTTTTCCAGTTTTGGTTTCTTATTTTTCAGTTTTTGACTTTGCAGTTTAGTTTCCAGTTTCTATTTTCCAGTTTTGGGTTTTTATTGTCCAGTTTTGGTTTCTTATTTTTCAGTTTTTGATTTTCCAGTTTTAGTTTCCAGTTTTTAATTTCCAGTTTTGGGTTTTTATTATCCAATTTTGGTTTCTTATGTTTCAGTTTTAGTTTCCAGTTTTTTTTTCTTATATTCCAGTTGTGCTATTTGATTGGTTTAAGTGGTGGTTTTTCACTTGTATAACACAGTAGCACACTTCTTCCTGTCTGATATGTATAATTAAAATGGGTGGAGTGTTTTAATTGGTTGAATTTTCCACGTAGGGTGCGATTGACATTTACACGCAAGGCTAAAGAATGAAACTTATCATATATGCTATGTAAGTCGGATTATGTTTGATAGACACACTTGAGGCCAAGTTCAAGGGTTCAATAGGAACAACACTTAGTTAAAGTGTCAAAATAAAATAAAATAAAAGGGACAAGTTTAGGGGGCTGCATATGCATTAAGCCATTTGGATTTGAGAAATTGTTCGTGCATGTACTAGTGCGGGATACAACCATTCCAAATGTAGATTTCTAACTCTTCCAAAAGAAAAAAAAAAACTACCAAATTTATTCAAGTTTTATATATATAAACGCCTACTTATTATCGATTAAACTATCTTCTTAGACAACCAAAATCGTCGAGAAAATGCACGAGTGATATTATAGACCAATTTCTCAAAAGTGATGGGTGAACTAAAAGGAGAACACTCTTTAGTACTCTTAATTCTTTATATGTTGTTTGGATGGTTGTTACATATCAATATTTTTTAATTGTTGTTTTAAATATAATGTTTGTTTTGATTCTTATTTTTTTAGCATCTCGCATCGTCAAATTCATCGTTATGTAACGAGGAAAAGTCTCATTTTATGTAATGACCAATTTGTTGTGGTCACATCCTTACCTTTTTTTTCCTACTCATTTTGCCTTTGCGATATCTAATAATCTTATTTTAATATCCTTTAACCTATTTTTTTATTGTAAGTTTATTCTTCAAATTGCTGACGTCTGACATTATGTAAGGACGAAAAAAAATACAAAGTATCCAAACAGTTATAAATATTATTTATTATTGTGGATGTCTATCTTTATGAGAAAATTTAGGGTTTGTGACTTTGGGACCAAGCTACTTTTCCCTTATAAATAGAGAGGTTCTCTTCATTGTAAAAACATCCCTAACAACAGAAATAAAGATATCTCCTCTCTTCTCTCTTTTTTGTGCAATATTCTTCTTGTAGCTTTATTATTTTATAACACGTTATCAGCACGAGAATCTACCAATATAAATTCTGAAAAGTTATTTTCTTGTTTGAGTTATGTTATTAATCGGTGCTTTCTGTACAATAAAATCTTTGCAGATAGCAACTACTATATACGTCCATACTTTTAGTTTCTAAGCAATGTTTAGTAGTACAAAGTTAATGATCAAGTGCTCCGGAAGAGCTAACTATTTATCTGGAAGATCATGGCACTAGTAGTGTCCAAGCAATATGTGATTATGGAGAATAAATTAAAGGCTCCTGAAGAGCTTATATATTATTATGACATTCATTCTAAATTGTAATATACGAAGTTGTTATGATCGAAATACAAGTTGTAGTAAACACGAAGTTTACTAAAGTAAATGGCTATCATATTGAAGCTATAAAAGATTGGAGGATTAAATTAAATATCTTCAAAATCATAGTGGGTAAGAAATATGTATGTGAATGGTTACCCTCTTTATTCGCCAAATTGTAATATGCAAATATAAGCATGATGAAATCACATGTCATGGTAAACTAGAAGTTTATTGGTACAAAAAACAATTCGTGTCATAGTAAACCAAAAGTTTACTAAAACGAATAGCACATGGCATGATAAACTTCAAGTTTACTGGTATAAATAATTTTATTAGTCGGCATGAGCGGCTTGGCCATCCCGATTCAAATATGATGAGCAGATTGAGTATTTGACATATATTGAAAAACTAGAAGATTCTTCAAGAATTTTTTTGATGATAAGTTGATTATACTGGCTAATGTTGGGATTGAATTCCCTAAATTCTGAAAAAAATATAAAAGGTGAATAGGGCCCGTTCACCTGTTATGTGATGTCTTAAATAGATGCATCGATAAGACGGTCGCATGTGCGTTTATTGTCAACCCACTGTTTGATATATGCAAAATTACTTGCTCAAAATAATTGAGTTGAGAGCACAATTTTCAGATTCTGTAATCAAGACAATCGATCTTGATAATGCTAGTTTATATCCAAGCTGGTTTGGCGTTAAATGCCTCCACTAAATAGCTAAACCATTGCTTATAAGAATAAAGCTTCATGTGTTGATCTGAAATATGATATATTGCATACAACAACACTTATATGCTTCAGACCAATAAATTATGATAAACTCTCCCCTTACAATTGGTTCAGGGCTAGGAACCAGATATTTTCATCTAACCATTTTTTATGTGTGGTATATAATTAATTAATCTACCATGATGCACAAAGGTGGATTCCTCCAAAAAGGATGGGATATATGTTAGTTTTTCTAACATAAGGCGGAAAGAATAAGCAGCTAAGAAATATGTTATGAATTATCATTAGTATTGATCCTCATTAAAAGGTAATTCAAGTCAAATGCTAGAAGCATTTGCTGACCCAAAATTAATTTCTAACTTCAACTGCAAAATGCTCCTATTAAGTTCATGTCCCTGAAGGATAGAGTCTACAACATGCTCGAAGCATGATAGACCAATCGGTTCCAAACGCAATAATCCTTGAAAAGAAAGAGGAGCAAATGATCAATGATCATTATAAGGAGGCAATGTACTCTTGAAGAATCTATGACATAACATTTCATGAAACCTCATGATTGGTCTAGGTACCTAAAAAATAATGGAAGTGATGAGATCCCAATAAGTTATGTCCTATTGCAAACCGATACAAGATAATATATCGTCGATGATATCTTTGATACAATATAGCGAACAATATTGTAAAAGATTGTGAAGATCTAAATTCTACGTCTATTAAAGTATGCTAACATAGAAATTATTATCAAGTGAAATGACGCATCTTGGTAAGCTTTAAGCTTACCGGACCTGTTGTCCAGACACCAGAAGATGTCACGTCATTTAAATAGAAATGAATGTTGTCACATCCTATATGAATTACTTGACAAAATTCACATGAAAATTCTTAAAGGATTTTAAATGCCTGAAGCATATACAAGTTCTAGAAATTTGTTCATAATTCTTATATGAATTAAATCAATCAAAGTGAATGCAATTTAATTACCTTAATGAATATTCATTAACTAAGGGTCTATTTACCCTTACGTTTTTATGAAAATCAGAATTTGTTATACTGTTGTGCAAGTTGATGACTTGTGTATTATTGAAAAGAGTTTTCAAATGCAATAGATTATCTGCTGAAAGAAGTTGAAATATGCAACTGATGCATTCATATATTTTGCTATGATTGTGAGGTATTACAGTCATACGATGTTGTTCTACATGACAGTAAAATCATATAAAGATAAACATCTGCTCCTAAACCAAGTCAGGAATGCACTTGGACCGATGCAACTCTATCCGAAGACTGAAGATGCAAGCAACATACATAGCCCAACTAAAGAGAGTGATTCATAAAAGGACAAGACATATTTTACCAAAGTTGTTCTTCACACACGATCTCCAAAAGAATAGTGATATCAACGTTCAACAGATTCGTTCAAGTGATAATATGACTGATTTGTTCACCAATTCGCTACCAACTACAACTTTCGAGAAGAAGGTGCACAAGATTAAGATGTGAAGATTCAAGTTTTCGGATTGGAGTTCTTATCAGGGGGAGTTCATACGCGCTGTACTCTTTTTCCCTTAACCAAGGTTTTGTCCCAATTGGGTTTTCCTTGTAAGGTTTTTAATGAGGCAACCAAATAGCGTATTATTAGAAATGTGTACTCTTTTTCCTTCACTAGAATTTTTCCTACTGGGTTTTTTCTAGTAAGGTTTTAACGAGGCACATTATCTATCAAATAGACATCCAAGGAGGAGTGTTATAAATGTTATTTGTTATTGTGGATGTCTATCTTTAGGAGAAAATTTAGGGTTTGTGACTTTGGGACCAATCTACTTTTCCCTTATAAATAGAGAGGTTCTCTTCATTGTAAGAACATCCCTAACGAGAGAAATAAAGATATCTCCTCTATTCTCTCTTTTCTATGCGATATTCTTCTTGTAGCTTTATTATTTTATAACACAAACATTATATTCAATAAATTAATACAATACGTAATGAAACAATGTACGCCTTGTAAAAAAACCCGGTCTAGGACCAGTTCTCTAATCATCTAGCTCGGTAAGTATAGTTCAGGATTTGTCTCAATATCTTCAACAGAATAGAAATTCGTAATTTCTTGTGTTGAAAAAGTTATTTTCAGAAAACAATCTTTCAGCTGCTTTTTTTTTTTTAATTATTATTATCGGAACAAATAGGTCTCTGACTCTCTATTTCATTATGCATATACACAGTACACTTACTCCGTAGATTTAGGTATTTCTTTCTTTTGGTCTGGATATTTAAATATGTCAAACATAAACAGTTCATTTTGTTCGAAAAACAACAAAGTTGGATGAATCCTATAACAATTTTGAGACTGACATGTATATCACATTGTAAAATAATTTCTTGATGCTTTAAAATGTTAGACGTTATACTTGTAGACCACTACATTTCTTTCTGGAATCTTTTATTTTTGTATCTTTTTAAATTATTCAGTCTCGTAAATAGTCGATCGCGAAGTTGTTGCTCGCTGTCAAGAACAATCCTCTGAATTATTTATGGTGACACATAATTTGCATAAATTTATAAAATATCCTTTACTGTATATAGTGCTTAATAATTAATAATTACTTTGTTTAACGCTCTTTGTTAGCAAGAAAGTAGACATGATAATTAGCGATAACATTTCTCTTTTTTCCTTCTTCGCTTTTTCCCCGTTAAAGGAACTGAAAAGAGCGGCTGAGTTATACTACATATATTTGGGAAAAGATAAAGTAGAGACGACTTTAAGAGGAAATTGTGGGTCTTATTGAGTTATTGTTGTGGCACTTCATGAATTGTGGTGCTTTTGTTTTTATTTTTCTAATATAATAAATCTTATGATGATTTAGAACTTGTCCCTTCCTGGAGAGAAGTTGATACAGGTCATGTTTGCATTCCAAAGTTCTTCTAGGAAATGCAAGAAGTGTTCATCTTTGTTCTGTATGCTTCTTTACTATTTTTGAATTCAAGTCCAGAAACATTCACATACTGTGGCAATGTATTGAATTATGACACTCCTCCGGAAATGAGTATAAATAATTACTCTCCTGTTACATTTTATGTGATGCCATATAACTGGACACAAAATTTAAAATATTTGATTTGTAGTAATAGTAGTAGTAGTAGTAATAATAATAATAATAATAATAATAATAATGATGATGATGATGATGATGATGATGATGATGATGATGTTGTTGTTAAAAAAGTTAGGCTGACAACTAAGACCTGACACTAATTAATTTAAACTCCTAAAATATGAGAAGATCATATATTTAAACTAATATTATCAGTGGAACAATATCATCAAATATTCTGTACTCCTAAATGGGAAAGAATGTTACATAACAGTTGACAAAAAATTAGAGGAGCACTAGAGTATTTAAATATCCCTCTGTCTCGCTTACACAACTACAGGTTTGAGTTTGTTATAAGTAAATTAAAATGGTTAAAAAGCTTTGAGACAAATAGACTCTTTGAGGAGTTTGATTAGTATTTACGTTAGAATATAAGTGTGTCCCTACGTAAACATTCAACAATAGATTAACAAAAGGAAAAAAAGTATTGACAATTATAAGCAAGAAACTATGCTTTTTTTTTAAAAAAATGGACGTAAATTTCGGATTCTATAAAATTTAAAAATAGAACAGCTGTATATAAATACAAAAATGTCATCACTAATATGAAAAATTACAAGACATATACAATCATTAACCGCTAATTACGTTGGAAATAGTTGTCATCATATGAGTATTATAAGCTTGGACATGTTTGCTTGCTTAGATTAGCTTAGTTATTTCCCTGAGACTTCTGCACAAAGTAGAGTATAATTCAGATTATTAATGCCAAATTGGAGTACAACAGACAAAAATGATTAGGATAAGCGCGAGAAATATAATTCTCACTTCTCGAGATACAAATATCAAAGTATTAGGTAAAATTCTTGTTTGCAATCGATTAATTCCCTAAATTATAGAAAATTATAAAATTTATTTATTCAGAACTTAAACAACACTCCTAAGTATTTATAATATATATTTTAAAAGAATCCTTAAAACAAGTATGAAAAACCCACCAACAATGGTTGTGGTGTAGTGGCTGGTATTACTCCATCCTTAACCAAGGTCTCGAGTTCGAGCCCCCTTGGGTACGGAGTCACCATTGTTAGGGAGTGCTTTGCCCCCCAATGTGGGACTACCCGGCACGAATCCGGATTAGTCGGGCCCCAATGCGGATATCGGATACCGGATGGGAAACCAAAAAAAAAAAAAAAAAAAGGTATGAAAAACCCAACTTAGTCCCCTGTTATTCAAAGTTAGAAGTGGAAGCTTAAAGCCAAATCTAATTTAAACATTTTGGAGATAACAATATAGTTAGGCAATTGGATTTGATTTTTATTATCAGTAGAAACAGTTGTCTCAGACTCAATACCCATGAATGCTCTCTAAAAAGATTTTTTGTTTTCTTACTTTAAGTTTGGGATTATATTGGGATAAGGATAAATAGTCCCGGAATTATATTTAAGATGAGTTTATCCCACGTTTGGTTGGGATAAAATCGCGGTATAACTAATTCTGGAATTAGTTATCCCGGGATTGTGATGTTATTTTATACCTGTGGGAGGGTGGAATAACTAATCCCGGAAGGATAACTTGTTTCCTACCAAACGACCCCTAAGTACTCTATCTTTTTTTCTAATAACTCTAAACCAAAGAATACTTCAAAGTGTATTTTAAAGTGAAATAATAGAAAAGTGAGATATTTATACTATTATATAAACATGAGTTTGGAGGAGGATCGTCATCCGACCTAAAACTCATGTAAAAAAAAAAAAGGAGTAGACCCCACCACCTCCAAACTCATGTAAAAACTCCATTTAAAAAAAAAAAAAAAAAAAAAAAGCAATATAAAAAATAAAATAAAAAAAACGTGCACCCCATATTAAAAAATCAAATAATATTCATGTAATTCCCAAAGTATCCCTATTAAGTCAATAATAGTGGATTCATTGTCACATGCGTATCAACCCATTAGTAGAGCAAATGAAATTATTGTACAAAGAAAAAACGTGGACCCTGTTATAAATATTATTTATTATTGTGGATGTCTATCTTTAGGAGAAATATTAAGGTTAGTGACTTTGGGATCAAGTCACTTTTCCCCTATAAATATAGAGATTCTCCTTCACTGTAAATCAATCCCTAACAAGAGAAATAAAAGAATTCCTCTCTTCTCTCTTTGTCTACAATATTGTTTTTGCTTGCTTTATTATTTTATAACACGTTATCAGCACGAGTCTCTAATAATTTTCAATCTCCACCGTGATGTATTGGTTAAGCATATCAATCAACTATTCGGTTTGCCATCCGTATGCCTGGTACGCTTCCTAGAAATCCATTTGAATTTAATATTGGGTTATAATACTTTGTCAGTGCATGCCTGCCAAAGAATTTGTTGCTAAACTAGTTGATTCTAGTCTAGTGACATATGTTATTCAATGTGATAATTAGTATATGCCTATCTCCTACTTGTTGTTTTTAACATAAAGGTTCAAGTTTAATTATCTACGCTAATTCTCTTGTGGAACAAACAATAAGTTTAAATATATTCCTTGTCATGTTATATTTTATAAGCTATATGCTGTAGTGTTAGGATTTACATGCATATTTCATGGTCATGTATTTTGATGCATTCTAACAACACCAATTATAAATTACCGTGTCATTACTATGTAAATACATGTTTGCAATGGATCATGGAGATTGGATTATTATGCAGGTAAGTATGATAAATCACTATAAGCATACTCATGGCAGTAAACTTTATGGCCATATGATTTTTGTGTAATATATCGAAAATTTTATTGCCAAGCATTGTTCTTCAAGTACTGATGTGACAGGTAAGATTGTTATCACAATATTTCGTCTTCTAATTTACCATTTTAGCGATATATTAAACTATTGCCTATCTTTGGTTTTAATTTATCTTAGAAGGCTCCTTATTACAAGGATTTAGGTGTACAACCAGCCGAAGTGATTCTATATTCGATGTCTTCATTAATCACCAGAAGTGATAGTATTTTTATAGGCTTATTATGATTATAGTGGAAGACATGTTAGGAAAAATTCTCTATATTGTATGTATGTCTCGATTTGCTCCTGAAGTAGCAATATCTTCACAAATTGATATGGTTAAGACACGTTCAGATGATTATGTTTCATTCCTAAAGAATAGAACTATTGATAAATATTATAAATACATATCCATTCCCAGAAGTGAATGTGATGATAATATTTATTAAAGATTATAAATATAAACGTGCTCTTCGTTGTGAAAATACCACGCCTCACCTCCAGAAGAGGTAGAATAATTGAGAAAAAATATTCTGACTATTTTATTCTTTACTCTTGAAGTAGTAACCTTTGAAATTTACTCCCGGAGAGGTAAACTTTGAAATTTACTCCCGAAGTAGTAAGAATTTGAAATTTACTCATGAAGAGTAAAATACTAAAATTTACTCCTGAAGTAGTAGAATTTTAAAATTTACTCATGTCGTAGTAAAACTTTAAAAATTATTCCTGAAGTAATTAGACTTTGAACTTTACTCCCGAAGTAGTAAGGTTTTGAGCTTTACTCTCAAAAAAGTTCAACTTTGAAATTTACTTCTAAAGTAGTAAAATAATGGAATTTTCTCCCCAAAATTTGTTAAAACTTTATAATGCTTGTAAAGATTTTTCTTATTTTTCTGCAAGCTATGATTTAGTTATTTAAGGTGGCAAAACAATGAAGGAATGTTTATATTTAATTTTTTGCAATTTTTCTTACAGTGTTGGGATGTACTACTAAGGAATGGTTCTATATGCATGTTGGTGGTATGGGAGAATTGGTATGACTTTTGACAAGCAGAAAAAAGGTTTGAGAAACATATTGAAGCAGTGTTTTCTTATGGTTGAGAGAAATAATGAGCTATTGAAAATTATGCATAAAGCGTATCTAAATGACGAAGTTTCATTCCCCGAAGTGAGTAAAGAAATACCACAACACACCTCCTGAAGAGATAAAATAACAAAGTATATAAATGTTATTTTGTGGTATGAAGGTCATTGCTGCACGTACCTGCCGTATGTCAAATCATCTTGGATACTTTTGTTATATATTGTTCCAAGACAAATGAAAAAGATTTTTTAGAATATTTTCTATTTTAACCACATTGATAGCATGATTAGTTGTTATTGATTTCCTTGAAGGAAATAAAAAATTCATGTATTTTTCTTGATCAAGGATGTGATATTTATGTGGTCACCGCTAAGATACAAAATATTTGGATGTTAATAGTGTATCTCCGTGAAGGAGATGTTTGAAATACCAAAGTTTAGAACATAATGTTTACTTTTTGTTATTTATGAATTTATTATCATTAAAAGTAAATTAGTTTACTGTCTTCTTACATGACATCAGAAATATCTAATCAAATTCTCTTTAATGACATCAGCAGTGTCTAAGAAATATTTGGTAGTACAAAATTAATGATCAAGGTCCAGAAGAGCCTAATAATTTGTCTACAAGAATCATGACACCAAAGTGTGTCCGAACAATATGTGATTATGAAGAATAAATTAAAGGCTCCTGAAGAGCTTATATACTATTATGTCATTCATTTTAGATTGTAATATAAAAAGTTGTTATGATCGAATCACAAGTTGTAGTAAACCCGAAGTTTACTAAAGTAAATGGCTATAATATCCAAGTTATAAATGATTGGAGGATTAAATATCTCCAAAATTCTAGTGGGTAAGAAATATTTATGCGAATGGTTCCCCTCTTTATTCTCCAAATTCTACTACACAAATATAAGCATAATGAAATCACATGTCACAGTAAACCAGAAGTTTATTGGTACAAAAAATAGTTCATGTCATAGTAAACCAGAAGTTTACTAAAACAAATAGCACATGACATGGTAAACTTAAAGTTTACTATTATAAATATTATTATTAGTCGGCATGAGCGGTTTGGCCATCCGATTCAAATATGATGTGCAAATTGAGTATTTGACGTATATTGAAGAACTAGAAGATTCTTCAAGAAGTTATTTTTTGTTGCTTGTTCTCATGATAAGTTGATTATACTGGCTAAAGTTGGAATTGAATTTCCTAAATTCTGAAAAATTATAAAAGGTGAATATGGGCTCATTCACCTGTTATGTGATATCTTAAATAGATGCGTCAATGAGATGGTTACATGTGCGTTTATTGTCAACCTGCAGTTTGACGTTTATAAAATTACTTGCTCAAAATAATTGAGTTTAGAGCACAATTTTCAGATTATGTAATCAAGATAATCCATCTTGATAGTGCCAGTTTATATCCAAACTGGTTTGGCGTTAAATGCCTCCATTAAATAACCAAATCATTGCTTATGAGAACAAAGCTTCATGTGCTAGTCTGAGATATAATATATTGTATACAACATCACTTGTATGCTTCAGACCAATAGATTATGATAAATTCTCCCCTCACAATTGGTTCAGGATTAGGAACTAGATATATCCATTTAACAGTTTTTTTATGTGTGGTATATGATTAATTAATCTACCATGATGCACAAAGATGGATTCCCCAAAGAAGATGTGATATATATTAGTTTTTCTAACATAAGGGGGAGAATAAGCAGCCGAGGAATATGTTATGAATTATCATTAGTATGATCCTCATTAAAAGGATAATTCAACTCAAATGCTAGAAGCATTTGCTGACCCAAAATTAATTTCTAATTTTAGCTACAAAATGCTCCTATTAAATTCATGTCTCTGAAGGACAGAGTCTACAACATGCATGAAGCGTAGTAGACTAATCGGTTCCAAACGCAATAATCATTGAAAATAAAGAAGAGCAAATGATCAATGATCATTATAAGGAGGCAATGTGCTCTTGAAGAGCCTACGACATAACACTTCATGAAACCTCATGAGAGTTTTAGGTACCTAAAAATAATGGAAGTGATGAGATGTCAATAAGTTATGTCACATTGCGAATCAATATAAATGATTTATCGTCGACGATATCTTTGGTACAATATAGCGCAATATTGTAAAAGATTGTGAGGATCTAAATTCTATGTCTTTTAAAGCATGCTAACGTAGAAATTATTACCAAGTGAAATGATGCATTTTGGTAAGCGTAAAGCTTATTGGACCTGTTGTCCAGACACCAGAAGATGTCACATCATTTAAATAGAAATAGATGTTGTCACAGCCTATATGAATTACTTGACAAAATTATATGAAAATTCCTGAAGAATTTTAAATGCCTGAAGCATATACAAGTTCTAGAAGTTTTGTTCATTATTCTTATATGAATTAAATCAAGCAAGGTGAATGTGATTTAATCACCTTAATGAATGTTTAATGACTAAGGCTCTATTTATCCCTACGTCTTTATGGAAACCAAATCTGTCATATTGTTAGCGCAAGTTGATGACTTGAGAATTATTGAAACTCTTGAAAAGTTGTCAAAAGAAATAGATTTTCTGCTGAAAGAAGTTGAAATGAGAAACTTGCAGAATTTTTTGGTCCAGAAGTGCCATATCTTTATGCAATGGATGCATTTATATATTTTGCTATGACTATGAGGGATTATGGTCATACGATGTTATTCTACATGACAGTCAAATCATATAAAGATAACATTTGTTTATAAAGTAAGTCAGGAATGCACTTGGAGTGAATTCATAAAAGGACAAAACATATTTCACCAAAGTTATTCTTCACACACGAGCTCCAGAAGAATGATGATATCAACATGCAAGAGATTTGTTTGAGCGATAATATGACTGATTTATTCACCAAGTCTCTACCAACTGCAACTTTCGAGAAGATGGTGCACAAGATTGAGATGTGAAGATTCAAGTTTTTTGATTGAAGTTCTCATCAGGGGGAGTTAATACGCGTTGTACTCTTTTTCCCTTTCAAGGTCCTACTGGGTTTTATCTTGTAAGGTTTTTAATGAAGCAACCAAATGGCGTATTATTAGAAATGTGTACTCTTTTTCCTTCACTAGAATTTTTTTCACTGGGTTTTTTCTAGTAAGGTTTTAACGAGGCACATTATCTATCAAATAAACATCCAAGGGGGAGTGTTATAAATATTATTTATTATTGTGGATGTCTATCTTTAGGAGAAATATTAGGGTTAATGACTTTGCGATTAAGTCACTTTTCCCCTATAAATATAGAGATTCTCCTTCATTGTAAATCAATCCCTAACAAGAGAAATAAAAGAATTCCTCTCTTCTCTCTTTATCTACAATATTGTTTTTGCTTGCTTTATTATTTTATAACAGACCCCATATTATTACTTTTCTTCAAAAGGTTAAGTAGTCAAACCATACAATTTCTTTTTATTTTTTATTTTTTTATATTAGCCTGAGATCTAATCTAGATATTTAAAAGTAGACCCCACCACCTCCAAACTCATGTAAAAAAAAAAAAAAGTGGACCCCACATTAAAAAAATCAAGCAATATAAAAAAAAAAAAATATGTGCACCTTATATTAAAAAATCAAATAATATTTATGTAATTCTCAAAGTATCCCCATTAAGTCAATAATAGTGGATTCATTGCCACATGCGTATCAACCCATTGGTGGAAGTAAATGAAATTATTATACAACAAAAAATGTAGATCCCATATTATTGCTTTTCTTTAAAAGGTTAAGTAGTCAAACCATACAATTTCCTTTCTTTCTTATATTAGCCTGAGATCTAATTTAGATATTTAATTGTTGTATTTGCTATTCCGCCATGTCATTTATTTGTTATGTTTACTAAAATAAATATACTTAAAATATTTATATTTTAAAATAAGATAGAATTTAATTACTTTCATTTTTATTCTTACTCTAATAAATGTGAAAAGTGATTAATGTCGTAAAAGAAAAAATAATATTAAATGGATATCAAATAATAAATAAGGTAAATTAGTCAAATTATAATTCTAATTGACGTTTCCTTAAAAAAAACGTGTAAAAGATAACATGACTAGTAAAATGAGCTAAACCAAGAATATTCACCAAAAATTAAAAAATAGTAGTTCTTCGTTTAAATAGAAAATCAAATTTCTACTTTGTTTCGTTTTAAACATGTAAAATTAACTTAATAATTTGAATTAGAATTATCCAAATCAAAATTTGATAAAAAGTAACAAGTATTGTTTAGGTCTAATCTACATACATTAACAATAGAATATTTTACACCTTTAAATTAATCGAATTAAAAATCAAAGTATCAACTGATGCTTAAATATTGGTATTGTTTTGTCTCAAAGAGAGGAAAATAGTTTCTTTTTAAACAATTCTTCTCTTTTAAAAAGTATTAATAAATTTTTGTATTCATAGCAAACACTAATATAATAAAGTTTTGCATATGGAGCACAAACTACAATGTTATGTTAATTGTGTTTTGAACATAGTATATATATATATATATATATATATATATATATATATAAATAATAAAGTGTTGGGCCCGTGCGCACATCTAGTTAGTGTATATAAAGCAGGACGATTTGTTTAGTGTTAAAGACCAAATTAGCCCTGTATTTTTAGCATCAGCAGGCAATCCTACGTTCAAACCAACTACTAGTTAAATTATAGTCTAACATCAGAGATACTCAATATTTGTGTTAGCAAACTTGTTAAAAAGCTAAGCATCGATCAGCAGGCAATCTCGTTTTCTCAACGGAGTACAGTAACTATAGAGTAAAACTAAATATTGCAATTGCTTAAACTAAAACAACTAAAAATAAGAAGTAGTGTAGGAAAAGTTCACAAATGGCCTCCATAAGGGGTGGTTTTGATTTTTTGGCCCGGCTTAACAATTTTAAAAAAAATATAGTTTTCGCTTCAGAAAATTCGCTTATGTTCGTGGGCATAACTTCTAGCTCTTTCCTATTTCATTCCCCGACTTTGCTTTAAAAATCAACCCCCCCCCCCCCTCCCCCCCAAACTATGAACAATAGACATTCTCCCTCCTATGTCTTATGTAATGTCTATTTTAGCCCTGACATTTTCAATCCCCCATCTATGTAATACCTTTTTATATTATATAAGTTTTTTTTTAATCTAGGTAAAGATAGATTTTTGTTTAAATTCATATTATAAGTAGAATAATCCTTTATGAATTTATCACAAAATCTAATTTTACTTTTTATGATTGATATTTAAATATTACATGGATAAGTATACATTATATATATCTCTGTATGTGTGTTTAAGTTTCACTTATCTCTTATTCTCTATTGTCAATATATAAGCGAGTTTTGGTTGTTATTAATGGAATTTCTTAAGTATAGTTTGAAATTCATTTATAATTTAAATAGATAATATTTTAGGAATTTGTTATAGAATATGTGTCTATTTTTATTAATTATTTTGTATTACCTGCATTGAAATATATTTATAAAGTTATTATTACCTGTTATTTTTTCTTGTATAAATAAATTTCAGAGTTTTGATTATTATTAATAATAAAAATTCTTATTCTTCTCATTTATTGCATTATAGAACGACGTTAAGTTATATACTTAACTAGTATTTCTCACTTTTTTCTGTTTCCGTCTCGAAAATAATATTTATTTTTATAGAAAATTTGTTGCATAGATTAAAGAGATAAAAGAAATCATTATCTTAAAGAAGTAAAAGAAAGGAAGACAAGTTGATAATGTAAAGGTAAAATAGAAATTTTAAAAAGTCATTAGGTTAAAGGTGGGAGAATGATTATTGTTCAAAATTTAGGGAGGAGTTTGATTTTTAAAGCAAAGATTATCACCCTGCCTATAAGTCAAGAGTTCAGGATATTTCAAGATGGTGAACTGCTCAATTGACCACAAGTTCTGCCTTATAGGCAAAAGTTAGAACTTACGGCTGATGGGCCACAAAAGTTCTTCCTAAAGATTTTTTTTTTTTCAAGTTAAGATCATTTTTTAAAGATTTTGTTTAGTGGGAACAAATATTCAAGATTGGACACTTTTTGGAGACACCACACATCATTTCCTGGATATTACAGACTATAAATGAAATACTTTGAAACTTTCACCAAATCATAGTTCCACTTTCGGGTCATTTGCATTTTGTCCCTATTTTGTGCTGGTATTTAATTTTTGTCCTTCAAAATTGAACTTACGCCCTTACAAATATGAGGGACAAAATATAAAGACCACCATAAAAGAAGGGCAATTCTGCGAATTGCCTCGTCATAGTTATTTGGTTTATAGGCCCAGCGTTATTGGGCTTTACTTGGATTCCCGATTTCTTGATTTAGCACCATGGTCCAAAGACTCCAAACGAAACTACGTAGTCCTATCAAAGAAGTCGGAGCCCAAATGCTTTGGGTAGGCAGAGATCTCAGCTCCCCAAAATTGAAACCCAAAATCCTATAAAACTTGACTCTGCATGTGTGCTTGTAATGCTTCTAAAATTTGTGATTTAAAATGGGGAAACTGACGACCAGATAATTAGAGTTGTTAACAACTCGTAGCTAAGTTTTGTATATTTGCATTTCATAGCTGGTTTTTAGGTGTATTCGCGTGTATTTGAGTGATATTTGAATGCACTTTCCAGTTGTACTATGCATAGCCAGGTTTTAGGAATTTCCGTGTGTATTTGAATATATTTAAATACACTGCTCAGTCATATACATGTGCATAAATGAAACAAACAACACAGAAAATCAAAAATTCAATTCATTTGGCAAACATACAGTCATAATATAGTCAAAATATGTATTTAGGCTTCAGTCATATATATATGTACATAAATACATACAATTGTATTCAGCTTTAGCAGTGCGTAAACCAAATACATTCAAATACATATATACAACTGCATATAGCTACGAAATGTAATCAACTTAAATGGTACTTATTAAATATAAATACATCTTAGAGTCAGTTATGCCATGTAAATTTTCGTTTAAAATATACCATATCAGTTATATGATTATAGCTGATTTTATGTTTTTATTTCTGAATCTGTTGATATATGCTTCTTTCTAGATTCATTTGAATGGTTAATTTTTCTATGTTTATTTTCATCTTGCATTCTCCATTCTCCATTCTCCTTTCTATATTCATATAATTTTGTTGCCTTTCTGCCATGGTATGATTTTCGGTTGATACTCTATAAAGATAGTATAATCAAAGTTGTTCATCAATGTTACTTGATAACTAGAATTTCAAACTCTTAGTAATGATGTGCAACTTACTGCAAGTTTAAGTACTTAATTAGATGTGATGTCTTCTTTATGGTTCTTGTATTGTAATTTTAATAATTTGGAGTACTTACCAGCAAAGGCGTATCTAGCCTACAAGGTGGGGGTTCAACTGAACCCCAAACTTTCGACGCGGAGCCTAAATTTATGTGTAAAAAATTACAAAAATTGTAATAAATAGTAGATATGAACCCCTAACTTTAAAAATATAATGGATTCAATGCTAAAAATCTTAAGATTGAACGCATAAAATTTAAATCCTGGATCCGCCTCTGCTTACCAGGATGGTTATTTGCATTTTAAAATATAATAATACATAAAACACCATGCATGGGACATGTAAAGTTTTGAAAATGCGAGCTTACCAGGATGGTTATTTGCATTTTAAAATATAATAATACATAAAACACCATGCACGGGACATGTAAATTGTAAAGTTTTGAAAATACTTAGCTCGCATTTGGTGCCTTCATCAAAATGGTAATTAAGTGCAAGATATATATGTATGTTGTGCGGCTTTTACATAAGGTTTATGATCACTTACATTGCCCAATTAATACTCTATATGTATTAACTCACTTTATTACTCAATCATGGTAATTGATCATATTTTGGCATGCAATCGAGTCTAGGTTGATTCCCTCTTGTTATGAATGTAACGAAAATGGTGGAAAGATCTCTTAGTGGTTCTTACATAAAATAGGTTGTTTTCCTCGCTGAAAGTCGCACTAACCCATTTTTCCTTCACGTCTTTAATGTTTCTGGAGAAAACTATAATGCCTAGTACGATTCGCATAACTTTAAATATCTCTGCCTTATATGATTAAGCTTATATGAAGAAAAAAAAGATTAGGTTTATATGTACTTAAAATTGATCAAATGACTCCGAACCCCCATTGAAAAACAAGAGACAAATAAAGCAAGAACAATTAATTAAGTTTTTCTCTTACGGCAAAACCTTTTTCCGATGCTTTAGCAAGTCGGAAAAACCACATAATCCAGTTTATGATAAACTACTTATATATAAGCATGTATGGTGCATGCCCCAAACTCTATATTCGTCAGCAATATCACCTGGGCATATATAACGAGACGAGAATTATTTAGTCATAGCAATTAGCACACCGCTTTCTATCACGCGTCTTAAAAAAATAAATAAAAAAAGATAAAATACTGGGACATATGCACGGTGTTTATTGGAAGGTATCACACAAAATAAGAGAAAAGAAATGCATATAACTACTAACCAAATAGGAAAAGAAGACAAGGAAGAAAAACAAATAAGTAAACCTGTGGAAGATACTATAAACGACGTACAGTACCAAACCAAATAACTGATTATAATTTAATACACAAACTCATATGCTGACAGGGATTCAACTTGTGATAAAACAAAATTAGACACGTACTTTCCGATTAGCAAAGTGTTTAGGTCTTTAATTCGTACAGGTTTTACTATTTTGAGTGCTTTCAGACAACGAAGACAAACGTCAAATAGTGAAATAAATATATAGTCGGGCTAGTGGGGTATGAATGTTTTTTTCCTTCTTAAAAAATCATTATCATAATAAGAGGAGAAAAGGCAAATGCTGAAGCTTTGATGGAACTTCATCTATCGTGTTATATTAATTTGGAAAGATATGGTAAAATGACAGTAACTAGTATGGAAATTTCCTGCATGCAGGAAATTAAACGGGAAGGGTCAAAACCAAAACCGTGTGCCCTGTTTCAAGGTTACGCCAATAAGGTTAGGGAGAATGAAAAAACTTAAATCAATAAATGCGAAGTATTGTTGCTGCTAGAATTACAAACATAAAGGTACATTTTATAAACTTTTTTTAACTACAGCTAAAATGGATTGGAAGCTCCTATAGCTGCCTCGATATATAGAGTTGATTTCTCAGAAGGTCACTCAACTATCGTAATTGTAGCACAAAAGTCACTTAACTTTATTTTATTCTTTGGAAATCACTCAACTTTCGCATTTTTGTAACACAAAAGTAAATTTAACTTTATTTTCAGAAAGTGCACCAACTTTTATTTTTGTAACATAAAAGTCATTCAACTCATTTTAGCCAACTTTTGCTGACATGGCATTTAAAAAAAAAAGAAGTTAAATCCTTATTTAATATAAATACACCCATTTTTACCATTTAGTGATACGCCCCACTAAACGGACCCGCTATCCAAATTTTTATAACAAAACACTAAGGACTGAAATTTTACTGGTAACGTGCTGGATTCTCCTCTCTATTCAAGCCTTAAAGTTTTGCCTCAAGTTCATATGGTTACTATGGCACTATTGCTAAGCTATTTGCAAGTATTAACAGTTTTTCAAGAAAATTTATACATTCTATTCACAAAATATTACACAAATCAACTGGTTTAGTTGTACCTTTGTTCTTCTTTTCATCTATGATGTATTTAGAGTTCAGAATACAATTCCCTTGAGCAAGCAACTACTTGAATTTTAAAAAGAATACCATAAGAAGTTGGTCGTGATTGCGGGGAAAGTAAATGCCACATCGATAATCAACGTTTCAATTCACGGAGTTAATGCAGGAAGTAGTAATTTTTTTTCAAAATTACTATATTAATCTTCTGCTTTACAAAATTTACACTACTGATCAGTTCTCAGACATTCTCATCAAGTCCTACACTAAATTTATTGGATAGTCGGGTCAGGTTAGTGGGGAGGGTCACTAGATGGTAAAAATGGGTGAGTTTATAGTAAATAAGAATTTAACTTTTAAAAATGCCATGTCAACAAAAGTTGACTAAAATCGAAATGACTTTCTAGTTACAAAATAAAGTTAAGTGACTTTTGTGTTACAAAGAGGAAAGTTAAGGGACTTTTCAGTTACAAACTAAAGTTAAGTGACTTTTGTGTTACAATTGCGATAGTTGAGTGACCTTCTGAGAAAACAATTCCGATATATACAAGGCGCAACATCAATTTTTTTTTTGTCTGACTAATTCGTATTCGAAGTTAATTTATTTTCATTCACAGGATAAACCCATTATAGAAAACAAAGTACTATAAAAAAAGTTCTCCATTTCCGGAGTTTGAATTTAAAAGAAATGTGTTACATTTATCATCTTATATATATAGCAGGGGTGGAATATGTGTAAGAACTTAAAACACTCATTATTTACATTAAATCATATTAATTTAGCATGATTAAGTCATAAATAACATGAGAACGTGCCGTGGCGGAGTCAGAATTTTTACTAAGGGGGTTCTGTATATAAAGAAGTAAACATACGAAGAAGCCAAAGGGGTTCAACATCTACTATATATACATAAAAAATAATTTTAACTTATGTATAAATAGTATAATTTCCTGTGGGAGGGGGTTCGGAAACCCCGTGAGCCTTAATTGGCTCCGCCACTGAGAACTTGTATAAATTTGCTATGATTGTATTAAATACATGTATTATGTATTTATTGAATTGATATAAAACATTGGGTGTGCGGGTAAATTTTGGCAGGATAGGATGTGGGGCTGCATGCGTATTTCTGGGGTGAGCAAGTGTAGGCGGCGCATGCACAAGAAAGTTGGACATATTTGATGCAATGGCAATTTCTTGGATTTTTTCCCTTAATTTGATTCAAGCAACATAAATTGTCTTGGAAATATCCACGCAGCTTCCTTTTCTTTGTCCTGTTCACAAAATAAGCAAAGATAATAAACATCTATTTATATCTTGATTTGGGTTAAAAAATTGATGGGGTTGAATGATTGAGAGTAAAAGGACCTCTATATATATATAGTCATGTTTTGGTATAATTAGCAAGTAAAAGTGAAGATATATATATGTATATGTTTCCATGTTAACCTTTCGATCCATCTAAAAGCATGTTATTTGTGGTATTTTTCAAATTATTAATTCACTTATTAATTATTATATGTCCCCTATACTTATTTCCAGTTAGTGCATAAAAGTTAATCTCAAATCAAAATGCATAGCACAAAATCACTCTTTATGGAACACGCATTACAAGTTTTTTCTAATTTAAAAGATAATAAACATCTATTTATATCTTGATTTGGGTTAAAAAATTGATGGGGTTGAATGATTGAGAGTAAAAGGACCTCTATATATATAGTCATGTTTTGGTTTAATTAGCAAGTAAAAGTGAAGATATATATATGTATATTTCCATGTTAACCTTTCGATCCATCTAATAACGGATGAAATATATTGTTAAGCTTTTTAGCGTGTTATTTGTGGTATTTTTCAAATTATTAATTCACTTATTATATGTCCCCTATACTTATTTCCGGTTAGTGCATAAAAGTTAATCTCAAGTCAAAATGCATAGCACAAAATCACTCTTTATGGAACACGCATTACAAGTTTTTTCTAATTTTTTTATTTTGGGGGAAAAAAAAAAAGAAATTTCCATGAATTGACATAGAAATTACGACTCTTCTTGCTTCCTATTTAAAATTACTGCTCCAAGAAAAATAAGAGGCAAGGTTCTGTTTGACGGGAAGTCAGCGTAATTTGATCTAAGTTTGACTATCAACGACTAACCATATAAATTTTGGCAGATAAACTTTCGAGAAAAAAGAAAAGATAAGATCAGATCCTAATTATTTGGCTAAGCGGTTTAATCAAATCCAGTGGAGATTGTAGAATTTAGGTGCAGCAATGATGTTGATTTGCAAAAGGATTTTATAATGTACAAATTGCATTTTATATCCAATAGAAGTGTGCCAGCATCAAAACGTACTAAGCTGGATTATAAAGTCTTTATTTAATTTTAACAAATCAAGCTGAGAGAAACCAAGAAATTAGGAGATGGAAAGACATCTATATGGCCGGAAAAAACTTTTCCTTCATTATTCCCTGATTTGGTAAATTTGGTTCAATTGGTATGTTTATATTATATCTACAGCAGTAATAGGGCCATAAATTCTAGTAATAAGGAGATTAAAAATTATTAGAGTATAATTAGGCAAATCAATTAACTAGAGTAGTGTTTTAATAGTGCATCAGTTGGGTTATTGGTTGTCTACATTCCTCGGTACATATTAATTTCTTTCGATTCCAGTTGATGTAATGCTTATCAAGTCTTCATCTTTATTTCAATTTTGGGATCAATTCTACTGAAAAACTAACATAAATGAAGTTAATAAGTACTGATAAACTATCAAAATGTTTGGAATATTATCTCTTTACCAATCCCAAGAAAAGAGAATCATAGCCCCGTTTGGACATGGTTTGAAATCATGGTTTGAAACATGATTTGAAACCATATTTGGACATGCAATTTGCATATTTTAAGAAGTATTTTCTTTTATAGACATAAAAACCCCACAAGTTGTAAAAACTATCAAAACATTCTTAATTCTTATACAATCTTACCAAATGAGCAAGTAATAGTTCATAACAAAATTAATACGCTAATTCATAACAACCGGCTCAAAATTAATACTAAAAGACCTTTCTAAGAATACAACAACAATTGATCAAATTTTAATTCAATAAATAAAATTAAGCTATGGGTCTTTTTTTACAAAATTAAAAGGTTGGTAGACATAAATAAAATTTGGTGGAAGTTAATGAGATTAGTAAATGATTGAATGGGGGTATTTGTTAAAAATATCTACCAACTTATGGGTCTTTTTTTACAAAATATAAACTTATGGGTTAAATTTTATATTTAAAAAAGTTGACACCATGGTTTCAAACCATGACTGAAAACGCATGTCCAAATGCTGGTTTGAAAATTGATGGCCAAACGGCTACATAGTGTAGAATTAATTTCAGAACGAATAATACATCATTATACCGAAAATTTTTCTGAAATATGCTTCTTGTGTATATATCTCAGTCAAGTTATGAGTACTTACCAGCCGCCTTCTCAATAAGACCTCATTGCATCGAACTTGTCTAGTGCAGTTTACATCTCTTTTGTAGTTTCCGAACTATTATAAAGTGAGGAGCTACCCAATGCGCACCCAAAGAGTAACACGGCTGCAGATTTTCTTGAGAGTACAAAAAAAAAAAAAAAAAAAGGAAGTTACAAGTACTCTGGGGTAGTTTGATTTGCGGATTGAGCTATTCATAATTTAATCCCGTGATTATAAATTTTGGACTAATTATTCAATCTGAAAGGTGGGATAAAATAATATACGTAGTTTGATGGGATAAAATGAAATATTCAGAATTAAGTTTGAGATACAATTTATACTCTATTTCGTTGAAGACATAAATTTATCTTGTCGTGAGATATCCCACCTTATCTCATAACCAAACAACCCCTCAATATCTATGTTATTTTATACTAACTCTAAACTATAAATTTATCATGTCCTGGATAAATATTTGGGAAAACAACACTCTATGTTTATTTGAAGAAAATATTTATCCTAAATGGCTCATATTTCTAATATTATCCGAAACGCCCCTTTTATACATTATTATATACTTTTATACAAGGTTTATATATTGTCTACAGTAAGTGTATAATGTTGTCTATCGTGTGTATAAACATTATTGAAAATTTTAAAAAAAATAAAATTGGCTATCGGATATAAATTAAAAATATGACTACATGAATGTAATATTTTAGGGAAAAGAGTCAAAAATATCCCTCTACTTTGGGAAAAGGGCTAAAAATACCCTCTGTTACGAATTTAGGTAAAAAGTACCCCTCTCCTTATTAAAGTTTTCAAATATACCCCTCTCTTAATGAAAATTCTCAAATCCCCCAAAATAACCCTATTTCATTTTTTAAACCTGCTCCATTATTTAACTTTACTCAACTAAATAATAACCCTACATGTAAATATTTTACATTAGCTTAAATTTGTGAAGAAATTGGTTCAACACCTTGTTGGGTTTTTGAAATTACTATAAATTTGTTGGAAAACTTAATCTTTGGGAAGAAATTGGTTCAATACTTTGTTGGGTTTGTGAAATTACTATAAATTTGTCGATTTTTTTCAATCTTTGGGGAGAAACTGGTTCAATACTTTGTCGGGTTTGTGAAATTACTATAAATTTATCGAAAAATTTAATCTTTGTAAAGAAATCAGTTCAAAGATTTATTGGGTTTTCTGAAATTATTATAAATTTGTCAAATTTTTAAATATTTGTGAAGAAATTGGTTCAAAACTTTGTTGGTTTGTGAAATTACTATAAATTTGTCAATTTTATTTTAATCTTTGTGAAGAAATTAGTTCATTACTTTATTGGGTTTGTGAAATTACTATAAATTTGTCTAAAAATTTAATCTTTGTGAGGAAATTGGTTCAAGTTGGGTATGTTGAATCATTACAAATTTATCGGAAAAAGTAATCTTTTTGGTTCAAGACTTTGTTGGCTTTTGTTAAATTATTACAAATTTGTCGAAAAAATTAATCTTTTTGGTTCAAAACTTTGTTGGGTTGTTAAATCATCCCGAATTAATCTTTTTGGTTCAAGACTTTGTTGGGTTGTTAAATCATCTCAAATTTGTTGGAAAAATCAATCTTTTTGGTTCAATCGTATTATTCAATGGGGCCGGATTAAATAATAAAGCGGATTTAAAAAATAAAATCGTGTTATTTTCTGGGATTTGAGATTTTTCATTAAGAGAGGGATATATTTGAAAATTTTAATAACGGAGTGAATATTTTAATCCAAATTCGTAGCGAAAAATATTTTTAGCCCTTTTTTAAAAATAAAGAGACATTTTTAACCCTTTTTCTAATATTTCATGATGAATTGTATATTATTAAAATTATCCCGCAAAGGGCACCACCCCTTTCGACCCCATAAAACCCGCCCGAAACTAAAACCAATCGATCTCTCAATTGTCAAATCTCATCTATTAACCCCCTTGTCGCTCTTCTTTCTCTTCCATCCAAAGCCAAGAATTTCCACTACAGTTACACCCATAAACAACTACACTATTCTTTGCAAATTCTTCATACCTTTACCCTCACAATTGAAAATTGTACTGATCAATATTTATAAAAGAGTAATCATCTTATTTTCTTCTAACCCTTTAAACAATGAAGGTTCATCCAGTACCAAGAAAACGCAACATCACGTTACAATACGACATTTCTTCAGCTCTCTCTCAAGCAAGCCGTCAAAAGAAGCTACGGCGACTTCCCCATATCTTCGCGAAGGTTCTTGAACTTCCATTTAATTCCGATACCGATGTTTCAATCCAAGAAACCTCCGATTCATTGCGTTTTATTATCCCAACAGATGATACTGCTGGGGATAATATTAGGGCTGATACAGTTGAGATCTATCCTGGTGTTACTAAGATTGTAATCCGAGGGGATAATATTAACGATTTGGATGCAGCCTTGTGTGAATTTGAGCTCGACATGTGGCGCTTCCGTCTTCCGCCGTCAACTTTGCCGGAATTGGCTACCGCCGTTAACTCTGACGGTGTGCTGGTGGTTACGGTGCCTAAAGATACAGATGACTTGGATGATGATGGTGATATTGGACGCCTTATTCTTCTACAATAAATTAGCTCTCTAGCTTCAGTTTTTTTTTCCAGTTTATGTCGCTGTTGTGGCTCTGTTATCTAAAGGGTTATATCTTAACTATCTTATGTTTAAATAAAATAGAGTACCCTTTGGATGTGAATTGTGATCATTCTGCTTTACTCGTTTCCTTTACTTTTACGCTTTTACACAACAAAATTTAGTGCTCCTTCCATCCCAAAATACGTGTCGCTTTAGCTGATTTCACGCCCACACAAGGTATAGTTTACTAAATTACCCTTATTTATTAGATGTTTCTTGAGAATTGGTCGAAGTAGTAGTTCTTTAATACAAGGGTATAGTTGGAAAGAATTACTAGTACTATTTTTTGTGTTCAATTCCTAAAGCGACACTTATTTTGGGACACAAGGAGTAATAAACTATAGCTAGTTTGGGATCTAGAGGGGTAATCTATGGTTATATACTTATATTCAACAAGATTTAGTAAAATCATTGCTTTCACTAGCTGCTAATGTGGTGTGGAATTTATGATAGGCCGAGGGGAAGAAAAGAGCAAGCTTTTACTTAAAAATGAGCAGTTAAAGTCATCCTATACTTCTATTATAGCAATTTGTCACAATCACAAATGCGGTTGAGTTGCTCGTTGTGTTTTTATAAGCATAGAGGTTTGTGATGGCCAAAGGCCGATCCTTAATTTTATTCTTTTTGTGAGGTTCATGTCTGTGATCTTACTGATATAAAGATATATTCTTTTCTTTGTATCAGAAATTTAGTTTATCTGATTTTGTTTGGCTGCCATCTATTTCAAATTGCTTTTACCATTTAAAGAGTATACAATGGTAGTGCCACTGAGTTGATTTTGTCTATCCTTATATTTCGTTTAACAAAGATTCACGGTGATGATCAAGGGGGAGAGAATGTATAAGGTGAAACTCAATTTAGATGGCTCCTTGTGTCTAAGAAAGAATTGATTATACAGCCCTCTGCTGTTAGAAGTATCCTAAGAACAGTTATCATCTGTTGCAAATGATACACTTCACTTCAGGCCGATTATCATCATTATTATTCAGCTGCTAATGGGATAACAATCTCTCAACTATGTGCAGTCCTGTCCTATGTATGTGGTACTAATTCTTTTTATAATGTCATTATGTTTCTCACATAATCCAATTGCCAACAGATTAATCCCTGTTGAATTGTGGCTTGTTCTTGTCTAGTTCCCACTTCTCTACGCTTGCCCGATAACGTCCCATCGAAGCTTTCTTGGTTCCATCCTTTCAATGATTGAATTTCCTCTGATTTTTTCTTCTCTGTTGTCATTTGCATAGTTCCTCATTCGTACTCTATTGCTTGGTGGATGCTCCTTTTCTGTACATCAGTACCTAAGTGTAGAACTCTGTTGAAGTCACTATTACTAACAGAGTGTTGATTAAATCTTCTTTGCATATAGGAAGGTTTAAGAGCTAAGCCATTCTGAAAAGGTTCTGAAGAAGATACAAATTGTGGAGAAACATCTGTAGTTGGGCTCTGTACAAGGTTCTCATGTTATGGTGATTGTAGTAATCTATGTGGCTTCAATATACCCGTGGTTATGTTCTCCGTGATCTTGTTCATACTGGTCCAAGGGCTGTAACGTGTCCCACTGTTTAATAATCTTCGAACCAAGAGAGGACCTTAGTTTTACCTGGTTTGCGGCTGTGAGTCTGTCATTTCTGCTCAGTTTTTAAAGATTTTCTGGAGCTGCCAATCTGTGGTCATGGTAATACTCTTATGTGAGACTTAGTACAATCGAATCCCTAATACAGACCTTACAAAAATCACACAATTAGTAGTCATTTTCGCTCCTAACCATGAAGTGTAGTGTTGTTATCATTCCCAACCATGTTTTCATGCTCATTAAGTTATAATTCATTAAGTTATAATTCTTCACCGGCAAGGGTGGCTCAGTTGGTTGAGCATAGGGCTTTCATAATGGAGGTCTCAAGTTTGAAAGGATTTGCCTTCTGGGTCGAGCTCGTTGCACGGGGCTTGCCTAGGGCGGGTTATCCCTCCTATGTGATTTGCGGGCTATTGCGCTGGACGGAGTTTACCCTGTACGCACACAAAGGGTAGCGGCTAAGAATTCCCTTGTCATCCAAAAAAAAGAAAAAAAAAAACGAAATAATTCTTCGACCGAAGCCTATGTGGAAGCTTTAATATGGATCGCTAAGTAGCTTTAGGATGTTCGACAGACGTCTATTATTGCAGTGTGGGACTATGTATAGTTGCATTATCATCCAGGGTAGTCCAGGAAGACGTGTGACGTCTCTTTTCTTCTGGTTGCTGGTAGATTGTTCTCTTAAAGAAACAATTGGATAACATTGACAAAACCAACTTAATTGGCAATTCATTTCCTTTGCTAAAATCAGAATAAGTGTTGTCACAACCATGATTATGTTCTTGTCTAATGATTTTGATGAATCAGGACCTGGTCCAGTTCTTTTTTTCTGGCTATTTCTACAGTTTAAGCAGATGGTAGTAGTATAATTCTGGTGATGAGATAAGTGGGGTCTTGCAAATGTTAGCTTCACGCTCTACCAAATATGTGCCATTTCACTTGCTGGCAATGACACATCCTAGTCTACTCTGATGTGAAAGTTGAGGCTCCACATACCACCATGATGTCAACAAAAGGATGGATCTAGAGGCTTCACCTTTTATCTTGAGAAAGAATGACGAATTCTCATCACTGTATTTTTGCAGCCAAATAACCCCTCTTGAAATTACACTAAAGTTGAACTATTCGCTTACTCTTTCTTTGCAAGTGGGACAGGAATAGATTCTGCTTGGGGTGTCTTCTCAATATACTCTACCTTCTGCTTGGGGTGTCTTCTCAATATAATCTATTAAGTACTGTCACTCTCGATGGCCACATTTTAGTGGTAAAGGTGTCTCCATTTTTACCAAAATAGTTAAGAGAAGGTTTTTTTTTTTTTTTTTTTTTTGGAAAAAAACAATAGCCTGTTGCAGTAAAGGCACTCTAGGAATTGCATGTTTAGTATTAATGGAAAAAAACTATGAAGATTATAGGCTAATATATTGACAGCCCCTTAAACCTGTCAGCAATCGCATTTAGACACCCGAACTACGGTCTACACCAATTGAACACCTGAATACATGATAAAGATAAAGTACTTCTATTAGACACTTTTGGTTCATAGTTTGAAAAAACTTTTGTGCATGTTCTTAATAATCTATTAGATAGTTAAGTTAACCACATAAAATATGTCATTTTCTTTAATTAAACACATCAACTTCATAAAAAATGCTCGGGATTTCCGTCTTATTGAAGTGAATGCATATAACTAAAGGAGGTGGAATAATTTAAAGGAATAATTACACTGCATGTTAATTAGCGTAACAATGGTACCAAAATTGACCCACTTTTTAAAATCTTATAAAAAATGACCCACCCCCTCCTTCTCCTTCTCCTCTCTCTCTCTCTCGATCTCTCTGTGCCTCCTCTCTCTTGCTCTCTATGTTGCACCTTCTCTCTCGATCACCGGAAAATCCACTCAGATCTGGTGGTGGTGAGTGATGTAGTATGGCTGGTGATTTTCGCCGGCGTGATCTCGTTGAGGGAGAGATAGGGATGAACGGAGAGGGAGAAAGTCTGTTGCTGCTCGTTGGACGTCATTGGTGGTGTTGGAGTTCGCTGGAGAATGGAACTTCGGCGATGGCTGGTGGCTGCTGCTGCTCCGTCGTTTGTGGTGTTGGAGTTAGTTTCTGTATAATATTGTACAATAGTGTATAGGAGGTGTGTATACACCCACATACACACCTCTTATACATTGTTATACATTTTTATACATCTATATACATAATGTATATGTCTTGTATAAAAGTGCAATTCTTATTCAAAACCAAAGATCTATGTTTATACCCAATTATACAATATTGTATAATTGTGTATAAATGTGTGTAAGTGCGTATTTTCGAGTATAATATTGTATAATTACATCTTTTATTGTATATACCTACACATTATACACTTTCATACACCTATATACATAATGTACATGACTTTTGTATATAAGTGTATAACATTGTATAAAAGTGTTTTGGGGCTATATGTTTGCAATGTAAGTCAGCGAATTGTACATTTCTGAAATTTTCCCTAATTTAAATGGTTAGTGTCTGGGCATTTGAGAATACACACACAAAAAAAAAATAATAATCAAAATTTGAACCGAAAGTGTCTAATAGGAACACTTCACCACGTGTTTAGGTGCTCAATTCGCTCAACAACATTTGCCATTTGGCCAATTTTCCGATGGGCATGGGCTGACGGAAGATATACCTCAATGGATCCATCTTGGATATGAGATGGGTGGTTTAGGAAGACAAATAATGTCTCAATTTCTGGGCTACCCAAGTTAAAGCGCAGCAGGTTTTCTCCACTAGCGTATATCTTGCCTCGCAGGCAATGAAATTTTTGCTCAGGTAGTAGATGACACGTTCCTTTTTCCCTTCTTCATTGTGTTGTCCTAACACGCAACTGAAGGCATTTTCAGCAACCGATAAGTATAGCAATAGTGGGCTCCCGGGCCTTGGTGGTACCAAGACTGGTGGGTTGCATAGGTATCTCTTGATAGTATAAAATGACTCTTGGCACTCTTCTGTCCATTTTTTGGGAGCGTCTTTCTTCAAAAGCTTGAGGATGGACTCCATAATGATGGCGGATTGAGTTATGAATCGTCCAATGTAATTTAACCTTCCCAGGAAACTCATGACCTCTTTCTTAGGAGGTAATTCTTGGATTGCTTTGATCTTTGTCGGGTCTAGCTCTATCCCTCTTCGGCTGACTATGAACCCCAATAATTTTTCGGCCGGTACCCCAGATGCACATTTAGCTGGGTTCAATTTCAAGTTGAACTTTCGGAGCCTATCGAAGAATTTCCTCAAATGAGTAGTATGCTCCGAATTTTTCTTTGACTTGATAATGACATCGTCCACGTATACTTCAATTTCTCTATGAATCATGTTGTGGAAAATGGTAATCATGACTCTCATGTAGATTGAGGCGGCATTTTTTAGACCGAAGGGCGTCACTCTGTAATGGTACACTCCCCATGGAGTGATGAAGGTTGTTTTCTCCGCATCCTCTCTATCTATTAGGATTTGATGATAACCGGCGAAACAATCCATAAATGACTGTAGCTCGTGTTTGGCACAGTTATCTATGAGTATGTGGATGTTTGGTAGTGGAAAATTATCCTTTGGACTGGCTTTGTTGAGATCTCGGTAATCTACAAAGATTCTTATCTTTTCATCCTTTTTGGGTACCGGCACAATGTTGGCCAACCATGTGGGGTATGAGGTTACTTCTACTACCCCGGACTTGATTTGCTTTTCTACCTCGTCTTTGATGCGGATACTGAGATCTGGCATGAATTGTCGGGTTTTCTATTTTTTACGGAGCGAAACCCGTATTGATAGGTAACACAGGGATACTACGCGGTACTTAGCCCTGGCATGTCGGTGTATGACCATGCGAAGATATCCACGTACTCCTTCAGTATGTTTATCAATTCTTCTTTTAAAGGTGCCTCTAGGTGCGCACTTATCCTTGTTTCTTTGACATTCTCTTCGTCACCTAGGTTTATGGCTTCTGTTTCGTCCATGTTCAATTTTCGCTCACTTTCTAACTGCTCTACCTCTTCCGCAAGACCCTCAGGTAACATTGTGATCTCGTTGTATTCCTCATACTCTTCTTCCTCTACGCTGCTTGACTCATTCATTTCGCAACATATCATGACATTTAGGGTTGTTTTATCATTTTTATTACTGGAAATTAAAGGCAAAGTATGTTAGTATAAAACATCCATGCATAATAAATAAATAAAATTGTTTTGATTAAACTGAGGCTTTCGTTGATTTAGATTAATAAAAGCACAAACTGTGGTCCTGGCTTGGATCAACGTCAAGCCATTTTCATTTTTTGAGAACATTACGAGGTACATAGAGTGATAAAAAGTGAGTAATCGGGCCTCGATCGATTCTCCCTATTTTCAAAATAAATTCATCTTTCTCTACTGAGGGCCAGTAGCGGGGTAGAGATCCAATTGGACAGCGGCTCGCCCGGATCTGTATCTCTGATGGTGGACGCTTCTGCATATTCTTCTAAGATGATTGAGCAATCTTCTTCTTGGAATAGCATCCCTATCCCTTCTTCAATGTCAGCATCGCCCGGCATAGGCATTTGATTAGGGAATGACTGGTACAGGTTTGGAATGGGTTTGTGGAGATCCACGATTTCTTGCCTCTTCTTGGTAGGTATCTCATCCTCAGTTGGGACATATCCCAGTCTGAAACGAAAATTGTCTTGGGGAAGGGGAATTGGCTCAGTGATGCCTTGCAAATTCTTTCCCAGACCTTTCCCGCGTTCGAACCCGTTCAAGAGCATAGTTGAAGCAATCATCTTATATACTGCTGGCATGGGAGTCTCGGGGTATTCTATTTTGTGGGCATCCCCCACGAGTTCCATTACATGGAAATCCGTTCCTTTGGGTGCCGCTTCGATGACAGGCAAGGAATTATCCAGGTAATTATGCATGTTTGCCTCTTTATGGATTATCACCTCTTGTCCTTCCCAGACGAATTTCAGAGACTGGTGAAGTGAAAATGGTACTTCCCCTGCCATGTGGATCCATGCCTCCCCAAGAGTAAATTGTTGTTGGCAGGTATTTCCATAACCTGAAACTCGGTAGTGAATTTTGCTGGATCTATTTGGATGTCTAGGTCAACTGCTCCGGTGGCATTACATCGGCCTCCATCAAATGCTCTTATATTAGTGTGGCTCTAACGAATCTTTCCAAGGAGCTGCGCTAGGGTAGACTCGGGACAAATATTGAGTCCTTCTCCCTTGTCAATCACCACACGAGTCATTACTTTGTTGCGGCACATGACAGTGATGTGCAGTGCTTTGTTGTGATCCCTGCCTTCCTTGGGCAACTCTTTTTCCGTGAAGGTAATTTGGTGTTCTTCCATAACACGGGCAACCATTTCGGCAAGATTTTCACTGCTAGTCCCAGCTGGGACGTGGGCTTCCTCAAATACTTTCATCAGAGCCAAGCGGTGCTGGGGTAAACTTTGTAAAAGTGCCAACACCGAGATTTGAGCCGGTGTTTTCTTCAGGTGCTCCACAATGGAGTATTCTTTGGGCTGCATCCGACGCCATAAATCTTCAGCCTCACCCTAAGTAATTGCCCTTTTTTGATTTCCTTCTCTTCAAGGTGCCCCTTGGGCTAGATCTTCGGGAGTATAGCACCTTTCCGATCTCGTAATTCCATGGGCAGCAGCGACTTGGACCACAAATTCTTTTCGAGATGGTGCAGGGATTACTTGGGCTACGTGCGCAACAACTGGTGCAGGGATTAATACTTTGAATTGTGGGCGCTCTTGTAGAGAAAGCGACGCCACTGTGTGCTCAAGTTCTTTTACGTTACACCTCGTAGTTCTATACATTGAAATTCGTAAGTGTCGATCGCCCCAAGTGTGGATTTTAGGAGTTACTTTCAAGGGCATGTATGGTTGCATGCGTTTAATTTATGATCATGAAGATTTAGTTCAAGTAATAAGCTATGAGAGGATTGGAAAGCAGGTAGATTTCGAAAACTAAGGTTGATGGTCTGACTTGGAGGAAGGATATTTTTTGGAACGTGACGAGTGTTGAGACAAAGCAAAGCCCAAAGTGAAGTTCATGAAGTCCAGTTTTCAACGCAACAAACCGCTCCTCAATAGGACATTGGGATAAGGAGAGATATGGACGTTACAAGTTGGGATGGCAGTGTCACGACCCAACCCCGTAGGCCGTGACTAGTGCCCGAGCTGGGCACCCAAACACATTCATCAAATCTGAATCACATACAGATGGCTTACGCGTATACAAATATCAGACGCTGTCTCAAATTATCTCAAACTGTCTCAAACACAAACACATATATATCAGAAGCCGGCAAGGCTATCATATGGCGCAACGGCCCAAAACATATACAAATGCAAGCCGACAAAGGCACGCCCGGCGATAACGGGATCGCCCCGGAACATATATCATACGAACACACACGTGCGAATAGGCACGGCCCACATATACGTCTACGGACCTCGCTAAACGGACCAACGAATCATATGACGGGATAGGGCCCGCCGTGCCCCCCGAACAAACAAATACATATGCGAGCGAACGAATATATACCAAAATGTGGGCTCGGAATAAAAGGAGCACTCCAAACGACGAATAGGTGTCCTAAGGCGGCGGATCACGAATCAGATATGTGCGTACTGCCAAAAATGAAACGCGACCCCGAAGAAAGGGGGTCGGACGAATATGTATGCGAGTATGCAAATCGAAGATATAGTAAACAAATACGAGTCATAATCGAAACGAAGTACGAAAGTAAGTGCATATCCAAATACCAAAATGTTTATTTTCAAAATACAAATCATGCATAGGGCTCGAAAAATATGGTCGCCGCCCGTCATTGGCGCCATAACACGGCATAACACCGTAAAGTTTCAAATCTCCATATCCCCGTCACACATCATAACACATCATAACGCCATAACACGGCGATAACACCAAATATAAACGGAACCCGCCCTCTGCAGCGAGGGCTCGGTGAACTATAACACGGTATAACACCGGAGTATAACATTGTGCGCACGACAACATAACCGGCCGGGACTCGGCGAAAGATACAACAGAATGCACGAGCAGAGTCGTGAGTAACCATATGTATAAAATCATTATTATAGACTCAAAAGATAAGTAAAATGACCATACTTGGAAATCGGGATAATAGTCATACCAAATTCTTTCAAAAGTCATCAGAGTTACATAAAGGAAAGTCGCGGGACCCACGGACGGTGTCGACCCGAGCCGGGCCCGCCTATGGAAAACATACTCATCATTCGCCATAAAATCTCCTACGAACATATCGAAGCAATCCGAGCCTTTCTGTGAAAGTTACGGTCGTTCGTAGTTACGGAACTCTTTAAAAACAAAACTTTCTATGCAACATTTGGAAATCAATTATTCCAAAGACATAAGAGCCAATATTTCATCACATCAAGCATACGAAGACCAAGAAACAAATAAGAATCATAGACATGCTCGGATTGCGAGAATAGAATTTTCTCGAGGCTCGTGTCATAGCCTATTTATAACTAAGGCATGCCAAAAGAAGGAAGAGTTAAGCTTTACATACCTCGTCCGCTCTCAAAGCTAATCCAACTCAAGCTAATCCCAACCTACGTCTCGGGCTCCCCAAGGTCTACACAACGTCAACGGATATCAAATATTAGCTATAGACGTTTAGGCATTTAATTCCAAACTAGCACTTAATTCTACAGAAATTTGGGCAGCATTTTCCCTGTAAATAGGCCAACCCCGAGAATTTAACTCGGCCAATTCAACAATAACAACACCAACAATCATTCTAACAACATCAACAATCAATCCGAAAAGCAATATAACATTAGTAGCTCTCTTTTACATCATTCAACAACATTCATTATATTCAATTCAACGGCTTACATTCAAGCCAACATCATCGCTCATACATTCAAATACTAACCCGAACCTATATCAACAATATTCAAGGACACTTTAAACAATTCATACAGTGTTTCAAACATCCCAAACAACACCCCACTTCACCCGAAATCTGTCCCAAACCCGAGAACACAACCCTAACACATTCCTCACTTCCGAATCATGATTTACACCAACAATCCACACTCTAACAATGTCCTTCCCATAAATATAAAAATTACATTAGATGCACATTACCCTCCAAATCAGCCCATAACAATTACAACATCAACTTGAATCATTAAACTCTCATTTCCAACATAGAATTCACATAACAACAACAATCAAAATACTAAATAGAATTGATCCATTCTTTGCTACACTTCACAAGCCATATTCGGACAACACATCCACAACCAACTTTCATGATTTTCATTCTTTTCTTCACACTACAACATTCAAAACATGCTAACTAGAATTAATTCATTACTTTTAACACAACACAACACAACACACACAGACGGCTATACACATGCACACGGCGTCACCTTCCCATGCAATCTTTCCATGAATTTCATCCATATTTACATACTACAACATGCACACATCCTTCATAACACATAAAACAAGATTAAATCTTACCTTTTCCTCTTATCTTCACAACTAGGCTAGGGTTTGCGATTGACAAAACGGATGGTTTGTTCGCTCCAACAACACTTCCACGTTAACTAGGGACCTCCAATTAGTGGATTTGCTTGAAGGAAATACTTTTGTGATGGCTCAATTTGGTCTTCAATTTTTTGGGTCTTGGCCGAATGGCCCTTTGTTGTTCATCCAAGTTCTCTTTTTTTTCTAAGTGTGGAATGAGAAAGATGAATTAGTAGTCATCTTTTGTGCTTTCATATAAGAGTTATACATGTGTCCCATGGCCCACACATGTGTTGGACCAATTAAAATTGGCCAAAATGTGTGTGGACCATCCCAAAGCCACACGGCCAAATGGCCAAGAATGCATGATTTCCAACTTCCAATTATTCCACTTTTGGTCCCAAATTTTTCTAAATGTTCCATGACAACAAATTCATGAACAACTTATGTCTCAAAACAAAATCGAAGGTCAAAAGTCTCGACTTCGTATCCCGGAATGGTCTTGTCCCTAACTTATCATAGTTAATCCGGATTGTCCCAATGCACAAAATACGGGATATAACAGGCAGGCCAGGAAAATAGCCTGCGCGAACGCGCCAGGGAGTGGCGCGAATGCCCAGGAGGCCAAGGGCCAACTCAGCGCGAACGTGCCACCACGGGACGCGAACGCGCTGAGCAAATTTTAGGCTCGGGTCAGGGATGAAGATTATATAATCTGAGTATAAGAATATATATATGTATATATGACATTTGGAGATTGTATGTAGTAAATCAGTTAACATGTTACTTGATGAGTGGCCCTCGTAACCATAAGTAAAGTAAGACCCACATGCCGGGGTTTTATAAAGGACATATGAAAGATTATATGAGTAGTACATGGGAAGTTGAGCAAGTCTTAAGATGGACCCTTAAGCCAAATATGGGCATAAGCCCTCCAAAAGGATGATTTAAGGATACGTTTTCGGATGATCTGACTTGGAGGGGCCAAAACGCTATTACAAGTTTGGAATTTGGAAACACACCAAAAATGAAAGTTATAGATAATTGAATTATCTTTCTAACCATAGGTCGTGGGCCCTCATACCATATCGAGATCAGGATCTATGACCTTTTTACTGAACGAAAGCGCGGAAAGCGTAAAAGTTAAGCGCGCGAACGCGCCTGTGCGGGCGCGATCGCGGCGAAGGAATTTTAAGTCGGTCCAGCGAACTGACCATTATAAAAAGGGGCTTACCCCTTATTTTCTTCATCAAACACCCCAAGCCTTCTCTGAAATTCTGGAGAGTTCTCCCCCAACTCCCCAAGCCAAATTTTAAGCCTAAACCAGTTATAATTCCCGAATTCCGGTCAAGACAGCGTATAGTTGTGATTACAAAATCGTATAGCGACGTGGTTGGTTCAATTCAAGGTGGGAAAAAGTGAAGATACAGCAATATTATTGGGATAGAGGTAAGAATCTATTATTATTAATGTTAATTTTTGGTTTATTTACGGAGATAGAACTGTCAAATAGCCGTGTAGTGATTTTGTTGGTGGAAATATGGGATAAACCCCATATGAAATGTTTATGGAGTATTTTGGTATTGAGAATATTATGATTGATGTTGGTATTATTGTTGTTGTTGTTGTTGTTGTTGGTTATTGAATTATGAATTCGGGTTAGGCATATAAACAAGGGAGATGCTGCCCGAATTTCGACAGATTTTAAGGAGGTTTAATTTGAAGGTTTAGGATAAGTATATAACAGTGAGCCTAACCATAGTACGAATGGTCTTATAGGTAGATTGCGAGACCAGAAATAGGCGGAAAAGTCGCAACGTGAAATTTCAGGTATGTTAAGGCTCGTCCCTTTCTTTCAAAGGCGTGATCCCTATGGTACGATTTCATAAGTGCTTTCATAACTTCTTTGTTTTCAAAAGATAAAATTTTATGACTCCAAGGCATGATTCCTTTCCCGATAATCCATAAATGTTTTCCAAAATGCCTGTATTTTCCAAACCAGAGATTTATGATTCTGTGAGCTATTATGATAGCAGCGATGAACATGTTTTTTTATGATGATAATGATGACGTCAAATATGAGAATATTTTCTATGATGGTTATGATGATGATGATTTTATGGTTAAAAGTCTCAAGTTATGAGATCAATGCTTTTATGAGATTATTGAGCTTATTTTATGATTTTTTCGATCTTATTCATTGTTGTTGGTCTCACCTTATAATAATTGTTCTTTCAAGGTGAGATAGAGAGATGATGATTATTCCATAACATAAATCGGAGGTTACCAACCTTACGTATCCTCCGCCAGTAGTAGCTTTTATTTGAACTCCCACATGTATCTTTATCGTATAATATATGTATATAGCTATTTTGTGACATTACGAAGTTTTATTATTTCATTTTGTATGCCTTCTTTCATTCTCTTTTTCATGTACATATAAAGAGGCAATTGATAGGGGTGACGACTAGTTTTTATTGTGATACGTGTGTATATATATATATATATATATATATATAAGGCACGGTTCGGGGGTGACGTTGTGGCCTTTGTTGTGATGTATATATAAACACGGATGGACGGTGGTATTGTGACCTTTGTTGTGATGTTGATATATATAAAACACGATTGTGAGGGATAATATGGCCTATGATGTGATGTTTATATACATAAGGCATAGTTGACAGGGGGTGACGCTATGGCCTATGATGTGATGTTTATATATATAAGACACAGTTAACAGAGGGTGACGTTGTGGCCTATGATGTGATGTTTATATATATAAGACACAGTTGACAGGGGGTGACGCTGTGGCCTATGTTGTGATGTTTTTAGGGGTGATGCTGTGACCTTTGTTGTGATGTTTATATATATAAGACACAGTTGACAGGGAGTGACGCTGTGGCCTATGGTGTGATGTTTATATATATAAAGCACAGTTGACAGGGGTGATGCTGTGGCCTATGATGTGATGTTTATATATATAAGGCACAGTTGACAATGGTGTGGCCTATGTTGTGATGTTTTTAGGGTGATGTAGCCCGGTATTTGTGGCATTTCTATAGATATATGTGTTTTGTTGATATAGCTATAATGATTTATTTATCTTTGCACATCCATTGAAATATCTCAGATGTCTTCCATGATTTTATGTACATATTGATTTAAAAAGGTTAAAGTTGCATGTATGGTATCCGCCTTAAGAGGCAACCAAATGTACAGGTCATCTTTATCCCCTGTTATGTTCTATATTTCTTATTATGTTGTTATTCATGCCTTACATACTCGATTACTGTTGCATCGACGTCCGCTTCTTGTGGACGCTGTGTTTCATACCACGCGAGTGTATACGGATGAGTAGAAGACATTGGCTATAGGATATTCCCGGGCTATCATTGGATTGGTGAGCTCCGTCTCGATTCGGAGTGTTGCCGATTCAGAGTACTTATGTTATGGTATCTCGTGTATGTTAGAGACTTTTGCCCCTGTGGATAGTGCGTCGAGATGTCGACAGTTGTGTAAAGAGACCATGTAGGTCGATGTGTTTTTATGCTTTATTTTTTTAAAAGATTTTATTATGAATAAAGGTTTTCTTTGAATTAACGATAAGGGAGAAGTCCCTGATTTGACAAAAGAGTTCTATTGAAAAGTTTTTTTTACCTGATAGAAGCATCATTTCGTAGATTAAAGGTTCATAAAAAGTTGTGACTCCTGGATGGAATAGTAGTATGGCACTCAGCCGAGTAGGGTCTTGGGTGTCAGTCGCGGCCCTCTGGTTTGTGTCGTGACACTTTCACAGATTCTCGGAGTGTGGGCCTGCCTGCGACCCAATCCTCTTCTCTTTCTATCTTATGAATCACGTTGCTGCCGTGGTTTGACAGGAGGTTGGTGTTCACATTTGGAGGAACTGTCTAGAGCACAATCTCTTTTCGGTCGATCATGTCTTGTATCTTATACTTGAGATTGATGCAATCCTCAGTACTGTGTCCTATGCCATTAGAATAGTAGCCACATGTCTGGTCAGCCAGGTAAAATCGGTTCTTTGGGTCAACGATCTTTGGGGGAAGCGTTTGGATCATCCCGGCCGCGCTCAATCTTTTGAACAAATCAGTCCGTGATTCTATTAATGGAGTAAACACGCAGGCAGGCTTCTTTTTGAAGTTCTGATGTGGCGCATTATAGGTATTTAGTAGTGGCTGATTTTGGTAGGTATTGTGTTGTTTATTTTGTGGAGAACGGTAAGCAGGTAGGGGAGCTTGATAATTTGGCTGTGGAGCTTGGTAATTCAGGGGAGGTGATTGGAAGGTATTTTGTAGGGTTTGGTAATTTGGGGTGGTGATTGGAAGGTCGGCTGTGCATAATATACGGGCACCGCATTGTAAGGAGTGGGTATGTAAGTATTTGGGGGAGGTGAAGCATATGCTTCCGTCGGGAATTCCTCCCTTCTTTTGGGTTTTGGGCTAAGAGTGTGGGATTTGCTTGCTACGTCTTCCCTCTGCTTCCTTATAAACCCGATTGAGCTTGACCCGACGGTCTTGCCGATCATACTTATGATTCGTCCTGTTTTGAGACCATCTTCTATGACCTCTCCCATTTTGACCAGTTCAGAGGATTTATACAAAATTATTTTACTCCCTCTGTTCAGTTTTACTTGTCTAGTATTCCAAAAATAGATTTTCACTTTTACTTGTCACTTTTAGCGTATCAAAAGAAGACAATTTTATTTTTCCTGTTCTACCCATAGTATTAATTACTCACTTCAAATCATTTTTCAAATCCAATAAAAATATGCAATAATTAATATGGGCATATTGGTAAATTATGCACTTTATTTATTATTTCTTAAACAGCGTCAAAAGTTCAAAGTGAATAAGTAAAAGTGAACGGAGGGAGCAGTATTTAATTGCAAATGAGGTCGACCCCAATTTTTGGGCTTTAAGGATTTGGGGGTTTGTTTGGATATAGTTAAAGTTATGTAGAGGTAGACTAGATTTGTTAGGTTCATAGCTGGCAGCACGGTGTAATAACATACCATAGTAGTGTATTTTATTCTTTTACTCAAATGCTAATAAATACAAATGGAATGGTCTTCCGGCCATTGAGAGCATTCCGTCATAGAAGTCCATTTCTTGCGAACGGATGAAGACCGACACTAATTCTTCCTTGCCCATTGGCGGTTGTACCCTGGCAGTTTCTGTTCTCCACCTACTTGTATACTCGCGGAAGTTCTCGATGGATTTCTGTTTGACCTTTTCCAAATAGTACCTGTCTGGTACCGTTTCCATGTTGAAGCAAAATCTTTCCATAAAGGCTGCAACCATGTCTTCCCATGTGATTCAACGGCGTATGTCTTGTGCCGTGAACTATTCTGAGGCTTCTCCGGTCAAACTTCGGTTGAACAACCTCATTATGAGTGCTTGGTTTTCTTGGACACCGACCAATTGGTCACAGTAGGCCTGTAGGTGTGCTTTCGGATTACCTGTCCCATTAAATAGCTCAAAACGCGGCACCTTGAAGCCTTTGGGCAAATTCAAATTTGGATGCATACACAAGTCGTCATAGCTCAAGCCCGTGCCAGTGGGGGTGGTTCTCATGGACCGTTCCAAAATTGCAGTCATCTTTCGTTCAAGCATTTCTTCTAGTTTTTCCTGCTCAGCCTTTCACATCTTTTCCATCTCCTCGTAGTGATCAATTTCTTGATCGGGTGAAAAGGTACTTGGGGTGACGGGTGTGTGGAAGGAAATAGTAGGGCGAGTTCAGTGGTAGGGGTAGTTTTGGCGGGTGGTAGCGAGATGATTCTTGGTTGTATAGTGATGCCGGGATGGGTATTTTGAAGTGTTGGGTAAGAGGGGATAGAGTGAGCGGTTCAGAGAATTTGGGTAGTGTTAAGTGGTGGTGGGGTGTGGTGCGAGGCACCAATGTGCCCGTCGATTGGGGTAAATGGTATGGTGGTCATAATGGACTGGGTGGGAAAGTGGTCGGATAATGGCGAATTCAGAGATGGAAAGAATGGTGGAGGCCTTCTTTCTTCAAAGAGAGGCCTCTCGGGCAGCATTGGCAGCTTTGTTTCGCGCCACTTTTTCTTGAAGATGGGCAATTTTCTCAATCATCATTTTCATGACGTCTTCAGTAGGTGATGACTCAAGTATTTCGCGCAGAGGCGATTCTCTGAGAGCAATTCAATAGGAGTAGTTTCATTCTAGGAAGTACCAGTCATTTTTGCTTTGCCTTTGTCTTGTTGGGATAAGGATGCTATTGCAGCTTTGGATCTGGTGAAGTATGCTAGTGTGAACATGAATTAACCTCTCTTTCTATAAGAAAAGAATAACTCAAAGGCAAACATAGTGAGTTCGTTAGGTAATAAAAAGATAATCAAGATATCACACATCGATAGCGGTTAATAACAGTTAGCACAGAAATAATCATATGTTTGATTTAAATGCTCAATTGATCTCTTGTACCCGGTCTTAGGTACTTTGGCTTTGTTATGTGAGGGAAATATAATATTTATTATATATGGGGACGGAGTCTTACGTAGACTGCCTACGTATCCCTCTACAGGAAATCAGGCCCTTCCGTAGTTTGGTTTAATTGAGATAAGACTCAGTACCTTAAAACCTACCTGTGACCAGGCCCGATAGGGGCTTCCTGCGTATCCCTCCTCAAGACATCAGGTCGGTGCAGCTCCATTTACAAAACTTGAGGGAGGAGGTACAAATCTGCATTAAGTACAAAAAAATGGGTTCCCCTAAAACTACCCAAAAGGTGACCTTTCTTTTGAGGTCAAAATAGGTTGTTTGTCTGTTCAACCCTTTCCCAGCCCTAAAGGCCCTAAATTCTAATACTGAGGCGGGAGCACCAACCAAATGATGTCTTTGTGGACCAGGTTCTCTACCTCAAACTTGAATGCGTCGCACTCTTCTATGTCGTGCCCCAAAGCTCCGAATGGCACGGACACGTTTGTCGGGCGCCACTCCTTCGCTTAAGCCCTTCGGTTCGACGGGCTAATCTTCCCGATGTCGACCAACTTCAGAAGATGTTTGGTGTAAGAGTCCTTAAATATTGTAAAGTCATAACGCCAAATATGAGTGTTCAGCATAATCCCTTCGATTGGGGAGATGTTGTCGTGGACCAAAAGTGACTGTGGGCCCCACATCTTGGTGATTCTTTTCTTATCTATCAACTCGATGAGCCTTTTCTTGAAGGCCAAACATTCATTGATGGTGTGCCCTGCTTGATCCCGGTGAAAAGGGCATCTCTTGTGCGCGAAGACCAGAGTACATGGTGGAAACCCGTCGAACCTGATACTGACTATCCCTTTGCTTCGAAACTTGATCATCATCTTCTCGCTTGTTACGTGCTTAGGCAAGACGCGGTAGGGACAATCCAATTCCTTGAGCGTAATAGCTCACCATTCGGGCGAAGCTGGTCGGACATACTCTATCCGTTCCTCGGGTTCTCCCGTGGGACTTGATGGCGCAACAGAAGTTCCTTCCCTTTCTTGGCTTAGTGGCGCAGCGAAGGCCGTTTCCCTTCATGGCCAGGTGGATTCTTGCGGGTCCGATTCCATTTCCTCCTCCTCATACTCCTCCATTATCGGGATATATTCAGGAAGGATTTCTTTTCCCTTGTCCAGGATGTTCTCCCCTTGAGTTTCAATTGGTTCCTTAGGCGGACTTCTCGCCGAATCCATTAACTCATCAGCCTCTTTGATCGTGGCCTTGACTGCTCGGATTTGCTTTTCGAAGTCCTGAATCTTTCGGCAAAGCAAGACCTCATTCTTTCTTATAGCTTTCGGCTGCGGCGCGTTCTTGGTGTTCATCTTTAGATTCTGAGAAGGTTGCTAGACTTAGTACGGGTGTTTTGTTCATTGTTTTTCTTTGGGAGAATGGACAGTACTTGAGATCAATTAAGCATTTAAGCGAAACATATGAAAGCAAGTAAGTCACACAAAGCAATTTATAAAATTACACTACTCGCGTTCCTAAACATACTAACCGTTTGAAACATAAATGTGTCATGTAAATCAAACCATTGCCCCATAATTATTAATATATTCTTCCCTGAAGAGGTACAAAAGATAAAGTAAAGACACGGTGTATAAAGTAAATCAGCAAAAGTGTCCTCTGGTGGTGGATGATGAAGCCCGATCTCGATCGGTCTTGGCCTTCTTCGCCTTTCGGAGGGTAGTCTGGATATGAAGATGAGCCGATGTCAAAGTGGCCTCCATCAGAAATCCCTTCTTTGTGAAAGTCAGTAGAGCAATATCATCTAAAGTCTTTTTCATCCGATCATCGAGCTCAACCAAACAGTCATTAGTAAGCTCCAAGTCATGTCTCAGACTCTCTATGACAGCTTTTTCATGCTCAATCTTCTCCAAATACTTGGCATCTCTGTCGTCAGCTCTCCTTTGAACCAAACAGGCTTGAATCTCGGCCTGCAAATCCTTATCTTGCACACAACTGTAGAGAATATGTCTGGGAGGAAGTGTATCTTGTAAGTCAGCCCTCAACCAATCTTTATACTCCACAAGACGACCCGGACGAAACCTATCTTCGACTAAGGTATCGGGACCCCAAATCATGCAACCCTTCCATTCTCGTAAGAAATCCAAAGCCCTCGGCGGTCTATCGATGTCATAGTCAATGATAAAATCTCCCATGTCTTAGAGCTGGTGTACGACTATTGTCTCAAGATGGCACATAAAGGCGAATCCCTCGGATCCCCATAAGCGGTAAGAACAGACACTTTCTACCCTTAACCATAACTTTATCGGACACAAAGTTGTGGAACATCCATTTAATTCTTTCCTCTTTCAACCTGGAAAAGGTGAATGTCCAACTTTGTCTGTTTTGTTCCCCGAAGTTCGGACAAAAATCCAGGAGGCCATCCCTTTCGGTTGGCTTAATTAAGTGTTGTTCACCCCTAACTTTGATCATGTGCTTAAGGATCCACCATTGTAGGAGTAAGTTACAACCTTGGAAATATTTGTAATGGTTTCGGCAGAGGCTTAAGGCTCGGTACAAATCGGCTAGGATGATTGGGGTTAGGTCAATGTATTTAGTATCTTCTTGTTGTGTTATGCCGTAGAAGATGGCATGGGTAACTGAAATAACTCGGATGTTTATGGCTAATGACCAATCCTTGGGAAAAACCATAGTTTCCAGAAAGCAAATGGTGAAGGCTAAAGGTCTGGTGGCCGTCTATTCGGCATATGTCTTGAACTCCCCAGGATGTTCCATAAATCCACTTGAGCTTCCAAACCTTTTGTATAACTCTTAAAGGGTATGGTTGGACCATGGGCCTAATTGGCCTAGTTTAGGAAAAGCATTTCGCAAATTTAGGAGTAGGTGGGTTTTTCTGGGATTAAGGCATTTTGGTCGAGTTTCTTTTTTCTTTCCAATCCCGAGCCTAAGCTAGTCAACACATCCCTAAACTCTGCTAAAGTCCGCGTCATCTCGACGTTGTCCCCAAATCAGAAAACCATCCTATATCTATCCCAAAACCCGGTAATTACTTCTATTAATTCCTTGCAACCCGTCATAGTCATAATAGATGCTAGATTTCCCAAATGACATAAAATCCTTTTTTTCTCCTCCATGGACATTTGGCCTCACCAAATACGCAGCAACTCTGGTGTAGTTATAACTATGTCAAAATTCAAGTTGATCGATATCTACAAAACAGAAGTCAAGGTTAATTCCCACCCCCTCCCACCAGACAATGGTTCCATTCATAGGCACATTACATTTTTTCAAATAGCACATAATATGAGATGCGGTATTTTTCGGGTAATAGACCGTACTTGACACGGGGTAGTCTTCCTATCGGGTTTGAATATGTTTAAAAATATCCAAACCACCCGGTCTACTTCATATTTGGATTTGACTTAGCTCTAACCTAGGCATATGCAAGAGTGGGTTTTTCGAATTGACCTTGGACCCGAGCGGACTACTCGGGGTGAACCGTTGTCAGCTGTTAGGTAACCGCACACCAACTTAATGTTCAACGTGTTCCAAAGAAAGGGTGTTTCGGGTTATTTTAGAGAAGGCTAGACCGCGATCCCGCGTGTCCACTTTGAAACCATGCTTTTTGCTAGGAGTAGTGGAGTTTATGATATGATATGAATGACAGTTTAAAATTGTGAAAATTAAACACATAAGCAAATAAATACAGTTAAAATCACATTATATTGAAACCCGAATGGTTAGAACTTAGGAATTCTCCAGCAGAGTAGCCATCTGTTACCGTTCACTTTTACGCGGGCTAAGGCATAAAAGTTACTGTGAGGTTGTTGGTGCTCTAATTGGATTTTAGTAATTTTAGAGTCGCCACCTATTTTATCAAAGAAAAACTAGAAAAACTGGGTAAAAGATTTTTCAAGGAAGAGAGAAATCTTTTTGGTACAAAATTCGAGGTAAGGGTTCTAGTGATCTCCTAGGGAAGGTTTTACGCACCCTAGTATTAAAGATCCGTAGAATACGGTTGACCTACAAGCTTCAATGTGTGATTAATATATTTATTTGCTTAAAAATGTTTAGTTTTCCGCAAAAATGTCATTCATTTGTATCATAAATTCGAGAAAAAATTTGGCAAAAAGTCCCCCTAAAAGGGGGGTTTTGGGTTTAAAATAAATTTGCATAAGAGTTCAACTCACTTTATTGCCGGACTAGGACACACCTGGGATTTCTCCCTAGTAGAGTCACTACTGTTCTAGTCCTAATAAAATGAATTTAATTCTTATGGGTTTTATTTATACATATATAGGAAAATATGGAGTATATCTCCCTTTTTTATACGTATATATATAAGAAAGAAAAAACACAAGTTTTTATTATTCAAGTCCAATTTTATCATTGAAGCTCACAATTAGTCCATATTCTAACTCCAAATCCGTCTTAACCTCAAATCTGTCCAAGTAAATTTTTCTTTATTTCCAGTCCATAAAGTTTTGGGCCTTTAGCCCAACAATTTCAATTCTTTCCCCGAAAACTTTGAAGTCCAAATCATAGTTTTGTTTTTCTGGAAAGTCTCTAAGTTCTGGTGCCTCTTGTTCTCAAAAATTTTCATCCAAGTTATAACCACAAAAATTTGCATTTAAGATCATTTTTTTTTGTTCCGTTTTAGCTCAAGTCCGATTTAAAGTCCAATAAAACAGGTTAAGACTCCCTATAATAGGCTTAAGGCCCCAAAACCATTAAGTTATTATTATCAGATTTTCTCTTAGGGCAGAGGGCCCAAAAATTTGCCACTTAATTATTTGAAGATCATTTAGCCTTATTTACAGTATAAAACCAGTTTTTGATCTTAATCAAACCAAATTAAGTGTCAAGTTCATGCAAGTTTAAACCAGCCAAGTTTTAAAAATGTTTTAAGCGACTTCCTAAAAATACTATGCGTTTCCTAAGTTCTAGCATCCATTAGGGGTTTCAATATTTTTTTTCATGTCTTTACAACATACACATATAAATTGAAAAAAAGAAAAATAAAAGAAGAAAGTTAGACTGGTGGGCCTACCTAAGTCCACCAGTTGGCTATTTTCACCCATAGCTGGGCCTTCAAATAAATATTAGCTTCCCTTTCTTATCGGACTCAGTCGAAAATAAGGGTTGGGCCAGGTTTAGATGCAGAGGATGGCCCAAGTGGCCTATTGATTGTTCACATGAAATACACAAGAGGATAAGGATTAGAGGATGTTTAAACTAAAAGTGAGACTAACTAAGAGTATATAATTCCCGTATACGAACAATCAAAGTAAAAATAAAGATGTAGACTTCCAAAGAATGTTAAACAAAGCCCAATTTTAAAAGTACAGTCTTTCATAGCAATCATAGATTGGCCCAACTATTCACTTAGCAAGTAATATGCAAATAAAGGCCCAATGTGGAAATTCAAAGGAAAACGGGCCTACTGAGGCCTTTATATGCAGAAACATTACCATTTAAGACCATACATATGATATACCACAAGTATACTGGATATATAAATGCTTGTATACCTCAAGTATACAAAGCTGGTATATACCTAGAGTATACTTTAGGTATATCCTCTGATATACAATACCTTTTCTGAACATAACAGATATCAGACCAAGGAGAAACATTCATACTTTCTCATTTTTAGCATATTCAAGCAGTGTTTAAAAGAACAAGAATTACAAAGCATGCTACCAGACAAACACAATATTCCTTGTGTATATTCTTTATAAACAACAAATAATACACACATAGTTACTTTCAAGCAGTGAAGACTTCTAAGAGCAAGACCCTCAAATCTCAGAATAACAAATGTACATGAGTTACTAAAACCATAAGACATAGAGTTACTTATATCTAATGAAATTTGCACACACTAGCTCCTTTAATTAGTCTTAAAATGTCAAAGAATGAGTGGTTTCACCTAAAGAACCCCAGCAGCCTAGATTTAAAGTGATTGGGCTGAGTTAGAATTGCTACTCAAAGCCGCATCACTCCGCTTCTAGCCTTGGGTAAGTCATTCATGATCCATACACACTAAATGAATAACTCTATCTCAATCTTTCAAGATAAATTAAAATAACTAGAAGCATAGAAGAACATCAAATACAGAGACAAATAAAACTACTACACTTCAAGATCATGCTAGACATCAAGTTAAAAGTATTAAGCAGGAACAATGAGTCAAATATAGTTTGAACATGCTGGGGTTGACAGTGAATAGCCAGAATATACAAGGCTCTCAGAAGACTGACTCCTTTAAACATCTAAAATAAATTCCTCTTGCTTTAAAATCTTATGTGTATGTTTGCATCTCAACTTTCAACATCAAACTAGTCAATCTCAACTTTCAACATCAAACTAGTCACATAGCAATATCAATTCTCAATAGAGACAATTGGAATCTACCACAGATATTACTAGATCCCAAACATGACATCAACATGGACTATAGGCATGCATTTGGCAACAAACAAAGTGACAGACTCAAAGGCTAGTATCCTAGTCATTTATGCATATATATGAGTCAATCTCACCTAGCATTATAACCATTTGAAGAGGGAAAACATTGTATATCACAGGTTCACATACCAGCATGCTAGTCAGATATAGATTGGGTGTTCATCTTGAGTTTAGGTTGCTAGAATCTCATTTTTTACCAATGCTATAACAAACATAGACTTAGGGATACTGAAACATATTTAAACAAACCATAGGGATGCTAACCATCCAACAGGTCAAATACAGATTCATACCCAAACTAATACCAATATTTCAAAAGCATGAGACTGAGCCAAATGGAGTAATGACATCTAGAAATACTGAGAACATGAAGAAGTCCTCTGCCAAATTAAACATGCTTCAGAGTGTCACGACCCAAGCCGATGAGTCGTGACGAGTGCCCGACCTCTACCAACCAAGCGCCCCTAAACTTGCACCTGGACCTCACTGAGCAACAGGGTGGCCCATATATAATTTATAACTGAGCTATACTAACTCCTATAAGATTAAGACAATACACTCTGCATCAAGAACTCACAACCAAAGATATATATATACATACATATTGAGGATAACAGTGCAAGCCAACTAGGCCACTACGTATGCTGTACAACAAAAATAAGAGCCGACAAGGCTACATAACATCCCAACTATATACAACTGTCTACATACTTCTATGGAGCATGAGTTGTAGAAAGCACAGGACAAGGCCCCGCCATACCCATATAGACATGTCAAAATAGCATACCAAAAGGGACTGCAGCTCCGAACCAAGTGGAGCGCACTGACTGTAGCTGAGTGGAAGACCTACTGAGCTGGATCGCTTGTCTGGCTACCTGAACCTGCGGGCATGAACGCAGCGTCCACAAGAAAGGACGTCAGTACGAAATGATGTACCGAGTATGTAAGGCAAACGATAACTGAAACTGAACTGAAAATAATACAATATGGAGGCCAAAGAATTACGCTGCATATCCTCTGTTCGTCTCAAAATGAAATGCAATATAATAGCATCGTATATCTCACCACTCGCCGTCGTGCAAATGTAAAATCTCACTGACTCATCAGCCAGGCAAAATAATAATGTCTCACTGCCTAAGTGGCCAGGCTAAAGAAAGTATCTCACTAACCCGTAGGCCAAGCATACCTGTCTCACTGACCCGTAGGCCAGACATATCTATCTCACTGACCCATAGGCCAGGCATACCTGTCTTATTGACCCGTAGCCGCATATACCGTCTCACCGACCCGTAGCCGTGCATATCCGTCTCATCGACCAAGTGGCCGTGCAAAGAAAATGTCTCACTGACTAAGTGGCCAGGCTAAAGAAAATATATGTATATCGTGCATATGCTGAAAAATACTGATACTATAACATGTGTCTCATGTCTCTCTATAAACTCAAGGACATATGGAGGGGATATGGCCCCTCAAAAAGAATAACATAACACTCGGAAACTATGCGACAATATGACAAGTTCTACTTTGAAAAATATCTAGTCATAAGGTTCGTTACAATCTTACCACATATGGAATCATGCCAAGAAAAGAAGGAACAACCTTAACAAACTTGAAGCTTACTTCTCGACTTTTCAACCTACTTCCTGTCTTGCAATCTACATAAGAGCATTCATAGTCTTGTAATCTACATATAAACCATTCATACTATTGTTAATCTCATCGTCATATCCTTGTCTTAAGCCTTCAAATTAAATTCTCTTAGAATCTGCCGAAATTCGGGCAACTTCTCCTCTGTTTATATCCCTAGCTCGAAATTACAATACCAACAAAACAACAATAATAACAACACTAATATCAAAAAAATCATCATCAATACCAATATACTCAATAAAACATCCCACACGATGTTTACCCAACTTCTCAACCAATCAATCGACTTTACGAAGCTTTAGCAACTAAATCTGCATAATACGATTCATAATATCAATAGTAAAGGATATACTTACCTCAATCAAGGGTGGAAGAGTTTGAAATATTATTTATCTTTAATAGATTCCTTCGTCCCGTCAAGATTTGATGTTTAGAACAAGAACTACAAAACCCTATACGCTTCCCGAGCCTCATATATAGTGTCGTTACTTTAATCCACTTACCAAATGATCCTTTAATGTTCCTTGGGTCTCTTAGATGGTTTTTGGTTAAAAGGAGTGAGAAATGAGGCCTTAAGACCATATTTTGGTCTTATATTGAAGTTGAAGGTCGGTTACCACCGACTTAAAATTAACCCTGCGCGATCGCACTTGGAAGTCGCGCGGAGGGCTGGGTTGTCTAAAGCCTTTCTAAGCGTTCGCGCCTAGTAGTGGCGAGTTCTCGTTGACCAAACCTCTGGCCTGTCAGCCAGACTTGTAACGTCCATAACTCTTTGCTCCGATGCCGCATCAACGAGCGGTTTGTTGCGATGGAAACTAGACTTCATGAACTTCAAATTAGTAAGTTTATTTTCTTCAAAACTCTTCATATTATAGAAGATATTCTTTCCCCAAGTTGGTTCATACTTTGTCGTTCAAAGTAACGCTCATCTTCTTCCAAAGTCATACTAAATCAACTTCTTCAACTCATTTCCTTTTAGGACCTCCTGGTATTCTTTATGTGCATCCTTTACTCCTAGAATATACTCAATAATCCTTATATTTCAAAGTTGTTTTACTTAGCCATAGTTCAATATACTTACATTAAAATTTGATAAGTGCTTCTCCAGAAGTACGGGGTGTAACATTCTTCCCCCCTTAGGAACATTTGTCCTCAAATGTTGAAGTAGAACTCGTTTTGACATTGATGTCAATATTCTCACCTGCATTTGTTGGTATTTACTTTACTTACTTGCAGTGTTACTCATGTATACAGAACCGAACTTATTCGAACTACGCAACTTATGATCCTCTTCGCGGTTCCTTGGAGGTGATACTCCTTAAGCTAATAAATTGAAACCATAATTTGCAGGCTTATGACGCTATATCGATTTGTTGAGCGACAATCCTCTCTTGTTCATTTTGGGGGTTTAAACCTTTATACTTATGGTCCATTCAATCTTTCCTTATATTCTGTTGGCGATTTCTGAGAACTTATCCATTAACCCCATCATTCATATGAATAGTGATCAACTTGATATTTAGCTTTTTTCCCTTCCTCTTTACCCCTCTGAGCTCTACCCTCTATTTTTCAGTTGATTGACGATGTATTGTATTTGGAGTACTTCACAATAAATGTTACTTTATCTCTTGTACGCGATACCGTTCGGCCTTTTGTTTCAGCATCGATTGATTACGCTCAACTAGTTAATCTTTTCCTTAACCCTTTGGTTTTCTTATACTGAATCTTTGGCATTCCCAGTCTTACTGTTGTAGTATTCAGTAATTCTTTACACTGGAGTGCGCCTCAATTTCTGATGATTAATATTTCTTGGATTCCTTGGTTTCTTTATATGAGCAATAACATGGTTTCTTCTTAACATATACAGTTCTTCCTTGTGTAATTACTAGCTCATCGTCCTTACGTACATGTAGACTCAAGATTCATGGTTTCACAATTCCATTGGTATTTCTTGATTACTGTTGTTTTACTACCAATGGGTGCATTCTCGAGTTCACTGAATTTCTTGCCCAATTAATTCTTGAATATATTTTCCTTCTGTTGTGGCCAAAATTTATGCTCGTACTCATGGTCATCCTCTTTTTCTTTTCACCTGTCTGTCTACTAGTTCTTCATACTTTATCATCCTCGTTGTCTCTTCGACCTCTGTTGTTTACACCCTTATATGCTCGTTTACCCAGTACTTACCACATACCTTTATCTACTTTTGGTCCCATCTTCCTTTTTTATCCCTTTTTAGCATGTATCGAAATTCTTACTCCTTTGGCCTTTATGTATCCTTCTTACGCTTCACAGGTATTCCATGCCTTCATCTTCTTGGAGTTTGAATTATTCTTTCCCCCTTAAGGATAACCTCAGAAGCTGGTAATATAGTATCCCTTGCTTTCCTGTAGCAACTAAGTCAATCCTTGTGGTATTTTATCTTCCAGTTAATATAACACCGAAATTTCCTTTCATCCATACACTTTACTTGATTCTCTCTTTTCTTTTTTCTTTTTCTTTTAATAAAGCTTCTTATGCTCGGTCTGGGCTATCGGTAATCCTTGTACTTACATCAAGAATATCTCGAATCTCTTCTTCAATGATCCTCTTCTTTCAATTTATCCTTAAAGTTGCTAATCCTTAGTCCGGCTAATAAATTAGGGATAAATTTGGAAATTTGTCGAAATGTGAACCAGGCTCCTTACCATGTAGTGAGTTCAAATCATTTCACTCTTTCCTTTGTCTGCAGTTTTTAATCATAGATATCTAGCAGAACCATTATTTTTCTTGTTCCATGAGGTTTCATTACCACCAGCTTTGTTCCAATCAGACGCATCATCCCTTTATTAATTCCTTTGAGATTCCTCTTGGACACTTGGCCTTCGCTTGATTCTTACCTGATAAATCTTCCCTATAGTCTGGAATACCCTATTTGTTGTTTGAGTTTATCAGTTGCACAGATATTCGAAGTCCTTAAATACTCACTTCCTCTACCTTTTGCGATTGAAGATTTTTGTATGTTCCCTCTCTTATACTGACCTTATGTTTTAGCCAACCAAATCTAGTTTCTTCTTTTTATACCATCATAAGTCAATGTACTATCGCATCTATTTTCCACGGCCCACTCTTTTATTTGCCCAGCTCATACTGTTCTGTAGTTCTTCTTTACTAGGTGGTTGTACCATAGTCAGGCGTCCTAGTTCTTCTAATATCTTGTCGATCCTTGTCTTACTCACAAATACTTAGAAAATGTCTCTTTTTCTTCCTCCTTCATCCTTTTCTTATCTTCCCTTTCGATGCCATAACTTGTTCATGTTTATACATATCCCTCGTATGTTCATCCTGTTTTCTTTATAATTGAATTTCTGTACTCCTAATCAAGACTCTCGTCCCATGCTATCGATGTTTCTCCTCTTAGCTAGACTTATTAACTTATTAACCTTCCCCTTGTTCTTGATGGTTACACAACTTCCTTTAACCAACTCATTAGTGCACTCTTCTTACTTTCTCTCTTAGGGTCTTTCTTGACTTCCCTTGCTCATAAAATGCTCTTCCCCACTTGCCATTCAATAGCATTGGCCCTAGAATTCGTAGAGTATTCCATTAGAAGTACGAATCCTTTCTATATCTAAAATCGCTTTTTGGGGGGGGGGGGGGGGGGTGGGGCTTCTTCTATTTTCTAGGTGAACGTATCAATATGGCTTCATAATTATCCTTTCGGATGTACCTTAAGAGTCAGAAATCCCTTGACACCTTTCACAAAACTTGATTATTCTTTTTCAGGTTATATCCATTATCCATCGTTATTATACTTCAATCCTGTTTATCAAGATCTGTTTCCGGGATCTTGGAATTTGCCCTTTATCACATATTGCCACACTTTATCCTTCCTGCTTACTTACTTTAAAAATTTATCCAAATGGCTCTTTGCCTCTACCGCCGCCTTAACCCTTTTTTCGAAAGCTTTACTTGACCCTTACTAGCAACATACTTCCCTTGCTTGCACTTCTCTTCTTCTCATGATATCATAATCTTCTTACTCTTATATACACATATTCTTCTTCTCCCTGATATTGTTGCATCATGATTATCCAACTTCAACATTCGGAGAAAACAATATCAATACGCCCGTAAGACTTGTTACTTTAACTTCAATACCCAGCTCAATCAATACCTTTAGCATATCGTAAGATCGATCATAAGGGCACACATAATATTTAATGTGGCCACACATGAGTTATCGTTTACATCGCTTATTAATACCTCAGTTACAAAATATCCAATGCTATTTAAAATTGTCCTGAATCTGTGGCTTTAATAGATCTCCTCTCTTTTTGCCTAGCTAGCCAGACTCATACCTCATGATTATTTAAAATTCTAATCGTAAGGCTCATATGCTCCTAATTTCTCTCTGGCTATTCTGGTTCCTCATATTTTCGTATGTCTGAATTTGTAGGACTTCTCAAAGATATTTTCTAAGTCCTGATCATAAGCCTCTGGCAATATAGACTTAATGAATCATCTCCACTCGAACACCTACTCTTCTTTCCTTTTTTTTTTTTAAATTCATAAGCCGACATCGCTCTTATTTTTCTATCGTCAAGTGACCTTCACCATATCTGTCTGAAAAGTCAAGGTAAACCTTCTTATAAGGATCACATCCGTTCTTTTTATTGCTGCATGGTCACATGTCTTTAAAAACCAATTTGAAGTCCTAATGGGAAATCCAAATAAAACCCGGTAATGCATTTCCCCCAGGGCTGGAAAATTCCCTTACTTTCCTGGTTGGATAAATACTATCATAACCTTTGAAACTTCCAATATTTAGAAAATTTTCTGTTACACCCCGTATCTTCGAAGAAGCACTTATCAAATTTGAAACACAAGTACGTTGAGTTATGGTTAAGTAAAATCACTTTGGAATATAAGGAGCAAGTATTATTAAGTATACTTAATGAGTAAAGGATGCATATAAGGCATACTGGAAGGTTTTATAAGGAAATGAGTGGAAGAAATGGAGTAGTACGACTTTGGAGATAGGATGGGTAATGTTTTGTATGAAAATTTTGGTCTAAATTGAGGGATGAATATCTCTTAGCATATGAAGTGTTTTGAAGTGAAACAAAAGCCTAAAATGAAGTTCACCGAGTCTAGTTTCCAACACAATAAACCGCTCATCGATAGGACATCGGAGTAGAGAATTATGGACGTTACAAGTTCAACTGACAGAGCAGAAACGCGTGCTACAGTGCTGCTGATGAACCCGACCTGAATTTGACCCCTATATAAAGGGTAATAACCGCTTTTTTTCATCAGATTTTCCTGGAAAATTCCAGAAATTGAAGAGAAAGAGAGGGAAACAAAAAGTGAGTAATTTTTAAGTCGCGGAGTAGTGGTTTATGTCCGGGTAACGCGTGATTGTGATTCTAGTATTGTTTTGCAGTGGATTTTAGCGTGGATATTGAGGATATTGCTGTCTTAAAAAGAAAAAAGGAATGAATCTTTCTCTTTTGGTATTATTTAAGGCTTATTTACGGAGACAAAGTCATCAAATAATTGTGTAGTAAGTTGGTTAGTTATGGAAGTTGGAAAACAGCGTGTGGTAATGTTTTATGGTACATATTGGTGTTGGAAATGATGTTATTGATGTTGGTATTGTTGTTGTTGTTGTTGCTGAATTGAGAGTTCGGGCTAGGCATATAAACGGGGGAAATGCTTAATTTCGGCAGGATATAAAATAGTTTGACTTGAAAGCTTAGAACAAATATACTACGATGAGTCTAACGATTGTGTGAATCCTCTTAAATGTAGACTTGCGAGCTTGGACGAATAAGTGTAGATAATTGGAGGAGGTCGAACGGGTATGTTAAGGCTCGTCCCTTTCTTTCAAAGGCATGATTCCTAAGTTATGATCCCATAAATGTCTTCATAACCTCCTTGTTTTCAAAAGCTAGAAGTTCATGACTCTTAAAGCTTAGCATGATGTTAAATGAACTATGTTCTATGATGACCGTGACGATGATGATGATTACTGTTCTAGTAACTCCGTAGCTATGATTTGAGAGCATTATGAGATTGCTGAGCCATTCCATGAATCCCTAGATCTTACTTATTGTTGATGGTCTCACCTCATGTTATTCGTTCCTTCGAGGTGAGATGTAGCAAAGATAATAATTCTATTTCCAATGTTATCTAAGTTCATGATTCTCAAGGTTCCCGTGACATCGTCGATTTCATCCTACGATGGTTAATCCTTCAGGAATGATATGATGATAATGGTAAAGCCAATGATGGTGTTGATTTCATCTATGTATTTTTTTAATGTGTGTGTATGTATGTATGCATTGCATCCCACTGATCAACTGGGGATAACACCGAGTCCCGAAAGGGCCGGGTAAGATGACACCGAGTCTCGAAAGGCAGGGTAAGATGACACCGAATCCCGAAAGGGCCGGGTAAGATGACACCGAGTCCCAAAAGGGCCGGGTAAGATGACACCGAGTCCCGAAAGCACCGGGTAAGATGACACCTAGCCTACATGACTGGGTAAGATAATACCATGCAAGACGCTATGTGTATATATATGTATTATCGTGCCTTAATGGCCGGGCAAGATGCTATATATATTATCGCGCCTTAATGGCCGGACAGGATATTAAATATGGATATATATGGAAAAGTCTTTTTTTTAAAAGCTAAGCATGCACGACATTCGCCTTAAAAGGGCATTTAGAGGCACAAGTTGATCTCTTTTACATTACTTTATCTTCATACGTTCATTATATTATTTTCCATGTTCGGTATCTCTTACTATGCTACTATTCATGCCTTACATACTCAGTACATTGCTGTCGTGCGCGTTCTTTCTTGTGGACGGCGCGTTCACGCCGCGGTGTGGATAGACAAGACGAGGATCTTTCATCGTAGTTTGCCTTCGGTACCCGGTTATGGTTGGTGAGCTCCACTTCTTCTGGGCATTGCAGTCGGATGTATATACGTTTGTATGATTTTTGTTCGGGGCATGTCGGGGGCCCGTCCGATTGCATACTTCGATCATGTTCGCCTAGAGGCTTTGCAGACAGTTCCTATGTATAGCTTCGTTATGTTCTGTCGGTCGTTATATTGGCATTGTGGGTCCATTGGACATATATTCATACATGATATTACGTTCATATCTAGCCTTAGCCTTATTTTTTCATTCGAGACATAGAGAATACAAGTTATAAGTTGGTTCGCTCGGTTTCCGTAAGATGCCGGGTGCCAATCAACACACACGACTGCTTTTCATTCTTAGTCCCGGGGCTCCTAATGGTAGCAGAAATGTCCTAGTCGCAATTAACCATAAATACTTCAGTTATCGGTCTCTTTAAAATCCCCATTTGTCAACCATTAGATGATATCCCATAATAATCACACATAACATAAGGAGTTTCAATAAGAAGACCCATATACCTGTAATCGGCCTATCCTGGTCCTGGTCTTGGGAACTGTGAAGTGAAATATATCCCTTTCATCATCCTCCCACCTTCTGCTCGTCTGACCATCCTCATCTGCCCCATCATAATCCAAAGGATACGAATACTCTGGCAGCTCCTGATTGAATGAAGGCCAAGACAAAGGGCTAACTACCTCTGTAACACTTACACTCGTCGCTGCTCTGACGTAATACTTAATCATAGGAGAAACTGGAGGGACCAAATGCAGCGCGACCTCGGGGAGCTTCTGCTCCGGTGTCTCATACGAACCCTCGGACGGGGTCCGTCTCGCAGCTATCCTCGACGGATCTCCTCATGCGAAGTCACGAGGATGCGGAGGAGTCGTCTCAATCATCTACTCAGAAGGGTCTGACTCAATGGAGTAACCAAGACTCCTCCTAATCTGTCCTGGTATCCGTGGTTCAGAGTCCACGCTCAGGGCCTTCCTTGCACCCCCACTATCAGAAACTGTCCTTTTCATCTATATCAATCTGCACTTATCTACAGGAAAAGAGGGTCAAGAACGATTTTTCCTAGACTGGCTCTATTGCACGATCTAAGATATAAAGAAAGGTCAATGGTTCCTAAATGCCTGGTAATCTCCTGTTTATAAGTGTGGCGCGCTTCACACCCATAAACAAGACTCTCTTTTGGATACGGTTTATAGACAACCCTAGGACGGAGGCTGCTGCGATACCAGCCTGTCACAACCCGAGCTGATGAGTCATGACGAGTGCCCGACCTCTAATGACCAAGCACCCACTAAACTCGCACGGACCTCCTTTTGAGCAACGGGGTGGCCCATATATAATTTATAAACGAGCTATACTAACTCACCGTAAGATTAACACAATAGACTGCTGCGTCGAGAACTCACGACCAACATATATATATACACGTACGTGCGGGGATAACGGTGCGAGCCGACTGAGGCGCTTACGGCCTGTTGTACAACAAAAATAAGAGCCGAACGGCTACACACATCCTAACTATATACAAGCGTCTATATAACCTCTATAGAGCACGAGTGTAGAAAGGACGGACAAGGCCTTGTCATGCCTCCATATAGACATGTCAAAATAGCATGCAAAAGGACGCACGACTCCGAACCAGTGGAGCGCGGCGGCGCTGTAGCTAAATGGATGACCTAGAAATTTGAATCGCACGTAATACACTTTGAGGGCATGAAAGCAGCGTCCGCAAGCAAATGGACGTTAGTACGAAACGATGTACCGAGTATGTAAGGCAAACCATAGCGGCCCGAGCCCAGAAGACACACGATACGGAGGCCAAAGAATTCACAGAATATCCCTCTATCTGTCTCAAATGAAATGCAATACAATAGCATCATATATCTCACTGACCAAGTGGTCAGGCAAATGTAAAATCTCACTGACCCATCGGCCAGGAAAAATAATAATGTCTCACTGACCAAGTGGCCAGGCTAAAGAAAATGTCTCAACGGCGTGAGCCGAGCATATCCGTCTCGGCGGCCGTAGGCGGTATATACGTCTCGGCGGCCCGTGAGCCGGGCATATCTATCTCACTGACCCGTAGGCCAGACATATCTGTCTCACTGACCCGTAGGCTAGGCACATCTGTCTCACTGACCAAGTGGCAAGGCTAAAGAAAATGTCTCACTGACCAAGTGGCCAGGCTAAAGAAAATATAAGTATATCATGCATATGCTGAAAAATACTGATACTATAACATGTCTCTGTCTCTCTATAAATTCAAGGACATATGGAGGGAATATGGCCCCTCAAAAAGAATAACATAACACTCGAAAACTACCTCAGAAAGAATAATATAACACTCGAAAACTATGCGACAATATGACAAGCTCTACTTTGACAAATCTCTATTCATAAGGTTCGTTACAATCTTACCACATATGGAATCATGCCAAGAAAAGAAGGAACAACCTTAACATACCTGAAACTTACTTCTCAACTTTCCAACCTACTTCCTATCTTGCAATCTACATAAGAGCATTCGTAGTCTTGTAATCTACATATAAAATAACTCATACTATTGTTAGGTTTATCGTCATATGCTTGTCTTAAGCCTTCAAATTAATCCTCTTAGAATCTGCCAAAATTCGGGCAGCATCTCCTCTGTTTATATCCCTAGCCCGAAATCACAATACCAACAAAACAACAATAATAGCAACACTAATATCAACAACATCATCATCAATACCAATATACTCAATAAAACATCCCACACGATGTTTACCTAACTTCTCAACCAATCAATCGACTTTACAAAGCTTTAGCAACTAAATCTCCATAATACGATTCATAATATCAATAGTAAAGAATATCCTTACCTCAATCAAGGGTGGAAAAGCTTGAAATCTTATTTATCTTCAATAGATTCCTTCGTCCCGTCAAGATTTGATGTTTAAAACAAGAACTGCAAAACCCTATACGCTTCCCGAGCCTCCTATATAGTCCCGTTACTTTAATCCACTCACAGAATGATCCTTTAATGTTCCTTGGGTCTCTCAGATGGTTTTTGGTTAAAAGGAGTGGAGAAATGAGGCCTTAAGACCATATTTTGGTCTTATATTGAAGTTGAAAGTCGGTTACCGCCGACTTAAAATTAACCCTGCGCGACCGCGCTTAGAAGTGGCGCGGATGTGCTGGGTTGTCTGACGCCCTTCTGCCTGTTCGCGCCTAGTGGTGGCGCATTCCCGCTGACCAAACCTCTGGCCTGTCAGCCAGAATTGTAACGTCCATAACTCTTTACTCCGATGCCATATCGACGAGTGGTTTATTGCGTTGGAAACTAGACTTCATGAACTTCAACTTAGCAGGTTGATTTTCTTCAAAATCTTCATATACTAGAAGATATTCTTTCCCCAAGTTGGTTCATACTTTGTCGTTCAGAGTAACGCTCATCTTCTTCCAAAGTCATACTGACGCAACTTCTTCAACTCATTTCCTTTTAGGACCTCCCGGTATTCCTTATGTGCATCCTTTACTCCTAGAATATACTCAATAATGCTCCGCTCCTTATATTCCAAAGTTGTTTTACTTAGTCATAGTTCAACATACTTACATTAAAATTTGATAAGTGCTTCTGCGGAAGTACGGAGTGTAACACAGAGGTTGCAAAGTGGTCTAAATACATGTTAAGTTAAAACACATAAAGCTAAGCACAAATATATCTAAACCTATAAATCAGACTAACATGACTTAAGGTTCGGGATTATAATCAAGTAGTTACAAAACCTCCATTACCACTGGACTGAACATGATTAAGCATACAATACATGTTTGGGCAAACTACAGATTAACTAAGTAAGATTAAGCATAATAGACAACTACAAATTTGAACTAATCCTATGATTAACTAAAATCAAGCATGATTAACAGCTTCAAATCTAAGCTAACCACGTGATTAAGCAAAGCTAACTAAGTCAAACAGAGTCTATAAGCATATTATTTGATAGACAATAACACAGATTAACTAATCAGTACTGACTAATCTAAACTATACTAACATGCTTAAAGAAAATACTGAAACTACACATACATAGCTAACTAAGCAAGACTAAAAATAAACTAAGAACACAAATAACACATAAACACATGGGCAAACAAGAAATGCAAGAAAATAAACAAAAGGAGAGAAAATCACCTTTTTCGTGCCGCCTTGAGGTTTGTCGAGTTTGAAATTGGAGACCTCTTTATCCTCCTTTCACCTCAAGCTCAGTCACAAACGAGAAACAAATAAATTTAAAACTTAACTATTCTGAAAAAAATTAAAGGTTTCAAAGAAAATTGCTAAAACCCTAGGTATTTTCAGATTTTTTTTTGTGAATATCTGATGGTATTTGATTTCAGGTCTGTCTAAAATGGTAACAATGGGGTTCTTTATATAAAACCCCAAATATGAAACCTTTGCCCTAAATTTCGATGTGGGATAATCAAACTGGGGGAAAAACCCTCTTGGTTTCCCCCTCAAGTCACCCATATCCAATGAAATTCGTGGATTTAAGAACGAATACAACAAAACCCGTTAAGAGTTCAGTCCTATTTGACCGATAATTCGTAAAAGAATAAAGAAAAAGAAAAAAGTAATACCTCGTTTGGTGGTGTACCGACGGAGAGAGGGTAAAGCATTAATTGTTTTACCCGAAATAGTCAAGCAACAACTGCATAAAGCGAAAGCAAGTGGACCCTTTTCCATTTTCACGCCGATGACCACGAGGAGAGAGAGAGTTAGAGGAGTGGCGACTTTAGAGAAACCCTTTCTTTGCACTTAAGGGGTCGTTTGGTATCAACTGAATGGGAAAAGAGGGCTATTACCCCTTTTATCTTTTGGCTTGAGCCAGGTCATGGTCTTTATTGGACCAGGCCTAGTTAATTTTTAAAGAGATAGGAAAATGGCCCTTCATATATATCTATATACACGTGATATGCATGTATACACATGTATATCCGTGTATATGCATGAGAACCTGACACTTATTTTAATAACTGACCATAATTAAGAAAGATCAATTAATTTAACCCCCTTAATCATGGTCAACTTAAGATTAATTAACCAAATAATCATGGCTAATTAAGCAGAGGGACTTTAATTGCGAACGTAGCCTCAAATTAACCTTGACCTATCCAATAGGCTATTTCAATCATGGCTATATTCGGCTTAATTAAAATAAAAGCTAATTGCATTTATGACCTAATTGAACTTCAACCATGAATTTGGTTGTTTCAACCATGGACAAAATTAACTTAATTAAACAATTAAGGGCTAGTTTTTTGCAATAATGGCCTTAATCGGCTCAAGCAATTAAGGACAAAATTTAAACAATTAAATAAATAATTATTTTAAACTATTTCCTTGATTAAAATTAGCAAATATATCATAATTGTTGCAAATTAATTTCCAAATGATTTATAACATTATAGAAATTATTTTACCAAATAAGGATGGTAAAATATTATCCAAATAATTTTATAAAATTATTTTGACTTTTAAAAATGCATATTTCCCTCCGTTTAATATTTAAGGACTCTGGGTAATTAAAATGAATTAGGAGAAGTCAAAAATTAGGTGTTAACAACAGAATTACACCTCAAAAAATTATATTAAACTTTAAAAATAAATTAAAAATCGCAAAAAATACAAAAGTTGTACCTTTAAATATGATTTCCAGCTTAATAAAGTAGATAATAAAGAAACTGTTTTGAACTTACCCTCAAACATAGGGGACCACCATTTATGTCATTTTCGAAAAATAGATCTTTCGGGGAAAAGAGAAAAGCAGCGGTGTTTGTCCATGCGTATTGCCGGATTGGGAGGGAAAAATCGTCACAATTTGCAGCAAAGAAGAGGCAGTGATTAAAAATGGTGGTAAGATTGCGGTTATCTCGTTTTGGTTGCAAAAACAAACCCTTTTACAGAGTAATGGCTGCCGATAGCAGATCTCCCAGAGACGGCAAACACTTGGAAGTCCTTGGTTACTACAATCCTCTCCCTGGTAACCTCTATTTTGCCTATTTTTATGTGTATCACTCAGACATATAGAGGTTATGCTCTTAATTAGACAAGGTTAACCCCTTTTGAAATATGTGAAGATTTTGCTGTTGTCATGTGCAATTCATTTATTTCATTTTGCTTATTAATTTGTTATATTAGTCATTTCACCTTACTTTGGATGAACCCCATTTGAAAATTGTCATCTTTCAACTTAGGGTGTGTTCTCTATGAAAGAAAATGTTATGTAGGAAAATAAGTGGGTTTCTTACTTATTTTCTTGTGTTCGGTATGTACAGCAAAATATATCATCCTAAAAAGCATTTGTATATAGTCTTGACAAATACTATGGGAAGTGGGGGTAGGGTGTGGGGTGGGGGTGAAGATGAGGTGGGTTGGAGGGTGGGGAGGACACAATCAATGTGGAATGCTATTCGTGGAACTTGTTTTCTCTACTTCAATTAGGGAGGTCATTTCCCTAATTTTTAAGGAACATGTTTTCCAAAAATTTTGACCCACAAAACATGCGAGAATTGGAAAACATTTTCTGTTTTCCTCCATAAAACACATCCTTAATTTTCTCTTCTTTTAACTGATCGATTTTGGGCTGTTATCTAGTATTGTATAAAGGTTTTGTTGACAGAAACCTTAGTTGTTGAATCTTGAATTCAAAATTTTGAGTTATCAAAGAACTGTATTCAATTTAGGCTGGTAGGGATATGTAGTCCTTCATAATAATTTTATGAAGGAATATATTTGTTGAGGTGCTGATGAATATCTTGTACAATATTCTTTTGTACAGGTCAAGATGGCGGCAAACGGATGGGTCTTAATTTTGACAGGTTAAAGTAAGTAAATTTCCAAACTTCTTGTTAACTTGCTTTTGTTATCATTCCCAATTTCATGAGTTCCATTTATAACTTAGAGATTCTTGAATTGCATTTTCACTCTTGTTAAAGTTCAGATAGGGAGGACAGGTTAAAGGGTTCTGTAGATACTAGACAAAGATATATTAATCTACTTTTAGTTCATGTATCGTGCTTTTGTTGTTGTCTGACAAAGAATATGGTAAGACTACTCAAAGGTGATAAGACTACTCAAAAAGGTAATGATTCAGTTGCTTCTGCAGGCTGTGGAAGGCTGGAAGCTCAACATTGGTATAGCTTTGCTATTTTGGCAAAGCTTATTTGATCTACAGAATCATTGAAATTTTTGTATCGGTATGAATGTGAACGGTTAAGGCTGGTTTATAGCTGTAGGATCAAGAATAACAGTGTAGTCACAAAAATCAGATTTTGCTAATTTGCTATTTTAAATTTTCTGTTCATCTGGTCGTTAGTCCTTCGAAAAGATTATAGTTGTCGTATGAATTGGCTGAATATGCTGCCGAAAGCAGATTGCTGTCAGATGCATATGCCTGGAACAGAAATAAAACATGTACAAAATTTTCTCATTAGCTGCCTCTAAAGAATGAGTGAGTGTGGAACAGGGAGCTGACTGAATGCAGCAATTTAAAGTGTGGGGAATTTCTAGGGTGACTGTTGCATATATATATATAAGGAAGCAATTTAAAGTGTTTTGGATAATTTCTAGGGTGACTATTGCAGATACGAGGGAGCAACCAAACTATTTGAATTGAGTTATCGAGGAAATTGTGTGAAAAAGATGCAACTGGATCTAAGGAGGTTATGGAGCAATAAAAATTATGTTGGCGAAAAGGCAAAGATAACAATTTCAATTGAGATTCATTGAACATATCTAGTTGTAGGGACAAGAAGCATTATACTCCCTCTGGATCAACAAGAGTGTCCACTTAGCCCTTTTTCCTTGGATCAAAAAGAGTGTTCACTTATCAAATTAAGAAAGAATTAACCTTATTTTTTCAGATTTGCCGCTATTAAGTGCTATGTGATCAAATCTCAATATCTATTGAATTAGGGGCAGTTTAGTCAAATTACCCAATTTTTTTTTTCTAGGAGTTAGTATTTTCTTAAGGGGTGGACACTCTTCCAGCAGATAGGGTTTGTCGTCTTTAAGTTGTAGGAATGATGTTCTACATTCACAATAATAATTGGTTCTCTGTGGTACTGTAAACCTCGAGTGACAATGATCGGTTAGAACTTGCTTGGCTGCAGATGAAGCTAAACATTAGTGATCGTTGTGTTTGGTATAATCATAGATCTTATCATCTTTATTTTCTTGTTTATTCTGTTACTGTGAACATGGACCGTAAACATGATAAAATGGTTCATTTGTCGACTGGATGCAACACATAATTTAATAGTATGTATTTGTGGACTTGGTTTAGCGAATTAGGAGTGTGTGCCTGTGATTTTGAAAGGTTAATTATCACGCAACACTTCAAGACAGATTAAGAAATGACATTTGTTAGTTAGGATCTCTTTTTTCGCTCCAGGGACTCATTTTGGCTGGGTTAGGCAGGGACGGAGTTAAATTGTAGTTGGTATTTGTCGACCTTTTTCTTTAAATTCTTAGAAATAACTCTAGCACTGTGCTGCCGCATAAACTTTCTTGTTTTTGCTATTGTTTTTCGTGAGTCCTTCAAAGGATTAAGTTGATCACTGTTTTAGGACAGGCTTTAACATAAAGCAATTTCATGTAAAAAGCTCAATATATTTCCAAATAAAGGTGCAGTTATACAGATATTTGCAAAGTGATCCCTTGAAAGGACTGAAACTCCTTTCTAGTGTATATCAGATGACTTATGACCTATTAGCCGGTCAGGAAAAGGAAGCTCCCTATTACTGTAGGGACGATCACTCAAAGTGCTTGATCGCTGTTCATATTGATTCATATCAGACAGGAGCATAACTAATAATATGTAAATCCTGAAGCTGATTACCTGTTTCCTGTTTATGAGATTGTGGTCACTCAAGTTTTAGTCTTGCAAAGGTCCAACAGAAAAGTAGTGCTCAATTGGTTGTACTGTGACTTTGCTGTAGTTTTTGCAGGAACTAAAGTTGTAGGTTCTTACACTCTTAATCATCAGATAGCTGTCAGAATCACACAATCATGTATCCTTTACCTGGTATTTGTGGTTCTGCAGATATTGGTTATCCGTTGGTGCACAGCCGTCAGAACCAGTTCAACGTCTTCTTTTCCGAGCAGGCGTATTACCTCCTCCACCTATGTTGGCTATGGGACAAAAAGGCGGTCCACGAGACACTCGACCAGTTGATCCTATGACTGGACGCATCATGACACCTGAAAGTGCCAAAAGTGTCAATCCAGAAGTTGGTTCTTAAGTTGACGAAGACAAAAATTAGAATCTGACTAGTTGTATTTTATACAACTTCTACGCTTGCCCGATAATGTCCAATCGAAGCTTTCTTGGTTATATCCTTTCAATAATTGAACTTGCTCTGATACTGTTTTATCTGTCATTGTGCTGTGCAAAAGTCATTCGCTGCTTAGTTCCTCAGTATACTCTTATCAGCACCTCTGTTGCAGTAACTATTACTAACAGTTTCTAGATTCAATCTGCTTTGCATATAAAATAGAATTATTCAGAATATTGAAAGGCTGGAGAGCTGAGCCAATATATATATATATATATATTTTTTTTTTATGACATGAGAACTCGCAGCCGCTGCCTTCGGTACGCGTAAAAGAAACCTGCTCTGTGCAATAGCTCGCAAACCACTTTGAGGAGAGGTAGCACACTAGGCAAGCCCCGTGCGACGATTTCATTCGGAAAGAGCAAATCCCCTATGCGAAGAAGATTTTAATTTTAAAGAGATTTCTGTAGTTGAACTCTGTAACCTTTTGGGTTTATTATTCTAGTTACATATTTTAAAGTGCAGAACTGAATAATTTGTTGGCATGTTATGGTGATGGGGGGCACTAGGAACAGATTCAACCATTTTACTCTGTTTCCTGCTGGCCTAAACAACCTTAAGCAAACTCATGGTTTAATAATCTCTATGTGGCTTCCCACGGCTATGTGGTATGCCAACTTTTGCCATACTGGCCTAAGGATTTTTAATCGTCTTGGAGCCCAGAGAGGGCCTTAGTTGTAGTTCCTTTGCAGCTATCGGTCTTTTTGCTCAGAGTTTAAAGAGGTTCTGGAGCTGTCAATCTCTGGTCGTGGTAATACTGTAATTTGACTCAGTACATCATATCCATATAACTGATCTCACAAAAGTCGTACATATTTTAGCGGTCATTTTCTGCTCCCGCATCATGTAGCGGGTTATATGCACATCAATTTAGAGTTCCTTGACCCAAGCCTCTGCGGAAACTTTGACATAGATCCTTAACTTTAAGATGTTCAACAAAAGTCTATTATTGCAGTGTGGGACTATGTCTAGTTGCATTATCATCCAGGGTAGTCCTGGAACATGTGTTACGCGTATTTTCTTCTGGTTGCTGTAAACCTTGACAAAAGCAACTTCTTTGGCAAGTTCTTTCTGTCACTAATATCAGATGGTTTCGGGAATACCTGTTTTGTTGCTTCAAGTGTTGTCACAATCCTGATAATTTTTTTTCTCGAATGAATTTGATGAACCAGAAGGTGGTCCAGTTCCTTTTCTCTGGTTATTACCACAGTTCTAGTAGATGCTACAAGTATAGTTCTGGTGATGAGGTAAGTGGGGTCTTTCTAATGTTAGCTTCACTCTCTCCCTTGTGTCAGCAGCACAAATATGTGCCATTTCACTTGCTGCCGATGACAAATCCTTAGTCTAGTCTGATGTGAAAGTTGAGGCTCCTCATGCGACCGTGATGTCGAGAAGAGGATGGATCTGAAGACTTTTAACTTTTATCTTGAGAATTGTCATCACTCTTCTTTTTGCAGCCAAATAACCTCACCTGAAATTACACTAACATTGAACTATTCGCCAACTCTTTCATTGCAAGCGGGACAGGAATAGATTCTGCTTGGGGTGGCTTTTCAATGTTCTACCAAGTACAGTCACTCTAGATGGGCACATTTTAATCGTAAAGATGTCTCCATTTTTACAAAGAAAAAGTTAAAGAATATTTTTTTTATAACAATAGCCTGTTGTAGTAAAGGAACTCTGGGAACTTCACATGCATGTTCTGATGTTCTGTGTTCTACTCTCGATTGGTCATTTTCTATTGCAATGGAATAGGATTATGAAGATTATAAGTAGTTAGTCAGAAGAAATATATAGTACATATTTATAAAGTATAAAGCTACCACAGCTGAAGGAACACCTTGAGAAGACACATGGCTCTGCATTGAAACAAAGAGATCAAGGGAGTGATTAGTTTTTATACATTAGCTAGCTCTGTAACAAATTGTTACACTAAAAACTCATTATTAATGAAAATATGGTAAATAAGTTAGCCGTTGAGAAGTCACCAATATTTGTATTGTTACTTAAGAAGTTAGTTGTAATATGTTGATCGAAATATTTTGCTTCGAAATGGAAACCTGGCGTTATCTTTGGTTTCATTTCGAAATTCTTGTCACTAGAAAGTGTGGTGAACGAGTTTTGGAACTCATTTGAAATGAAAATAAGACTAACATAGAGGTGAAAATTCCAAGGGGAAATGGTTGAATATAGCTTTTTAACGATTTGAATTTTAAAAAAAAAAATGATCTTGAAAATATTCTTTGTGCATTAATTTCAAATTGCTTGTGTGTAAAAATAACAATCGCGTGTAAAAAAAGGAAGACATAAAATTTAAAATAAATTTGTAAAGATTATCAAAACAATTGATCAACGAGATTATGAAGCCATCAGTCTACTTGGTATGGTATGTTGAGAAGTCCATATACTCCTTGAAAATAAAGGAATTTATCGATAATAAAAGTTTCGATGTTTACACTTCTTGATTTATGATTGCAATTTTTTCCTACATGCATTTAGTAGTTATTATGTTCTATTTATTTTTACTTTAACTATTAAAAACTGATGTAAATACGAACGGATATTAAGTGTTTACCATTTATCGATTACAATAGAGGCAATGGCAAACTTTTTCCATTGTAGACGTAGAAGAATCTGTAGACATTGTATTGAAGCAGTCTATTGTAAGGATTTTAACTTTATTGAGCAAGGATTTTAAGAAGTTGGTATATATCCTTTAAAATGACGAAACAGGAGAGAACAGCACCATACATATCTTGTCGTGTTGAACTCCAGACGCTTCTGGTGCGAAGATTGACGGCTATGATCAACACGTGTCAATGTTCTATGTTTCATGATTTGCTGTTAAAACATGCATGTATGTATTAAAGTAGCTGCTTACCCCTGCTTATTCCAATACAAATAGATTTAGGAATCGAACTATCTAAGCCAAAAAAGATATGAGCAAGGGACAACAGAGCATGGCTGAAGAAGTAGGTGAACCCATCAAATATGGAGACGTGTTTGAAGTGTCAGGTGAGAAATTAATCCTACCTCCATCTTTTGTGTAATGCAAAGAATACAAATACGTTACAAGAATATGAACGTATTCATTCAAAACAAACTGAACGTGTTCATTCCAAATGAATTTTGTTAAGATATGGTGTAATGGTTTTTTACTTCCATTAGTGTTCATTTATCACCATATTTCTTTTCTTTGCAACCGATCTTGCAATGTCCTATATAAGCAGGCACACTGGTGAAATTTCAAGATATAATTATTAACTAACTAAAAATAAAATAAATTCTACTAAGAAAGAGCGGGTTTTTATCGGAGAAGAGATAGATCCAGGGCTATGACCACTAACAATTCAATTCAGTTGAGTCTTCAAATCGTTCTACCTATGGGTTACTAGTTGACGGGTTAATTGAAACTTTGTGATATTCTCTCGAACTACTCACAAGCCTGTAGATGCTATTATAACGCCTATATCTCTATGGTCGTCAGAGGTAACAAGAACGCATTTATTTTTCCGTATTCAACTAAGTAGGTCTAAAGGGTATATCTCTATCCTCGGTAGCGAAACGATAATATCGAACAAACTTTATTTATTCTTATTACGTACGTGAATTTCCTTTCTCAAGTCCAATTCACGCACTACAGATAGTGTTTAATTAGTGATCAAGTAACTAAACAATTAAGCACAAGAATAAATAAGCAACCCAATGGTGGAAAATCAATAGATAGAAACAATAATCAAACGTTAACTTTCATATTTGTGTCGAAACCCTAGAACTAAAGAGTTTAGCTCCACACAGACATGGAAGAAAAACAACAAATCATCTGAATAAAAACGTCAAAATAAGTATTACAGAGAAGAGAAGATAAAACGCTGTAACTACGGCCTCCACGGTGGCTCCAAGCTCTGTCTAGCTCCCAAGTTATGAACTAAGGGGTTCAAGCTATTCAAAGTTATGTAAAAACCGTGTAGGATATGTATTTATAGGATACCAAAAGGCCTGAGCTTTTAAAAACCAAATCCAACACGAACTAGGAAAAAAATAGCGGGCTTGCGTGTCACACACCCGCGTCGCGGGTGCAACACGGAAGGCAATCAGAAAAACAAGATTCACAGACCGTTATCTTCGCGTCATCTCCGCGACGCGTCCTGGCATTGATGCCAGGCGTGCTTTTAATTCTAATTTCAATTGCAACGTTTTCTCTATGCTGTTTCACTTTGTATTTTTTCATTGCAACTCTTTAATCCACAAAGCAATCATTACATGATCATGATGTCTCCCACTTGTCTCCCCTCTTTTTGTCCTTTCTTTTTCTTCTCTTTTTCGTTCAATTTTGATCCAAAGTTCTTCATCTTCACACCTCTTTGTTCCTACATAGTAAAATTATAATATTAAGCACAAATCAATATATTTTGTACTCAAGAGACAATTAAAAGTATTAAAATGTGAGGCAACAATGGCTAAATATATGCAATTTATGGCCGAACATCAAGTTATTTTAGATAATTATTTTGGACAACCTCCAAACTTCCAAGAGGCATTTAATTATAAGTGACCTTTAAGCTTTAAAATTGGGGTGAGGTGATTCAAGTTTTAATTATTGAGTAGAGGTGATGATTTTTAATTAGTGATTAAGGGGTTTTGAACTTTCCCAACAGTTTTATTTTTGACACTTTGACCCTCAGCTTTATATTTAATTTGCCCTTAAGTTTTATTTTTAACACTTTGCCCCCCGCCCCTACCCCTACGCCGCCCCCCGCCCTTGCCCCCCACGCCCCACAAAAAAAAATGTTTTTTCTAAAACAAATTTTGAAATTTTTTTTTTTTTTTTTTTTTTTTTTTTGCACCACCCCCCGTCCCCGGCTCCAACCACGCCCCCTCCCTTGCCCCCCTCCCCCCACCAAAAAAAATATTTTTTTAACAAAGATTTTTGAAAGTTTTTTTGCACCACCCCCACCCCTCCCCCCACCATTTTTTTTTAAAAAAAAAAAGATTTTTAAAAGTTTTTATTTTTTTATTTTTTTTTGCACCACCCCCACCCCCTGCCCCCACCGCTCCCCCTCCCTTGCCCCCACCCCCCTCCCCACCAACAAAAATATTTTTTTTAAAAAGATTTTTAAAAGTTTTTTTTTTGCACCATCCACCCTCCCCCCCCCAAACTACCCCCACCCTCCTAAAAAAATTAATTTTATTTAAAAAAGAAGTTTTGAAAAGTTTTTGTTTTTGGTTTTTTGCACCACCCCCAACCTCCCAAAAAAAATTAATTTTATTTTTTTAAAAAAAATTTAAAAAGTTTTTATTTTTGGTTTTTTGCACCACCCCCACCCCATGCACCCCCTCCCCCCACCCCAAGCAAAAAAAAAGTTGAAAAGAAATTTTTTTTCTTTGGTTTTTTACTCCACCCACCCACCCCAAAAAAATTGTTTTAAAAAAAGTTTTGAAAAGTTTTTATTTTTTGTTTTTTGCACCTCCCCACCCCCCAAAAAAAATTCCTTGAAAAGAAGTTTTGAATTAGAGAGAGAGAGATACCTCCTCCATATGTTGATCCTAACAAACCTGGAAGAAGGCAGACAAAGAGGAGGCATGGAATCGGGAATCATTGTGAACGAGGAAAAATAAGTGCTCCTTATGCAAAGCAGTTGGCACAAAAAACATGTCCAAACCGAAATGCTCCATAGTTGTTAATTGCACTGTGTTGTAATAATAGTTATTTGTTGGAACTTTATGACATTTTAATGTTGTTCTTTTTTAGAATGGTAATTTCTGCTCTTGGTGTTTGTGAACTTGGTTTATATGATATGTTGATCGTGTTCAATCACAAATGTGTGTATTCTTGTTAATAAATTGCTGAACAATTTCCAACAAGTAATGAATCTGTTGCAACAGCTCTGTAACTTGTTGTGTTTTATCCAACAAGTAACAGGACTTGTTGCAGCAACTAGTATCTTGTTGGGTTTTATCCAACTGCTAAAAGATTTTCAACAAGTAAGCAATCTGTTGCAGCAACTAAGTTACATGTTGGGGTTTTCCAACAAGTGGAGTGACTTGTTGCAGAAACTGGGTGACTTGTTGCAGAAACTGGGTAACTTGTTGTGTTTATCCAATAAGAGTAAGGACTTGTTCAACAACTATGTCACTTGCTGCAACAGATACTACAGTTGTTGCAACAGATACTAAACTTGCTGCAACAGATATTATAGTAGTTGCAACAGATACTACTTGATTCACCCATATTTAGTTATCAACAATGGGAATCAATGATATTTAGTGATAAACAAAGGAAATCAACGATATGTAGTGATCAATATATAATACTTAATCAATTTGATGGTATTTTGAGTCAGGAAAGATGATCTACTAAGTCAGTATGCACTAAATCCAATGATTATTAGAGTGAATTGATGTGAACTACTTGATTCACCCATATTTAGTGATAAACAAATGAAATCAACGTTATTTAGTGATCAATATATAATACTTAATCAATTTGATGGTATTTTGAGTCAGGAAAGATGATCTACTAAGCCAATATGCACTGTGAACTACTTGATTCACCCATAGTTAGTGATAAACAAAGGAAATCAATGATATTTAGTGATCAATGTATAATACTTAATCAATTTGATGTATTTTGAGTCAGGAAATATGATCTACTAAGTCAGTATGCACTAAATCGAGTGATCATTAGAGTGAATTGATGTGTCTACTTGATTTACCCATATTTAGTGATAAACAAAGGAAATCAATGATATTTAGTGATCAATGTATAATACTTAATCAATTTGATGTATTTTGAGTCAGGAAAGATGATCTACTAAGTCAGTATGCACTAAATCGACTGATCATTAGAGTGATTTGATGCGAACTACTTGATTCACCTATATTTAGTGTTAAACAAAGGAAATAAATGGTATTTAGGGATATATATATATATATATATACTAACATCCTTAATGGATTAGATAGTAATTTCATGGATTAGATGGGCGATTCTAAGTGTATTCTTCCTAAATCGAGTGATCATTAGAGTGTTTTGATGTGAAGTACTTAATTCAATCATATTTAGTGATAAACAAATGAATTCAATGTTATTCAGTATAAACAAAAGAGTTCAATGTGATCAATATCGTGAATATGTTGCAACAATGGAGGAGTTGTTGCAACATATGAGATACCTGCTGCAACATATGAGTAAGTTGTTGCAATAATTCAAACAAGGTGATTAATCTGTTGCAACAACTAAGCAACTTGCTTAAATATCTGATCCATATGTTGAAACAGATTAGTAACTTGTTGCAACTTCTTTAACAAGTGTATGATCTGTTGCAACAATTAACTCATCTGTTGCGTCATATTTTTTAGTTTTTGCAATAATTTAAGCAATTGTTTGATTTTTTTCAACAAGGTGAGTAATTTGTTGCAACAACTAAGCAACTTGTTTAAAAAGATTAGTAACTTGTTGAAACAGATTAGTAACTTGTTGAAATAACTTAGTAACTTGTTGCAACTTCTTCAACAACTGTATGCATCTGTTGCAACAATTAGTAAGCAAAATAAATAAGTTCATAAACAGAAATTGTTCAACAGCCACCTTAGCTCCAAATACCACAACTAATCAAAATAAATAAGTTCATAAACATCATTCACAAATAACATAAAGGACCGGAAAAAAAAAACAGAAATTGTTCAACAGCAACCTTGGCTCCAAATACTACAACTTAAGTAGTAATTTGTTCAGCAACTGCCTTCTGGGGTGTAGTAGATTTCCTTGATCTACTCTATCTCCTTCATTTCCATCATCAGTTTCTTCATCTAGTTTTTCCTCACTTTCTTCATCTGTATCTACTGCTTCTTTGCTCTGTTCTTCATCTCTTTCTGAGGATTGATTGTCAGTTTGGCTGTTCAATTTGACTATATCTTTCCTCAACATTTCCTGATTTCATAAATAGATTGTCTACTTGTTGCAACAAGTGTAGAATTTGTTGCAACAACTACAAATCTATTGGATATCTTCTACAAACAGAACCAAATAACTGAAGTTATGTCCAACAGATTTGTAGTTGTTACAACAAATTGTCTACTTGTTGCAACAAGTGTAGAACTTATTGCAACAACTACAAATCTGTTGGATATCTTCTATAAACAGAACCAAATAACTGAAGCTATGTCTAACAGATTTGTAGTAATTGTAACAGATTGTCTACTTGTTGCAACAAGTGTAGAGCTTGTTGCAACAACTACAAATCTGTTGGATATCTTCTACAAACAGAACGAGCTAATCAAGCTATGTCAACAGATTTGTAGTTGTTGCAACAGATTGTCTACTTGTTGCAACAAGTGTAGAACTTATTGCAACAACTACAAATCTGTTAGATATCTTCTACAAACAGAACGAGATAACTGAAGCTATGTCTAACAGATTTATAGTTGTTGCAACAGATTTTCTACTTGTTACATCAAGTGTAGAACTTGTTGCAACAACAACAAATCTGTTAGATATCTTCTACAAACAGAAGCAAGTAACTGAAGTTATGTCCAACAGATTAGTGAGTCGTTGCAACAGATTGTCTACTTGTTGCAAAAAATGTAAAACTTGTTGCAATAACTACACATCTATTGGTTATCTTCTACAAACAGAACCAGATAAATACCAAGACAAGAACAAAAAAACTATCTGATGGATATATTTCCTAAACCCTGAACCATACCAGGACAGCAACAGAAAAATCTTCTATTCACTACAAACACACAACAACAACAACCTGAATTTTATTCAAACTTTTCCTAAACCCAAAAAAAAAAAAAAATTCAAAAGATTTTTTTTTGGAGAGGGGGGGGATGCAAAAAACCAAAAATAAAAACTTTTCAAAACTTTTTTTTAAAACAAAATTAATTTTTTTTGGGGTGGGTGGGGGAAGTAAGAAACCAAAAAAAATAATTCAAAACTTCTTTTCAAGAAAAAATATTTTTTTTGTGGGGGGGGGGGGGGGGTGGTTGGTGGTGCAAAAAAAAAAAATTTCAATACTTCTTTTTTTAAAATAAATTTTTTTTTGGAAGGGTGAGGGGTGCAAAAAAACAAAAAGAAAAACTTTTCAAAACTTTTTTTAAAATTTTTTTTTTTGTGGGGCAGGGGGGTTGGTGGGAGGAGGAGGAGTGGGGACCGGTACAAAAAAAAATCAAAATTTTTTTGGGCGTGGAGGTGGGGGGGGGGGGGGGGCGGGAGGGTTGGGAGGAGGGGGGTGAAAAAATAAATAAAGAAAATCAATACTTTAAAAAAAAAAAAATTGAGGGGAGGGGTGGGAGGAGGAGGAGGGGGAAGGGGGTGGCTGGTGAAAAAGCAAATAATTTTTTTTTTTTAAAAAAAAAGGGGAGGGGGGTGGGGGTTGATGAAAAAGCAAATAAAAAATATCAAAACTTTTTTTGGCCGCGGGAGGGGGGGTGGGGGTAGGTTGAGGGGTGGGAGGAAGAGGAGTGGGGACTGGTAAAAAAAAAAAAATCAAAACTTTTTTTTAATTTTTTTTTGGTGGGTGTGGGGGGGGGGGGGGGGGGGGGGGGGGGGGGGTTGGGAGGAGGAGGAGGAGGGGTGAAAAAACAAATAAAGAAAATCAAAACTTTAAAAAAAAAAAAAATTTGGGGAGAGGAGGGGGGTGGCTGGTGAAAAAGCAAATAAAAAATTAAAACTTTTTTAAAAAAAAAAATTATGGTGGGGGTGTGGGGTGGAGGAGAGGGGGGGGGGTTTCGGTGAAAAAGTAAATAAAAAATATCCAAACTTTTCCTTAAATTTTTTTTTTTTTTGGTGGGGGGTGGGCCGGGGGGAGGGGTGGGAGGAGGTGAAGGGGGCCTGGTGGATTTTTTGGATTAGGTGGGATCTTTTTATATTTTATAAAAGATTAAAAACTTTAAAAAAATATATTTTGGACCCAATCTTCTTAATCCCAAATTTAATTGAGTTTTGATTTAATATGGTCCTCACAAGTCACCTATACTAATTTCACAACTAAAAGGTGATCTTTAGTTAAATCTCCAAACCTCCAAACTTCCAACCACGTGCAAGTGTTTGGAGTGCCACCCGGTCTTAACGATTTTCACGGGAATTAAATCGAAATCGCAGTGACTTGTTCTATGACACAGTGTTAATCCGATAAGTGATTCTATCCTTTTATTTAATTTTCTGATTGATATAGTTAATATTTCCAACATTCAGGTGAAGTAGGTAGAAAGCCTATAGCTGCAAAAGATGCAGCAGCCATGCAAGCAGCCGAGAGCATGGCAATCGGCAATGTTAAAAAAGGTGGCCCTGCTGCACTCGCCCAATCCGCTGCTGATATGAACGAGAGGCGTGGCCTTCTACCGCATGATGCAGTAACCAATGTCACTAGACATGATGGCGTTGCCATATCTAAGGAGGATCTCAATGGTCAACGTGTTTTCACCGAGGCTATCGGTGTAAAGGTGCGTATATACCCGTCTACTTTTATATGATCTCTGCTAAACTTATATACAATGTTATATAACGTAAAGAATCTTTAGTTACACTATATTTTAACTTGTGGTTACAGTTAACTCAATATTCTGTAATTGTACTTTGAGATTAAGTCCTATGCACTAACACTATAACACTATAAAAGATTAGATCATTCATTTAAATATTTACTACTGGTAAATCTCTTACTCCCTCCGTCCCGATTTATGTGACATTTTCGCTATTTGAAAGTCAATTTTACTAACTTTGAAGCTAAATTGGATTAGATTAACTCAATATTTTAAGATTAAAATTTATATATTTGAAAACTAGCTAGTTGCAACTTTTCTCATACTATCAATTTGGTGAAAAAATACATGCAGTATGAATCTCGAGAAGCGAAAAGTGTCACATAAATTGGGACTGAGAAAGTAATAATTATCAATTGATAATTTGATTTTAAAAAAAAAAAAACTGTAACTAAGTTCTTATTGATGGATAGTAACATTTTTTCGTTTTACTACTTTTTATGTACGAGTATAGTTATTTTTGGTTGATCTGCTAGTGTAAAAATTACCTTCACACTGTTGATAGTAGTTATACTTTCCTCTGTTTTACTTTCAGAAAGGGTAAACTTTTTGTTTATTTCAAGTGTACAAGTAGATTCTTCTTATCGATCAAGCATGTAAAATATTTTTTCTCTATAATATTACTCCAGATGGTGATGAGATACAAATCTATAAGACTTGCCTCTGTTGTGTTATGAACAAATTATGTCAATTGAAGTTCAAATTAAAAAAAGGATAATCCAAAGGCACAAAGCATCTCACGTTAGCAAGGTCTGGGGAGGGACGCACGCACCCCAGGGAGTGTGATGAGCCTACCTTAATGCTTGAACGCAAGAATTAGTGTATGCTTCCGCTGCTCGAATCCATGGATGCTCCAAAGCTCCCCTTCATTTGAAAGTTTAAATTATTAGTGAAAAATTTGTAGGTAATTGGTTTTATCTCAATAATACGAACTAATGACTAAGGTATGAAATAGGTTGGGGGACAATACGTGCAACCACCAGGTACGAAGCTGAAATCTCCATCGGACGATGTCCCCGCTGAGGCAATGACAATAGGAGAAGCCCTTGAGGCAGCAGCCGGAACAGTAGGGGACAAACTTGTGGACGAGAGCGACGCTGCAGCCATCGAGGCTGCAGAGATGAGAGCAACTGGCCGTGGCCAAATTATTGCTAGAGGGATAGCTGCTGCTGCTCAATCGGCAGCTGCACATAATACCCGTGTTAAGCGAGACGAAGAAAAAATCAAGCTCCGAGATATTCTGGAGGTAAGAATTAATCTTCTATCCACTAAAACAAGGTGTTTTCAAGTCTAGGCACAGAGATTGGAGAGCAGAGAAGCAAAGTTGTGCATCACACAATAGTTTTGATTTGAATCTTGTATTAATCTTTGAAATTTATTTCACACTCTTTCCGTTTCAATTTATGTGAATCTATTTCCTTATTATGCCGTATTAAAAAAGAATGACTCCTTTCTATATTTGGAAACAATTACTTTTATGCAATAATTTATAGTCACACAAAATATATGTGCCTCATTTAACACTTCAAGTTTGTAAGTCTTCTCTTCTTTCTGAAACTCTGTGCCCAGTCAAATGAGTTCATATAAATTGAAACGGAGAGAGTATGTATAAATAATTAATTTAGGAATTCAGTAACTCAAAAGTACTAATATCCTAGAGCTCCAAGGTGATATGATCTCTTGCCCTCTTATCATGAATTGAAGAAAATGGTCTTTTCAAATCTCTTACGTGTTTTAACATGTGAGCTAGTTAAAACCATATATTTCTTTTGTGTACATAATTGGAAGGATGCAAAATTTCAGCTACAAATTCTAGCTATGCCTCAATTTGCAACATCTGAGCTAATTAAGACTATCTTTCTTTTGTGTTTCATAATTGGAAGGATGCAAAAGCTAAGCTACAAGATGACAAGGCAGTAACGAAAGTGGAGGCAGAGGGCATCCTAAATGCAGAATTGAGGAATAAGGAAGGACTTTCACCATATCCAGGTGGTGTTGCTGATTCCATTGTAACTGCTGCAAGGCTTAATCACGAGAAAAAGAACTTGAAAAGTTAAAAGGATGGTATTCTGTTAAAGATATATCTGTATATATGCTGTTTGTGTAGATATCTATATATAATATAAAGCTAGACATAGACAATTCGATGTGGGAGACAATTCGATGTGGCACCTCTCTATGGCATTTATTTTTTTTCTCTTTTTTTTTTGGCATTTTTCCTTCAATTTTGTACATCATCTATTAAGTAAATGGTTTAAAAAAAGCCTCACAAAATATATACAGAACTAAAGCCCACGTAGCATGAAGCAAGTCATGTATTTAAGGCAACCCTTCTAAGTAGCCCACGTAGCAGATAACATGGTCTTAATGATAGTAATTAAATCAGTTTTGCATAAAACCCTACTATTAATCACTTCTCCTGAGACCCTTCTTGTTCCTTCTGTTACATTGTCCCATTATTTTCCCCTTTAACCTCATCATTATTGCTATTTATAAGTTTCCTTAAATCTCTCTTTTTTCTATGCAGATTCGGATTTATCTTAATCTTCCCTTTTTTTTAAAAAAAAAAAAAAAATCTACAGTTATCCATTTTTTCCATTTAAATTAAATAACTTCTATTGCAATTAACACACTTAATACTCATTCAATTGTAATTATTCAAATGTACATTAATTTCCTATTCATGTTACGTTACTTATTATTTTGGTTACTATAAATACTAAATCACATCTTTTCCATTGCAACGACGTTCTCCCTTTGCATTGCATAATTTTCTTTTCTTATTCTTCATTGTTATCATTCCACTCCTTTTCATTTGAAACTCTCTTTACATAATATTCCTTTTTTTTTTCCCTTAGGGTGTTTTTGATACAATTTTGGTGCATAATTTTCATAGGCTAGGAAGTGGAAGAGCATGGCGTATGACCTTATTTGCAGGAAGTATTCATCGGATTCAAGCTTGATAAGTACATTATTATTAGCGATTAAATTCTTTTATTCTTTTCATTTGTTGCAAGTTTGTATGTGGTGTGTATTCAAATGTAATAAATTTACCTTTTTGGGGGTATAAAATACCCTATTTGAAGAAGCCGACCTCTATAATCCCTATTTTCAAATCATATATGCTTCTCCATGTGTGTATGAATGTGTCTCTCGAGCTTAGTTTTTCTTGACTTTTTTATTGAATTTACACAGAAAGTGACGGTGTATTATATTGTAATGGTAGGAGAAACTAATCAAGAGACAGTGATATTTGGAGTTTTCGATAAGATTAGTTGGAGAAGAATAGGGAATTGACTTGGCTACTGAAGGAAGTATTACAACTTCTAATATTTTGGCAGGGTATAAATATGAGAAAGAAAAGAAAAATATGCATTATCTATAATATATTTTGGTAAATATTTAAATATTATAAATTTATTTTAAGACCAAAATTATATATGCATGATTTAAGATCACGATTAGATTTGAATTCTTTAAGAATGAAATAGGCTATAATATTTGGACGAAATAAGAAATTAAATTTAGAATAGTAATTAGCGCCACTAAACTGTAACAATTTTAGAATAATTCTTAGTGTCAAAGGACGATTATAGAATTTTGACGTTTTTAACTTGCTAACTTTATATGTTATTTTGTTTAATTATGTTATTTTGGTAAATAAAATATACATTATTTAAAATATGTTTAGAAATTATAAAATCGTATCATTAAAAACAAATTCTCACTAAGAATAACTCTTGAAAAATACTGAAGTTAGTTCGCTGATGCTATTTATTACTCCAATGTGACTATTATAGGCAAAAAAAAGAGATGTGTGAGAAAGAAAAGAAAGAAAAAGAATTATAACATTATTAAAAAATTTAATTTTTGAATTAATTATTTTTAATATAACAAATAAACCATGAAAAGTATAACGATCAGTCAATCAAGAGACAAGGTTTTTTTTTTTTTTTTTTTTTTTCTTTTTTTTGGAAATTTCCATAAATTAATAAAGGGAGGATGGGGAGTTGACTTGGTAATTTAAAAAAAAGATAATTACAATTTCTAATTTTCTGAAGGAATGGAGGAGTATGACTAAAAAAATTAACGAATAAAATTTAAAAATATAAGAAAAGGTAAAGAAATTGAAAAGAAAGAAAAGAATATGGGAACCGAAAAATAATATCGAAATGAATATAAGAAATGAGTAGGATCATATGAGAGAAAATTATCAAAATGGAAAACAAGGGGGAAAAGATAAGCAATTGGTAGATAACACAAGAAAACTTAAGAAGAAGAAGTAGAAGAAAAGGAAAAGGCAATTTTTTTAAAGTTATGTAAATATGATCAAATGAAGAACTATTCTTTGTCGCGTTTTCTTTGTTAAATTCCTAAAATTGTGAAAATAAGGTTCGTAATAACATTTACTATAGAAATGTTAAGAAAATAATTGACATGGGAGGATAAAAATTAAGTGTTCACAACTATTTCTTTTTAACTAGAAATGCGTAGAATTTTAAAGCAAAGAAGTAGATTAAAAATATTTTATTAGATAAAAAATGATTTTTGAAATAATGCTACTGCATAAGTAGCGTTATTTTTAATATTTAAGACCGCGCGAAGCGCGGACAAATACACTAATATATAGAATAAAACTCTGTCAAAGAACTTATTACCCCTGGTACTTTCTATGTAAAGCTAGTACTAGTATTTGAACAAGTTATTTTCAACAAAAAACCCTGGAATATGGTTTTCCTCTCAATCAGGTATCAGCCTATCCTTATCTGCTAGTAAATCATCAAAGTGCTAGACAGAAAAATAACAGGTTATCTTTGTGTTTGTGAATAGATTTCAATCTCTTTCTTAATTTTTGTTTTAATTTCAGTTGGAAAAAAAATATATGTAGCAAAAAACACTTCGCAAAGGCCTCTCCTGAAAAAGCAGTCTCACATATACGATTAAAGTTAGTGTGGCCAACTATTGCTGATTTCTAAAAAAAATTAACATTCTATAATGAGTGCCAGTAAAATGAGACAAGATGTTCCACAACATGCAATTTGTGATGTTACGTTTTTACTATCGAAATTAAGCGATTCCACCTTCACGGAGAGGGTAATTTATCTCTCACGGTAAATGAAGCTTGAAATGATCATAAGTTCTCAACTCTTGCATAATCGAACTTGGTACCTTTAACTGTTTAAGATTTGTCATTTGCGAAATATAATTCATACCTTCGTTAAAATTCTTTTTATTTTGACCGTCAAATGCTTAAAAGGTGGCATTTGTTTCAACAAATTATTCATGTCAAATAAATAATATTTCCATAATAAATATTTTCTCATCAAATAATGTTACATTGTCCAACCGGGTAAATTTTATCAGGTATATTTTATCCTAAATACCTGATAAAATTTAATCAATATTTGCTAGATAAATAAATTATTTGTTCGATTTTGCATCTGTTACTGCTATAGTTTTCTAGAATAATTAATTGTTTAGTTATAAGAGGAGTCCAAGTTGATTAGTAGAATATTCAATTTTTTTAATCTTAGTGAGAGTCTAATACTTTAGTTGTAGGAGGAGTCTACTCTTTTATTTATGTGCCTATATAAAGGCACATGATTAATAAAATTTAGATGAAACAGTTTTTATTCATATTTTCTACCTTGTTGTTATCTGAACCTTCATTGATCTTAATGGGTCTGAGCATTTGAAGAAGAAATACTTTGGACTACTTTTAGCTCATACCTATTTTCAACCCATTTTAACCCGTGCTTATTTTTAACGCTCAGGATTATTTTCAACCGGTTTTAACCCGTGCTTACTTTTAACGCTCAGGGCTATTTTCAAGTTATTTTAACTCGGGCTTACTTTTAACGCTTAGGGCTATTTTTAAGCAATCCAATTTTAATCCATATTACCTTTAACCTTATTTTTTCAATCATGACAAGCAATAGTCTCTCTTTGAATGTCTCACAAACCTTCACTGGTGAAAACTATCATATTTGATCAGTGGAGATGAAGTTAAGCAATTTTACAATGTGTAAGAAGAATAATTCTCTTCCATTTGAAAATAAAAGTTACACAATTATTTTCAATCGGCGAAATAGAACAATTGTCATGGAGAAATAAGCTTGAAGCATGTGATGAAAAAATGCAAGAAAATTGAGTTCAAGAAGAAGATGATGAAGAAAGACTCATGTTATAGATGTGTGCAAGTTCAAAAATACTCAAAAAAAGAAATTCCACAAGCACAAATGCTAGAGTCGAAATTAAGAAGGAGCAACTTTTCTAGATTGCAGCAACAGAAGCAAGGAGGAGTGTTGTATTTTGCATCTGTCATGGCTACAGTTTTCTAGAACAATTAGTTGTTTAGTTATAAGAGGAGCCTAAGTTGATTAGTAGAATATTTAGTTTTTTTAGTCTTAATAAGAGTCTAATATTTTAGTTATAGGAGGAATCTACAACTTTATTTATATGTCTATATAAAGACTTATGATTAATAAAATTTAGATAAGACAGTTTATTCATATTTTCTACCTTATTGTTTGCATCTCTCTCAAAAAATTCAAAACATTATTTTCACCAAATAAACGTAACGTAGGTTACACCGATTTTAGGAACAAAGGCGTGAAAAAAAAAAAATGGTATAGTTAAATGAATATTATACTCAAAATTCACTCCAGAAAATCTCAATAATTTAACAGAATTAATATATTTTCAATTTTTATATGGTTGAATATTCAGTTTTGTTAAAAGAAACAATTGGTTGGTTGGGATCACACCGCAATGTACATACCACCACCTGTAAAATCAATATTGAAGTGTTTCACCAAGTCCCTTAACACGTGTATACATTTCCTTGTATACATTTCCAACTTTAAAATCTATTTTGGTAGTACCGCTTCATCACCTTAATGCAGCTTCTGTTTCTTGGCCTTCTCTTTTTTCTTTAAAAGGGATTTCTTTATAACCTTCCCATATGAGCTTTTTTCTTTTTTTTTTTTTTTTTTTTTTTTTTTTGAACTCATAACATAGGAGTCGGAGGGTACTTTTAAGATCCGAAAGAACCGGCGTCTTGCCTTTTGTCGGCCTTTCCTTACTACAGTTCAAAAGAGAAAGATTCTTTGTTGAAGTTAGAGAACACTAAAGCATGAGTCAAGAAATACCTGTTAAATATGGGGACGTGTTTCCGGTGTCGAGTGAACTTGGTTCAAAAATGATAGCACCACAAGATGCAGCAATCATGCAGTCAGCAGAAAGTATAGCGTTGGGTCATGTACCAAAAGGTGGGCCTGCATCGCTCATGCAGTCAGCTGCAGCCCAAAATGAGCGTATAGGTGTGGTAGATGTTGATGACATATCGGATCTCGCGAGAGATCCGGGTGTCACTGTTTCTCAAGCTGAGGTTGGTGGCACTCGCATTGTCTCTGAATCAATCGGTGGAGAGGTATATATATCAGCTCCTAAATAAGATACTTTCGCGTTTCAATTTGTTTGTCTTTGTTTAATTGGTTAAGAAAATAAAAAAAGACTTTCGAATTTGATTCTTATTAAATAAAAATATTTGTAATATGCTAAAATATCCTTTAATGTTGAGGTCTTATACATGTCATGTGGAGCTAGAATGAGTTTTTAAATTAGGGAAAAAGCGTTCTTTTTTAAACGAACTAGAAAGGAAATTAAAGAGTTTTTAAATTAGAGAAAAATCAGTTCTTTATTAAACGAACTAAATTAAAGAGCTTTCAAATTAGGAAAATGCATTTTTTTTAAAACAAATTAGAAAGGAAAGTACGACAAATAAATTAAAATAGAGGAAGTACCTTTTTCATACGACACAATGATGTTTGATCATATCATGGACAATGGCGGAACTAAAAATTTCAAGAGGATTCATTTATGTGCACCGTCAATGTATAATTTTTTTTATACCATCAGGTAACAATGACCTGCTATAGCAGCCTAGCAGGTTACCAAGCCACTTCTTTTAGTCTTTTCTTTAAAAAAAAAAAAAAAAAAAAAAAAAATATTGCTTTTGCTAATTTTTTTTCCTCTCTCCTTCAACTCCCTTGTCTTCATCGACTCAGCACTCCGCAGTCCATCTACTTCCTATGGCTTCTTCAACCACCAATTCCTCCTTTTCTCCTTCTAAACGCATATATATAAAAGACCTTGATCCATTTTATTGTTCTTCTTCCGGTCCTTAACAATCTCTCTTTAGCAATTTTATTTCCTTATTTTGAATAAAATCTAACTTTCTTGAATTTATTGGTATTTTGCCATGAAAATTAATTGTTTGAAGTGTTCGTATCAAGGAATAGAATAAAGAAGTACATTAATTTCATATTATATGTATCTCATGAATTAGGTGTTCAAATGAACTGAAATATTAAAAAAAAGTGAGGGACTAAAAACATAAAAAGAGAACTGCGATGATTCCATTTTTTGCTGCTGCCATGGCAGTGTCGCCGATGAAGAAAGAAGAGCAGTGAACTTTGAAAAGGAAATGGTTCTAAAATGTGGAGATAAGTTTAGTTAAAGTACAACTATGATTCAACTTACCTTTAGTATTTCTAACTTCCACTTATAATTTCAAAATATATAATATTATTTAAGAAATTATGTTTTTACCTTTGAAATTACCTGAAGGTGTAAAAAAAATTGTACACTGAAAGACACCAAACTTAGAGCCTATTTAGATGAGCTTAAAAAAAAAGCGAACATAATGCGAAAAAAAAAAAAAAAGTTGGGGTAGCCTAACTTTTTTTTTTTTTTTTTGGCTTATAAGCTGTTAAATATAAGCTGCTTTAGATTAGCTAAGCTAAATGGGCCCAATTATTTTTCTGAACTTATTTTACGCACAAAATAGCTTTTGGCCAAATGACCAAACACTCAAAAAAAAACAAAGAACTTATAAGCCAATCCAAACGGGCTCTTAAACTCTTATTATAAACATAAATTATGCTTATCAAACTTGTGTTTCGAGTCAAGGGGATTTAATCCTTATATTTTCATGCATTTTATTATTTTTGACTTGTAATATACATGTATATAATAACCCAAAAAAATTGAGTTATCATATGAACTCCTCGCTTCAATGTGGCTCTGCCACCAACCATGGAGTTTAAGATGTAAAAGAACGTTTTTGATATATAGTCGGTGTTTGGACATGCGATTTGAAATCATGGTTTAAAATCAGCGTTTGGACGTGCAATTTCATCCCATGGTTTCAAACCATGGGATGAAATTTCAAATCATTCAAAAATGCATGATTTAGGGTTTCAAACCATGTCCAAACGGTACCATAGTATCAAAAATACTCTAAAAGATCTCGAAAATGTTATATTAAGGATACTATTAAAAGTTTAAAGCAAGGTTGAGCTCAGTTGCTGAGCTCCATATCGTCCATCGTTGAGGTGGAGGATTCAAATCTCAGCACTAGTGTGCTATCCTCTTTGCTTTTCTTCCTTTCTCCTCCCCTAATATAACTAAGAGAAAACTGATTAACTAACGACCCACCAAAGGTGGGGAACGTTCAAGCAAGCACATTGCGCCGTAGTAGCTAGTGAAACTAAGACATGAAACTTTTTCTTTTTCTAACTTTTTCTTTTTTTGACTTTTAATTAAGTAAGACATTGTACAGGCGTTTGTGGGTTCAATGCGAAAATTGTTATGGCTTAAATTACAAGAAATTTTTGAAATAAAAAATAATGTGAATATCATTAAAAATGAGTAGTTTGGATAGAATTATTGATCCGAATACTTGGGATTCCCTCTTCCCTTAATTCGACCGACATCAAGATGATTGACAAAGGTGGTGCTCTGAATAAAATATACAAAAGTTTAAAGCAAAGAATTGTCAAAATGAAAAAAATGTCTAAAGGTAAATGTATCTTAATTCTAAGGGTTCAACTGAATCCAATACTATCTTTTATGTATGAATATATTAGCAAATATTAAGTTTTGTTTCATAATTTGTAACAAGTTCAAATGGGTTCCGTTAAGTTTAAAATCTACTACGTATAGAGCATATTTGGATTAGTAGATATATGTATGAAAGACTATGTTCAATTTTAGGTGGTTGCACAATATATCTATCCATCAGAAGCAGGAGGTGACGGAGAAGGAGCCGAACGATATCCTACAACAGGAGTTCAGGAGGAGGCAGTTACGGTAGGTGAAGCTCTAGAGGCAGTGGCATTTAAGGCAGCAGGGGACAAACCACTTGAGGAGAGCGACGCTGCAGCAATACAGGCAGCAGAAGCAAGAGCCACGGGACGAAGTGAAGTGGTGCCGGGAGGTATAGGAGCACAAGCTCAAAATGCAGCTTCCGTTAATGCTCGAACGGATGACAAGACCACTCTTGGTGATGTCCTAAGAGTAAGTCTTTTCATATGACGCATCATTTTAGCAAGTTAGGAATTAGGAGGATTTCAATATAATGAGTGTAGTATCATGAAGATTTAGGAGCTAATTTGACAGGTTCAACCTTTATATAATGAAAATGTAGAAAATAGTTTGTTCATTGACTGTATGTACTTTCCCCTCTGCTACTAGGTTTAATATAATTTGGGTTTTAATATTACACAAGGAAGATAGATATTCCAATTTTGCAAATTTGGGAATTTTGAAAAAATAAATTAAATAAAGAGGAAAAGACAAAGGAAAAAAAACTTTATTAGACCATTGGAAATTGATCCCTTCAATTTTAATGGTAGATGTGCACCACTAAATATTGCACCAAAAGATTTTTAAACTCCAGTATTTTAGATAGCTATAAATGGTCTAGGGAGAATAGTATGGGCGTACGTCGATCAACTCTAGGCTGAGCTTCTAGTGGAACTAAAGCCCGCCTAATAGAATGAGATTTTGCAGTTTTGCAGTAACTTAGGCTTTTTTCTTCGCTTCAGCTTTGAGATGATTTTAGCCACCGGACTGACACTCCTTGGATATTCATAGAAATATGTCGCTCCATGTGACATAGTCGGTGCAATATGAAACTATTAATATTCTTTTTCAGGTTACAAGTGTTACTATAGATTAACTATGTTGTATGAAAATTACAAATAATTCTTGTGTATTTTAGGATGCGACGAGCAAGCTTATAGAAGACAAGGCAGTGAAGAAGGAAGATGCAGAAGGGGTGGTGAGTGCTGAAATAAGGAATAAACCCGACTTGGCAACACATCCCGGAGGAGTAGCAGCATCTCAGACCACTGCAGCTAATCTGAACACATTCTAATTAGGCGTTTTTATTTGGGTTATGGTTTTTGTTACAAGTAGTTGATTGTGCATATAGAACCATGGTCTGATTTAGGGTTATGTCTAATTGTCCTCTTATGCTGTCGTGTTATACATGGTGGTGTTGTGATCTTTTCAAGCGTACCTTTTAATTAAGCTGACGGATCATGGATGTTGATTACAGCTTAATTAATCGATCCTTTTAATTTCTTGTTGTTCCTTTTTCTTAGTAACAATATTAGGTCGGAAGCCAACTAAGTTCAGATCAAATATTGCCAGTTTGGAAAACCCCGAGTTAATTAAATTCATAATCATAGATCAATTTTTAATTTGATCATGTTAGGTCAGGAAACGTTCGTCCTTGTTTTTCTTTTTGTTGCTTTTTGGGGACAGTTTTCTCTTGAGAGGCTTGAGATGTATTCAAATATTAAACAGCTCTAACTCATTTTAAAAGGTATTGACCATTTTGGTAAAGCTAGAAAATATTAAAACAATTTATAAGTGAATGAAGTCGTCATGTGAAAAAAATTTAAGCTATTAATGCATACTTACATAGACTGTTAGTATGTAAAGCGTATTTTATTGGGCAATTAGCAGGAATGCCTGTATTACGGGGTGGTCTTTAAGTTTTGCCCTTCAAAATGGTGGTCTTTAAAGTTTGCCTTTCGCTAGAGACCGCTTGGTCACAGGTTCAAACCCTCAGGTGAAAATTAGAAAAATTTCGCAAGGCATAAGTTTAGAAAAAAAGGCAGAGTTATAACTCTGCCTTAAGACAGAAAGGGCAGAATTTGCAGAAATGGGCAAGTTCTGCCTTAAGGCAGAAATTCTGTCTTTTTTTACAACTTCTGCCTTGCGAAAAAAAATTTAAATTTTCACTGAGCGGGAGTTCGAACCCGTGACCAAGGGGTCCCTAGCGAAGGGCAAACCTTAAAGACCACCAATTTGAAGGGCAAAACTTAAAGACCACCCCAAATGAAGGGCAATCCGCGCAAAAAAAAAAGTATTTTATTCACTGTGGTCCAAAATCTAGTGCACCTTCTTAACATTTTTTTTTTGCGTGGATTGGCCTTCAAAGGTGTTGGTCTTTGATTTTTGGCCTTCGCCTAAAAAAGTGGCGAAAATAACCCAGGTTCTGAGTTTGAACTCCAGCTCAATAAAAAAAAAATGCAAGACAAGATTCCGCGAAAGTTCTGTCTTATAAGGCAGAATTTAGTTATGTCTTATAAGGTAGAACTTAGTTATGCCTTAAGGCATAACTTCTGTAGTTAAAAGTTATGCCTTATAAGGCATAACATTTGTCTAAGTTATACCATTTTGCATAACTTTTGCTAAACCTTTGCCTTGCAATTTTTTTTTTTTTTTTTACTGAGTTGGGATTCGAACCCAGAACCTCGGGATATTTTCAAGCAATTTTTTAGGCGAAGGACAAAAATTAAATATTTTCAGTTTGATGGGAAAAAATTAAAGAGCACCCCAAAATAGCAGGGGCGGACATAGCGTATTACGAGAGGTGGCACGTGCCCCAGGTAACTTCGGAAAAAACTCTATATATATATGTGTGTCTATACCTTAAATATCTATCATATATTTACAAAGACCCCTCAAGCATATCTGTTGGAGTGGTCCATTTGGTCAGCGTGCCCTTAAGCCCTTGTTCTCGGCCACGCAACCCTAGTTCGAACCTAGGTACGCAACATACATCTTTTTGCATTTTCGTTTTAAGTTGATAATTGTAAAAAATGCATAAAAAAGGCGTTGTTGGCAGGTTTCGAATAGGCAACCTATTGCATGTAAAAAGGTGCCCAAACCACCAGTCCATGGAATGACTTTCATGAAAATATACCTTTTAATTTGTATTTATTATAAGGTAGTGCATTGGTTCTAAGGGTGTTTTAGTAAAATTGTAAGGCAGTGTTTCGTGACATCTCTTCTACTAACGTGCATCTGCCTTTGGTGGTGTCCCCATCGTCTTCAAATCCTGGGTCCGTCTCTGCAAAATAGGGACAGTCGTGCGAATTGGCCCCTTCTTAAAATCTTTCGCAAGTGTGTGGTATGAAGAAATTGCACGGTCTGACCTTCAAATGGGCTGGTTTAATTTTTGCTTCAAAATCAAACTTATGCCTAGCGGGGCATAAGTTCTTTAATGACAAAAACATAACTTGTAAAATATTATGATGCGAAAATATAAACTTATGTATCGCGAGAAAATTGTTTGACTTTAGGAGAAAAATTAAAGACCAGCACAAAATAGGGACAAAAGTGCAAATGATCGGCTGTTTTGGGTTCCATTTGCACTGCAAATACTAACAATCGGACTGAAGACGAGATGGACCTCTAAAACATGTTGGGCTCCCAATTTCAAGCTGGCAGAAAGCCTGATGTCCACATTCACCCGACAGCCATACATATATGAGATGTTTGAGTGATTGCAACTATTCAACCTGGCTCTCTGTTCAAAGTGCAGTGAACAAATTAACAGCTTGTTTGGAACTTTGGATGGTTGGAGTATCTTGTATTGTAATTTTACTTTAAATATAATACTAGTATTCTTTTTGATTGTTACTTAAATTTTATTGTATTGTATTGACAGTGTCATTTTAATGATCTCATTTTATTCTTTATCATACATTAGCTTTTTTGTAATAACTCTACCTTGTATAATTATGTTCTACTTCTTTTATAATATTGGAAGCGTGTTCTATAGATTATTGGTGCTTCGCATTATGGAACGACGAGAAATAATACAATTTATTCAAACATTATATTTATCTGAACAATATAGTATAGGACGATATATAATACATCGTGAAACAATACGTAATGATCAATTCATAGAAGATGTAAAAGGTGTAATCTTTTATACAGCTAATCTCCGAGATTGCTATCTCTCGCCTAATACTGCGATGTACTTGGTCCTGTGCAACGCCCATCACAGCACCACTTCCATACAACATCATGGAACTTATGAGGAAATCCTCTCATTTGTATTAATTAAGTAACCAACTAAATTATTTTCCACCGTATAGGTTATCTGTTTAATACGACAATTATGTTAGATTGTCCGCTGGAATCAGCATTTTCCTCTCCTTACACTAATTTATAATTAAAGGAAATAATTATTAATACAACCAAGTATACTCTAACAAACATATGCATGCAGCTAGTCGACTCAGTTAACCCGCAACAGCAAGACACACCAACGTGATGATATCCTTAATTCTTAATTAAATTGTCTTCAAGCAGTATCTTGAGATTTTGAAGCTGCTGGTAGTACGTACTCTTACCAATAATTTATGGTACTTGAAACATCAATTGTCTTGCTGTTATTTATTATTTAAATGGATATATGCTTATATGGAAATTGACATCTTTTCCCTTATTTCTCCTTAACATGGTTATGTCCAGCAGAGTGAAATTTGAGCGAGTGAGATGAGCTTATATGGAAATTGACATCTTTTCCCTAATTTCTCCTTAACATGGTTATGTCCAGCAGAGTGAAATTTGAGCGAGTGAGATGAGCTTATATGGAAATTGACATCTTTCCCTTTATTTCTCCTTAACATGGTTATGTCCAGCAGAGTAAAATTTGAGCGAGTGAGATAGACACGTGGTATGGTTATTGAACAATTGTTAACGACAAAGACTCAAGCAAGTGGGGAAAAGGCGGATCCGGGATTTGATATATGAGTTCCTATAGCAATCTGTTTGAGTCAAAAATCGTACTTTGCCCAAATAGTTAAGAAGTTGACTAAGGTTAACCACAGTTGATAGCAATTTGATAAAATGATAGAATTAACACAAGCAGGTTATTAAAGGTTGATAAAGAATAAATACATAAAGAGAAAAAGTAAACTTATGCCAATTGTGATGAATAACAGTAATGGATTTCTCCTTTGCCAAGAATGAACAAGAGCTTGATCATCAGAGAATAATAATAATAATAATAATAAGTAGAAAGTAATCAAGAATAATCTATTTTTTCAGTCAGTATTCAATCCCTTTAGTATACAAATGAAAGTTCTATTTATAGGTATTTGGTCCTATCTGGTGCCTTTCCCGTTGGATGCATGTAACGGCCATCATTAATTGCTGAATTAATGCTGATCATTTAATTCCTTGATTCTTGCTGTCAGAAACCGTTTTTGCCGTTGCTGCATTGACTCCATTTAATGCGTAATTAAGAAGATTTTGTATGTTGTTCTCGTTGATGTTCATTTTGTTGACCATGTGATCAGTATCAGTTACCTATTCGTCAATGCGGTGCCCGGCGTTATCATCTGATCTTGCTGCGCCATTATATTTAACTGACACGTGTCAACTATATGTTAGTCCAGGTATTAGGTGCAATTTTCACCCATACAGATAGTCCCTCAATTTTTCGGGTTCATCAAAAATATATTCCCGAGGAATTGTCTTAACGATATCAATCTTTCCTTGATTAGACATTTGAATCGTTTCATTGCGTAATAGGAAACGTTGTAACTGACGTTAAATCGTAGCCCACTAGCGTGATGAGCACGGGTCATAATCGTATAAATTGAAAAGACTTGCATTAATGATAAGGTCAGACGTGGGGTACGTGGCCGTTACCGTGCCCTTCATTTTCTTGCCGGTTCCCAATGCAATAATGACTCCTTTATAAAGCGAATTTTTTCCCTCCCATTTTTAGCTTCCAATTCACGCTTCAATTTTTTCCTTGAATACTTTTTCAACTTCTTCTTCTTCTTTTTCCACTTCCACTTCTTCGATTTCTTTGACTTTTTTGAATTTCAACTATGTCTTCTCCTTCATCTTCTCAAGATATTTCACCAGGAAAGACCATTATTGTTGAAGCTTTACCTCCCAATGTGGGTGTTAGAAATCCTAAGAGAAGATTGCTTTCTAGAAAATTTATGGGCGACACTATTACCGCTGTTGCTGCTTCTAGGGCTCCATCTTCAGTAATTTCTAATGTCGGTGATGATGAGATCGAAATGGTAGATCTTCCCTCTGTTGATAGTGTGCTGCCCAAAAACCCTACTCATACTAGCGATTTAAGATTGCAAATGAAGATGAAATTGATGTGGAGAGAATGGCTAAAGTTGAATGGCTAAAGTTTTCGGGATTAAGTCTCATATTACCGAGGACCTTGTTCCTTCTGTAATCGAGAAATGTAATTGGAAGGATTACTTTGTGGAAATCATTGTTCCTGAATCGGATAGACCTGCCACTTCTCATTTGCCTAGGTTTTCTGTAGTGTATCTTTACCTTTTTACTATTGGGTTTAACTTACCGTTAACTCCGTTGATCGACCAGTTATGTCGGTGTCTTCAAATTTGTGTAGCACAACTTACTCCCAGGGTTTGGCGCTTGATTCAATTATACTAACATGTTGCTCGAATTGCCAACATTCAGCTTACCTTAGATCATATTTTATATCTGAACACCCTTCATTTTATAAGGGGTTCTATGATAATGTTCAGGGTCCAGGGCCTAAATAAATTGTTTGATGATCCTGAGGATAGCCATGACCGTTTATGGTTTAAAGAATTTGTGTTCATTCCTACTCGCCAATTAGTGAGTAGCGATCCCACGACCTTTTCGGAAAAATGGAATGCAAGAGCGTCCAATTCCGAGCTGAATGTTCCGGGGAATATTCGAGCATTTACGGAAACAGTAATTCGATATTTGGCGAGTGTTAGAACCTGGGAATAATAGTTCTGCAACGAGGCATTCGTACTTTAGATGGCTTCGGAAAGAGTAAAGGTATTCCCTCTTATTAATCTTCTTTTTCTAACCACAATTATTCTTATTGTCCTCATTTTGCCAGGTCATTCCAGTAAGAGAAAGACATCGTCAAAGGCCTTGATTCTTCCAAACGATGAAGACTCGGCATTAGACAATATCCGTTCTATTATTAAAAGGAGGTCGGACGCAGAGGCGGAACCTGTCTCTAAAAAGAGGATACTGAAGAAACAATTTTCTTCTGGTCCTTCTAAGATTGAGAAGACTGGAGGTACGTACGGATCCGAAAGTACTGATTCCGAGAAAGAGTCATCTTTAATTTTGAGGAGAGGAAGAAGAACTAATCTTTCTTTTATTGATGTGACCAATATCCTAGAGGACTCTCCGATGAAGGAGTTTGAGAAGTTAACTGGCATTCCTGAGGTTCCTTCTCATGAAAAGGATCCATCGGCCACTCTCCATGAGGTGGTGAATATTGATGATGAATCACCAGCCAAGACATCTGCTCAAAGCAAAATTACCGCTAGTATCTTCGAGACTGAAGCTGTCGGGGTGGATATTGCGGATGTTTCTGAAGCTGATGCTACTCGGGAAGAGGTTGCTAGTTCCTCCAAAGCTAAAACCTTCCCGTACACTATTGTTGTTCCTTCAGGTCGAGCTTCTGATCATGCAGAAGGAAAAAGACCTGTTCAAGAAGATAATCATTCGCATGAAGTTGACCCTGGTGATGAAGCTCTTCGGGTTGATGATCCCGCAGTCAAGTGGATGTAGTCTTTTGTCCCTCTTACCATTAATCACATTCGATCTTTCAATTTATTTTATGAGGCAAATTTATTGGCTAATCCCCATGTGATGAGCACCTTTGCCAATAGTTTCATAGGGCCAAAAGAACATGCCATTCTAAAGGATATGCCCACATATCAGATGAACATGATTGTTTTTGGGCTTATGATCCAGGTACATTTCTGCACATTTTCTTCCACTAGATTTTTTTTATGAGCAATAACTTTTGATAATGTGTTCACAGGCTCAGACTTACTTAGCGGGAAGTCCTGAACGTTCTGAGGGTGAATCCAAACATATTGACAAGCTCAATGAGGACAACGTCGCTCTAACTCAGGAATTGTCAACTTTAAAGGCAAAGCAAATTCGCTCCGATAAGGAGTTAAACGAAGCTAAAACTGAAGTGAAGCGCCTTCAAGACCAAGTATCTGACCTTCCAAAATTGAAAGGAGAAATCTTCAAGAAGGATACGGCCATCGGCAATTTGAGAATGAAACTCATGCAAGTGGGGACTAAATTTGAGAAAGCAAGCGATGAAATCCGGAATCTCCGAGAAATGTTATCTTCCCGGAATGCCGAATACGGCGAGCTTGATGCCAAATTTAAATCATTACAAGTGAAAAGCACTCAAGATTCTGGGAATTTTACTAGAGCTTTGATTGATTTAAATCAGAGAGACATAGCTGCTATGGAGAAGGCGTATACTAAGAAAGATCTCGGAATAAAGATTTCACTAGGGAAGAAGGACAGATTTATTACAAAAGTTTTGCGAAAATTCGAGAATCTGCAAGATCGCGGGAGGCAACTCATGTACCGGAAAGACAAATGTAAGCAGAAGGCTCAGCGATTGGAAGATGACCATGCCGTGGAAAAGCAAAATGCTGTTGGCTGTTCTTGAAACTCGCTTCAATTTTCTAAAAAGCCTTGATCTTGCTTCATTTGATCATGCTAATGCCCTCGCTATTGCTGAGCGAAAACTAAAAGATGCTCGTGATCTTCTTGGTGATATGCTTGGAAATGAAAATGCCGAAGGGGAAGATGACGAAGAAGATATTGAGGAGGAAAGTGATTCCAAGGATGCAGGTAATGGGTTGATTTTTGAAAAGAAGGATCCATCTTATGATGATCATACTGAGATCATTTTAGAGGCTCCTGTATCCGTTGAAGTCCCGGATCGGAATCAAGCAATTGATTCTGATGTTGGAAATGTAGTGGAAAATGTTAATCCCTCCACTTCTTCGCCCGACATTTCTGTTCCTCCCAATATTTAATCGTTTCTCTTTTGCTCTGCTCGTGTTTGGCCATTGTTTTTATAAGAATTTTGTTTTGGGTTGACTTGTAATGAATGAAACTTTGTTTATCCATACTTCGTCTTTTCTTTTTTATGATAAACCTTTTGTAAGATTCCTTTGGTTAAAACCTTTCCCGGGTGATCAATCCGTTCCAGAATTTCAACCTCGGAATACTTGTAAGAAGATTTGTAATTTTGGCGCAAATATTTTCGGGAAGATGATTTGAACATCTCATTCATTATGAATAAATTTCTTCACTCGTAATGCCGAAAAAAAGAGCCTTACTCATAATGAGAGATTTGCTTTACGTTGTAAAAAAAGAAAATCGAATCAATATATTTGCTACTCAATCACAAAGAAATCTTGAAACACAAAGGGTAAAAGTACCTTATGTTGCCAATTCTTTTACATGATTTGGTGAATGGAGCTTATACATGCTCGGCGTCTCCAAACGCTTGGAAATAAAGATTTCCTCTATGAATATTGGCAACAGTATCTACTTGATGTAATCCCGTTAGTCCCTAATTTAGATTTTTGAATCGAAATTCAAGAACATGATATTAACTGAATCGGGAATATCAAGAGATCGGAATTTTTTGTCACATTTGGTATTTGAAGGATCATCATGCAATTAAATTGCATGAATCTGAATAATTTTTGTAACACTTGTATTCATTGTCTTGCCGTTATGGCGTTGTACTTCCGCATTTATGCTTGCATAATTCATTTTCGCATTTATGTTCATTACATGAGCTGCTGCCATATATGTATATAGCCCCTTCTTCTTCTCGGTGAAATGGTTCAGTTCCCGTGGATTCACTTGAGTTTTCGCGGGAAAATAGAACGTACTTTAGATTGAAAAGATAGTTTATTTTTTCGATGAGTCTCTTCGATTCGCGTAACGACTCATAATTACCTGTCATAAAGGCTACTTTTTATTGGAACCGTCAGTTCCAATTCTTCGTACTCCTCTTTTGGACTTATATAAGGAAGTGAAACATTGATCAAATATCACACAATAGTGAATGATTGATCAAATATCATACAATCTTCTTTCCTTTCTCAAATCGCTTAAAGTAAGCAATATTTTCTGCAATCTTTCCATATTTTCTCTCACACCATGTCTTCTTCTTCTAACAAAAATCCTTCTGGAATTCCATCCAACCCTTTTGAACTGGAGACTTTTACTAATGCCTTTCTCCCAACTTGTTCGGATTATTCCAATAATTTTGGAGTTTTTCACCATTCTTCTCCTATAGAGGACGTCGGTTCCTCTATTGCTCCTGAAAATATCACCTCAGTTGCTCAAGAGTGCAACTTAGGTCCTGATATCATTTCTGCTGTTGACAACGAGATAAAACTCCATCACCATGTTGATGGTTTTTCTTTAATGCCTATTTTTTCTTTTCTTATTGAATTTTTGTTACCCATTCCTCTTGTTATTGAAGAATTCTGCCACCAATACAATGTATGTGTCGGCCAAATTGCATCTGATACTTGGCGATTATTTTATTGCCTTCAATATTTAGCTAGTAAGGCTAATCTTCCTTTGACCTTGGATCATCTGATCCATCTGTATATTCCTTTTGTTTTCCGGGTGGCTTGATCCTTTTGTCTCCCCGTGGAGAACGTAACATAATCGATTCTATTGATTCCAGCGATGTGGATCAATTGCATCGATTTATCAAAATTTGAACAGATTTACTTTATCACCCCTCCGACAATATTTTCCCGAAAACATGGAACCCAACGCCTAATCCTGTTAACCCGAATGAGGTTACAGATATTCTTGATTAGATAATGGGTTTGTTGGAGTCTTCTCGGGATGTCATCCGTACTTCGAGAAGTTTAAGGTTTCTTCCCTCAACTCTTCCTTTAGAAAGGCCTGGACCCTCGAGCAAAAAACAAAAGAAGGGGTTAATCGTAATAGAAGATGATGACGATGAGGTTCAAGTTGGTATTCGTCATTCTATTGCTCCTCCTCCACCTCATCCCGAGTCTTTGGTAAGGGGTGCGTCTCCGAGAAGTGTCAACCATCTCTACCAGGAAAGTTCTTTGGGATCTTTACCGTTATCAGGAATGTCTCCTGGTCATGCGGAGTTATCTTTGGATCACCTTTCTGAGATGCTTCTACCAGGTCATGCGCTTGCTTCATGATTCCGACTTTGTTGAAGCTGCTCTGATGCTGCGCCTGGAAGATGTTGTTGATGCGTTACGGCATCGGGATAACGCAATACAAGTATTGAACACATCCTATGCGGATCTTCAGGATCGACTTAGAAGTGTTGAAGCTTCTCGTGAACGTTGCTACTCCCGGTGTAAGCTGTTGAGCCTTCAATGTAATGTGAATATCCTTAAATCTCAGAAAGAGGCTTTTGAGGAAGTTCTCACTCCAGGTTTTAATTTGATCACATCTCTTCATGCTACCACTAATGAGCTTCAAGTTACATCATCATGTCTTGAAGATTTAGAAGATTCCGGAGAGGATTCTCGGGATTAAAATCGCTCTCTCCTCCAAGAACATGAAGAATCTTGAAAAAGTGTGTGCTGATTTGGTTCGTGGTGTCATTAGATAATTCTAATCTTGGTGCTTGAAGTTATGATCACCATTGCTGATTCTTAGATTTCCGCCATCTCACCAGTGCTGATTCTTAGATTCCTGCTATCTTTAAGTAGAAGAGTTAATCCATGTATACTTTTAGTATTTCCGAGTATCTTTCTATTGTACTTTCTCTGTCTTAAATGAATGAACTTTTTGTTTGAATGAACTTTTTGTTTGAATCATATTTTGAGCATGTTTTCTCATTTTCATTGTACCATGGGGTTTGTTAGCTTTACAAATTGAATTTGACGGAATTGAATCATTCTTTACATGACCAATAACTAACCGGAGTTATAATTGCTCCATGAATTGGGCTCATGTTTGTGCAATGTTAACTATGTTATATATCCGACTGGTATTATAAACGTAATTGTTTGCTAACCAGTCAGAGTCACGACTTCGAAACCATACTAATCATCGAAACAAAAGTACTACGAAGGTACTGTACTCTTGAGAATTTTGCAATTTTCACTGACGAAATAAATACATTTCATACATGTCGCCGTTCGGAGGTCTTAATCGAGATGACTAGCAGTCCCTATTAATAGTCCCCCATTGTTTGAGTGTGAAGTATGAATATTCAAGAAATGTAGCATGTGTACCATGCCTGTATACCCTACTTACTGCCTCACTACCTCATTAAGAGCCTTCCCGAGAAACTCCAGTCGGGATGAAGCCCGAGTAAAGAATGTATCCCTGTTGTTGGGAATGATAAAGCTTCAAATTGCTTATGCAGCAATTGTTGGCAATGATCTTCTTGCCTTCATTCGGGATCTCGGTTATTGAGGTTATCGATCGTAAAAAAAAAAAAAAAAAAAAGTCCCCGAGTTTGAGTTTCCGTACTTGAGCTTTATCATTGTAGTACCTTCCCGCTTGTCGTTTGTGAGTTTAATCAAATCCATTTCACATTTTTTTATTTTTTTAAAAATGTTGATTGTAGTCTTGTTTGTCAATCTTGTTGTTTAGTGCCGGATAGATGATATGGTGAACGCCTGATTCTTCTTATCCCGAGTTTGTCGAGAAAGCTGGTGATTTTTGTTCCCATGATTTGAGTTCCGTTATTACAACTAATTTCCTTCGGAATTACCAAAACGGCATATGATGTCTTTCCGGAGAAAATTCATCACTTATGTTTGCTCACATACGGCGCCAAACTGTTTGAGTCAAAAATCGTACTTTGCCCAAATAGTTAAGAAGTTGAATAAGGTTAACTACAGTTGGTAGCAATTTGATAAAATGGTAGAATTGACACAAGCAAGTTATTAAAGGTTGATAAAGAATAAATAAATAAAGTAAACTTATGCCAATTGTGATGAATAACAGTAATGGATTTCTCCTTTGCCAAGAATGAACAAGAGCTTGATCATCAGAGAATCAGAGTAATAATAATAATAATAATAATAATGATAATAATAATAAGTAGAAAGTAATCAAGAATAATCTATTTTTTCAGTCAATATTCGATCCCTTTGGTATACAAATGAAAGTTCTATTTATAGGTATTTGGTCCTATCTGGTGTCTTTCCCGTTGGATGCATGTAACGGCCATTATTAATTGTTGAATTAATGATGATCATTTAATTCCTTGATTTTTGCTGTCAGAAACCGTTTTCGCCGTTACTGTATTGACTCCATTTAATGCGTAATTAAGAAGATATTGTATGTTGTTCTCATTGATATTCTTTTTGCTGACCATATCATCAGTATCAGTTACCTATTCATCAATGCCGTGCTCGGCGTTATTAACTGATCTTGCTACGCCATTATATTTAACTGACACGTGTCAACTATATGTTAGTCCACGTGTTAGGTGCGATTTTCACCCATACACAATCTCAAGTTAATACAATTATAATTGGATTCACAATTAAATATCTCTATAGATATTTAGTGGATTTCTCACTAACGTATCATGTTACATTGTGTATAGGCCATTGTCTGCGTGGACCAATTTTTTGTACCGAATATGTTATTTATGATCATAGACCTACATAAAAATTGGATGCTGAATCCAAATTATGAGTGACTTAAATCTTCAGCCAACGTGAAACTATGATATTCCCATCCCTAATTAGTTATCTATATGTTGGTTCATACTTAAGGAATGATATCTTGGTACAATGGTTATTTCTCACGAGGTTCCGTTACATCAAAATTATGTGTTTGTAATAGGTGGACATCTGTTAATACGTACGTGTCACAATTTCCCTATTAATCCATTCTAAGAGAATTAACATATTTTTATATTTAAAAATAATTTAACTTCAAACTTTCATTTAACTGTTTAATTAATGACACCGGTCGTATTTTAGTGAGCTATCACTCAATTCTCTCTTGAATGTCATAAGTTGTTTCCAACGACTATCTTGGTTTGTTGAATGATAAATTTTGTTCCACATGGAGGAAGCTATCAACAAGTGAGTAATCTTTGAGATGGTAGAAAAGTGGAATTGTCTGTTAGGGTTGGCACGCCTTGATGGCTATGTGAAGAAAGCAAGATTTGATATTTCCCTCCAAAAATTAATTTGGCTACAAATTGTGAGTTCCTTTACAAGATTTGCCTTTCTAACGTTCATATTTGACCTTGCTTGCTTTATTAGTTAAGAAAGGGTAATTGATTTAATTACTACCCCTTTTGCTCGCTCTTCAATATCCATGAATTGAAAGCAAGATTAAGCAAAATATATTTTACACTCAATACAGTTTCTTCTTTTTTGTTGTGTGCTAATGTACGTCTTCATCTTGGATCTATCCCACTTTAATATTCAAATAGCAATATATATCATCTTTAACCACAACGTTATTGAATATTACTACTAATTTCTTTGTAGAAAAATGTAAAATCAGATACTAAAAGTGCAAAAATGATTGATGAGAGTCATTCTTGTAGTGATGTGATCATTTCATCTAAAGGTTAAGTTATTAGGGAAAAAACTCACTTTTATTTACTTAATTATATTCTCAATACGTCCTTCATTCGCGACCCTGATTCTTTTTTATAATGAGTGACAATGAGACTCGAACTCAGAATCTCTGTCTACTCTGATAGCATATATAAAAATATATGATCATTTTATCAATATAAAAGTTTAAACTATTAGAGAAAAGTAGAGAACACAATTTTATATATTATCTACTTAATTATGTTTTCAATAGCGTACGAGATATATTGGAATTTCAAACTAACTGTTGCAGCTCTCCATCTTTCATGTAGGAACCACTGCTAGAAATAGAGGTCTTTCCCACCAACATTCAGTGGGAAATTTGTGTCATAAAATATGTTTTTTCCACTTCATTCACCAAACCAACTCACTGAAAAACCGCATGGTGAAAAACAGTTTCCCTACGGAACTTCCTATTTTTTTCACGTGAAAGCACTACTTTTTAGGGTTTTTTTTTTCACTGACATTCAATGGGAACATTTTTCAATTGGAAAATATCAGTGCAACAGCAAATTTTCAGTAGTGTATATATAATAGTTCAAATTTGCTGACCTGCAATCATTCTTAAGAAAATAATCCAAAAAAAAAAAAGAAGGGGGGCGGGGGGAATATGGAGGTGAAGCAGGAGAAGGACTCAGCTAGCGTTTGGCCATTCCCAAAAAAATTTGAAAAACTTGATTTGGGTGAAGTTTTTCAAGTTTTGAAAATGTGTTTGGCCATACTTTTTCAAAACATATTTCACTTTTTGTTTTGGAAAATATGAAACATTACTTATACCCATAAGTTCTTAAAACTATCAAGACTATCCAACCATACTAGACATACATACTTGCTAATCCCAAATTATGCAAAACGTGATATTTTAATAACAATTGCTAATAACACACTTACTAGCTACTACAATTCAAATTACAATATAAAGATACATCCGTTCAAGAAAAAGAAACAACGGTAGTAACTAGCTTAGCTCGTTCACTTTATAGAAGAGACTGCTTTAATTGTGAAAATATGGTAGATACGGCTTTAAATAGAGGAATATGGTAGATAGAATTAGTTGGGTCATAAATAATTGGGTGTTTTTATAAAATATAAAAATTTGGATATTTTTTAAAAGTTTTGACAAGGCTTTATAGATCTGGCTCCAAAATAGGTTTGAGTCGAATTTGGGATTTGAAAATTTGCCTTCAAAATCTGTCAAAATTTTATGGCCAAATAAAAATTTGTTTAAAATATGCTCCCAAAATATATGGTCAAACGGGAGCTTAAGGTGATGGGGTTGTTATGAGACAATCATACGCAATTGACGTTTCAATTTCCAATCTTTGCTACTCTGCTGGACCGGCAATGACCACTAGCATCCCCAACCACATAACTCCCTTCTCCTAGTAACGAAAAACAAATTAGTTTACCGCACAAAAGTACGTGGTGCAACAAATGGAGCTATTCTTTTAGAGAATTTTGGGTTCGAGAGATGAAAAAATGCTTGATATGAAGAGCTTTCTTTGAATAAGCCCAATGCAGCGTGAATCCAGAATAATCTGACTCCAATGCGTATACCGAATGAGAACTCAAAAAAAAAAAAAAAAAAGTTTTCTTCTCATTGGGGATAAAATAAATGGCTTTTATTTGGTGGGATTTCACACGTCTTAACAAAGTATCTCATAATTTTCTCTTCTAGAGATTTTCTTTTTTATAATTTAAAGTTCTAAATTTGGAAACAAAAACTTTTACATAATGAAGCGTATAATCATTTTTAGTGGACTTATCAACATGAGTTTAATTTAATCAGACAAATGTGTTTCGGCTACAAATTAAGTCAATAAAAAGAAAAATGAAATTGTTAAAAAAGAAAATAAATAATACTCCCTCCAGATCAAAAAAAGAGTCCATTTAGCCTTTTTTTCTTGGATCAAAAAAAGAGTCCACTTAGCAAAATAAGAAACAATTAACCTTGTTTTTCCATATTTACCCCTATTAAGTGTTACATGATCAAATCCCAATGCCTATTTAATTAGGGGTATTTTAGTCAAATTATTCATTTTGTGTAGGAGTTAGTATTTTCTTAAGGGGTGTGCAAATGGCTAAGTGGACTTTTTTTTTTTTTATCTGGAGGGAGTAGTACTAGAAAATTGGTAGAGTGGATCATGAGACCTGCTAGCCTGGTGTGAGCATATGAACACAGCTTAGCAAACATGTGCACATTGCTTGCAACTTAAACAATATGAAGCCCAACGTCACTCTGCTCCACTTTCAACCATCTTTGTTTCCTTATAAACTGGTCCGTATTGTAAATTTCTTAATGCTGCAAAGTTGTTCATCTTCATTTAATTAAGGTTTACAAATGAATAAAATTTTATTCTTACAATGACCTTTGCAAAATCATAGGAGTTATCATTTAACCAGATGCGGGTTCTACGATATGATATTTAATTCCATAAAGTTGCAAAGTATGAATAGGGTGCTACGCTACTGACTTTATTAGCAAGAATCTAATAATTTTCTTTGACCTTATTTAGACCTAGCTATGAATCTATCAAAATTAACTGCTGCGGTTAAATAATGGATTTTATGTTAGGTGCATCATACATGTTTGGTAGTTACAACTATAAGTCTTATAACTACAGGTAGAAAAGATCCCAGTACAATTTTGCTTTTAGTTTTACCCAAATTTTTAAGGCAAAAAAGAAAATGGTGAAATTAGCATCATTAGTACAGTGTTAGTGTAAAATAAAATAAATGATCAAATCTTCGGGAAATAAAACACATTACATGTTACAATATAGTAATATAATATGATGAGTGAAAATTCCTTAATTACCCCATTAGTAGATATAAGTTAAAAAGGTTGAATACGTCAACAGTCTCTTAAACTTGTCAATAAATTTTATTTAGTCAATCGAATTATGGCATGTTCGATCTAGTTTAACGCCTGAACATATGATATATTGTTCTTATAAGACACTTTTGGTTTAAATTTTGGGAAAAAAAATTGTGCATGTTTTCAAACTCTCACTACGTAAATAAATAAATCACATAAAACATGTCAACTTCTTTAATTATACGTATCATCATCAATTAAAACAAGCCAAATTTTTTACAACTTGATACTAATGCATATAATTAAAGTTGAAGAACAGTTGAGACTTGTGAAAGAAACCAAATAATGTAAAAGACTGTCTGAGAAAGTCCTAGTAAACACAAAACACAAGTAAACCTCACTTAATTAGGGGCAGATGATCCATACCCTAACTTTTACGACATCTTAAAATATATATATTGTCTAGACTTCCCCACTCTTCTCTCTACTTTATGCTTCACTTCACTCTACACTTTACCTAACAAATTTTCTTCCTTAGCTTTCCCATTTCCCTCACATCTCTCATCAACCCAAACAATATGCCAAAAACACTTGGAACAAACCTTAATCTTTGTTTCACTAAACTCAAACGTCCATTGCCACCACAATCTTCCAACCATAACGAACATCAACAACAACAGCAACATCATAGTATGCATTTTTGCAATTCCATTAAAAACTTCAACTCCCTATACGACTTATCATTAGACTACAACTCCAATCCTACATCATCATCAACTTACTCCACCACTATCCCTGATGAATCCGATTATATTTATGAATTAGCCACTATTCCTGATTTAGCCACAGTTTACGCTTCCCAACGTTTCTTTTTCTCATCCCCAGGCCATTCTAACTCTATTATCGACTCATCATCATCGTCAATGTCTTCTTCCTTAGCATCCACGTCATCCTCCGTGGAACCACCAGAACCCGATATCGTCGTAGACGGAAGCATTGCGATTCCAACGTACTCACCCGACCCTTATTTGGATTTTCGACGATCAATGCAAGAAATGGTGGAAGCGCGTGGATTAAGTGATATAAGTGGCAATTGGGATTCGTTACATGAACTTTTAATGTGTTATCTTACGCTAAATCCGAAAAGCACACATAAGTACATAGTTGCTGCATTTGCTGACCTTATTGTCTGTCTTATGTCACCAAAATCACAACATTTAGATCCATCGGCTGGCTGTACAAGTAAGTGTAAACAAAAATGTATTCTTGATTACAAGAATATATCTAAGTGAATGATTTATTAGCATCCTGTCTATTTCATCTTTAGTGGGCAGAGTTACCCAATATTGTACTGATAAAAATGTATATGATGAAATAATCGAGATGTTGTTATAAAAGATTTATTAGCAGTAAGCTTTTGGCATAATTTTGGGTAGTTTATAGTAGTATTAAAGATGTACATTATGGTGGAGAGATTTATTTGGTCCCCCTGTAAACAGCTGTTGTCTTGAATAGAATGAATCGAAGCTTTTTATCATCCTTTTTCAGTATTTTGTCTTTGGTAATTGTTTTTCAAGCTTTTTCAGATCCTAATGCCGGACGTAACTTACTACCAAAATTACTTTCCGGGATATCCGTATTATGTTTTTAAGTACTATTTTTAGGGGTCGTTTGGTTGGTAGGATGATGAATTATAATTTTGAGATAAATTATAGAATAATTTTATTTCATGTTTGGCACAATCTTTTATTTTGGATTAGCAATTTCAAGATTGTTTATATCATAATTGTGTTGGTATTATATTGATATCATACTCTATGTTAGATAACAATTTTGGGATACAATGACAGTTAAACCATTTGTTCTTTTCTGAAGCTTTTCTACCAAAATTTTGAAGGGCCCATTTGGCCATGAAAATCGTAAAAATTTGTAAAAAGTATTTTTTGTTTTCAAAGTAAAAATGGTATTTGAAAATTAGAGTTGTGTTTGACCATGAATATAAATTGAAGTTATTTTTTAATTTTTGTGAGTAATTTGAAGTTAAAAAATGAAAACAATATTTTATATTTTTCAAATTCAAAATTTTATGGCGAAACATAATTTCTGAAATTTAACTCTGGTTAAAAGTAAAAATATTCGTGGCCAAACTGCAACTAAGAAAGATAAAGTTAAAGTTAAAATTAAAAATTTATCTCAATTCAGACATCTACCAATATAAAAATCTACTAACCAAATAAGTTTATCATTATTTATTTTTTATATTATAATTGAGTCATTATTATCTCGAGATAATTACTTTCTCCAACCAAACGACCCTTTAATACCTGAAATGTTGCGGAAATGCAGAGGCCTAGGTTGAGTAGGCAGTACCCCAGTAGTAGGATGGAGCCTATATGCTTTACATTACTGGCTTCTTTATGGCAGGCAGAGGACAGAGCCCCAAAAAAGCTTCTACTTTCTTTTTTGGGCATTGTGATGTTGGGTGAAAAATGGGCCTGCATTTCGTGCAAGGGGGTTCAAAAAAAAAAAAAAAAACTAAAGTCCCCGATAGTAACTCACCGTGAAAGCAATACTAGGCATAACGTAATGGGTTTCGACCTCCGCTGTTTATTTTGGTTCATAACAAAACCTCAAAATGGTCAAAATGAACCCACATTAACCATTACGCCGCGCCTCACCTTTTGTCATGTGGGTTCAATCCTCGTTAATATACTGCATTTAGTTCTTCGAAAATTAATTTCCATAAATAAGTAGTATAAAAATTTTGAGCAAGTGGGTTCAATTGATCCCACTTGCTCCCACGTAGGACCGCCCCTGGATGTTGCAGTAGTAGCCCAACATGCAAAATCAAGGATTAAAGAGATTAAAAGGTGATTTATTAGCTGGTTAAAGTTATGCAGGTATTAGTAATATATGAATTAATTGTGAGGGAATTTATACTCTTTCATCCCATTTTAAGTGCTTTAATTTGATTTGATATAAAATTCAAGAAACAAAGAAAGATTTTTTAATTTTGTGGTTTTAAATTAAAGATATATATAGTCATTTAAATCTTGTGGTCTTAAACTTGTCATGTAGAATATAGAGATCGAAAAAATTACCAAAAATAGAAAGAGGGACTCTTTTTTGGACAAATCAAAAAAGAAAGTAAGGCACTTAAATTGGGACAGCGTGAGTATTATATATTTTATGCAGAGATTATTTATACAGAGTATTAATTGTGCCATCGTCTATCCTGTATTAAATAATACATAGATTCCCTTATAGTCCATACATGTATTAGTTAGGTAGTTTTCTAATTTGCAAACCAAACACCATATTAATTTTATACCTGAATAACTTAACTCCTAACTAGCTACCAGATGTAGTATAACTTATGCAGAATTAAATACATGAATAACTTACCTCTTAACTAGAACGACCCTTAAATATTTATTTGAATCGAATATCTATGTCTTAATTAAGTAATTTAATAAGTTAAAAATATATGTTAATTAATTCTAATTAAATTTAAAATTTATGTGCAAATACATTCATGTATTTATTACTTAATGCATACATCAAATAAGCGTAATAAAATATTCTAATACGAAGTTTAAGAAATAAAAGGTAAACTTTTGGTATGTGAAATAATTTTTTTAAGGACAGACTACAAAATACGTGTCGTAAAATGAGTGAGGGAGAGAGTATCTCATCTATATGTGTTGTTATATTAAGCCAACAAACATAAGATATACATATTTATTACTATTTACTTATGACTAAAAGATAAAGATACTCCAGTATATATTTTAAACCAAAATTGTGAAGGTCAAATTTGTTAATTTAGTGTAAACAAATGCCGGTGGCTAACGTATCGAAAAAGTATCACTAACCCCAATCTCCAAAACTTAAAAAAAAGAAATATATATATATATAGGAGCTGTCTAGCTGGTCTAAAGCGTCAATTAGTCCGTGCGTCTTGGACAGAGGCGAATCTAGGATTTAAACTCCTGGGGTTCAATCTTTTAAATTTTTTAGTATTGAATCATTATATTTCTAAAGTTATGGGTTTATATCTACTACTTATTGTAAATTTAATAAATTTTTACATATAAATTTGTATACCACATCGAAAGTTTGTGATTCATTTGAACCCCAACTTATAATGCTCCATCCGCCTCTGGTCTTGGATAATGTCATATCGTAAAGTCCTTTTACAAGCAACTTTAGGCCCGTTTGTCTATAGATATCAAAAAAAATTCACTTTTTTTTAGAACTTTGGAATTGGAATTGGAGTTAGAGTTGTGTTTGGCCATAGTTTTTGAAATTGTAGTTTTTAGTGAAATGTAGTTGTAAAAAAGTGAAAAAAATTTGAAAAATAAGTTTTTTGAGCTTTTGGTATTCCGGAATACAACTTCAAGTTGTATTCGAAATTCTCATGGCCAAACGTTGATTCCGAAAAAAAGTCAAAAAAAATTCCGGAATTAAATGAATAAGTCTTATGACCAAACGGGGGCTTAGATTTCAAGATTCCTTTTCTTCTTCTTTTCTTTGTGGTGGAGTTAAAACTGTTATTTCTTCCGTCCTAATTTATGTAATATTTTTGTACTTTTAAGATTAATTAAAATAACTCTTAATAAAATAAAAACGTCACATGAATCGGAACATAGGAATAGTCACTGATGTTATAATTCTAATTAGGTCGTCTGGTTATACTAATTCATCCTAGTTACGCGAGATAATGATATATAAAATTGTTAATGGACTTGTGAGTAATAATACAAGTCACTAAGCAATGAATAAAATAAAGATATATTTTTGCGCAGTTGCTTGCTTTAAGATTTTTCGTCGTTAATTACTCTTATCCCTATAATGTTAACATATACATATACTTTAATTCTATATTTCATTTTATATATGAATAGTAATAATAAAGAATTATTTTGCGGAGTTGCTTTTAATTACTCTTATCCATATACAACAACAACATATCCAGTATAATCCCACAAGTGAATCTGAGGAGGATAGAGTATACGCATACCTTATGCATCAATTATTTTTTCTTATACCCAACTAAATAATGTAATTTTCCTTCCCGACTAATGCTAGGATCAGAGGCGGGCCCGGGATTTTAAGACGACGGGGACACAATTATCTTAACATAAACGCCAACAAAACTTTTAATGACGACTGAGGGATAATACCGTGTCGGACCGGTCACTAATTGCGTAGCAGTTGCGAAAATATAAGTATATAAGTCAAATACGTGTAATAAATAAAATTTTACACGGTGAAGCAAATGAAAGAGATAGCTCAGTGGCTAAGGTTGTGCAACATGTGTTGACAGTGCAAGTTTGAATTTGGGGCAGCTCATTTAACACATTGTTTTCCTAAAAATAGGCTCAAAAAAATAATTAAAAGTGACATTCGGGTTCGATCCGGTGACATGCAAGGGAAGCACCAGTTGAGATCAACGTGCCCCAAAGACACTTTCGTTTGTTAGAGTGCACAATTAAAGATATACTAATTCTCAAGGTATATACACATATACATACATAATTTTTTCCGAAGCTAACGAGTGCACATGCACTCCCACCCTTCCATGTGGGTCCGCCTCTGGCTAGGGTGTTTGACTAGATATAAACTTTAAGAAAGAAATAACAATATTAATTTTTTTAGCCTATAATAAGTCATAACTATATATGATTATAAATCGTTTATTAAGGATAAAGTTAAATAAGAATTAAGTTAAATAATTTTTAAACAAAAAGGCATGATGCTTTATATTTGAAACAAACTAAAAAAAGTTTAACGCATAAATTAGGATGGAGTGAGTTCTCTATATTATGCTGAAATTATTTTTCTGAATATGACAAACCAAACGATCCCTTGGAGACTCAAACGAAACCACTTCTTCGAGGGATAACAATTAACAACTAATAGATGACATGATTAGATGGCAACAAAAACTGGGGGCACATAATGTCTTTTGAAATTTAAAAATATTTATCCGTTAAACTTTCAAGTAAAGAAAATCATTGAAATTTGTCTCTGGTGCAGTGATACATGATAATCTGCTATATACAGCCGTACTATATATAGATACAAAAATAGTTTAATCACTGACACCATGTTATATTAACCAGAATATTGCTTCATCAGTAATTTTATATATATACACCAAAACGGTGATAAAAATTTCACGAGGCCACTTTATGTCAAATGCATATAAATGGTATTTTATCTGGCGTGCTTTGTTTTATCAGAGTTTCACCGAAACTGCAAGCACAAAATATTACTATGATTAACAGATGAATCCAAAGCTATATTGAATAAACAAGTTGCAGCTCCAAGACAAAATCAACAGAATCTTTGTTTTGTTTTTCACTTTGATTTTTGTTGTTTGGGTGTAAACTTTGAATAACACTGTTGCTTGAAGATTCTGTCATGAGATAGATACATCAGTAAAATGCATGTGGTATTTTAATAGTTTAGTTCAGAGATGCCAATGCAAGTGAAATATGACTTGGTTTCTAAACACAAGTTGGGTTATAATTGGTTCACAATTTTCCAAATTAGTATTATACTGGGGACTGATGCTTTTTTTTTTTTTCTTTTTCTTTTTTTTTTTCTTTTTTTTGAGAAGGAACTTAGGTGGTGGATATAATATATTCCAGTTACGTGCTAATCTCATGAGATCATCTTTTTAGAGTCCAGAACCTAAATGATCCAAAAAAAAAAGAAGAGATGAACCAAAATACCCCAAGAAAAAAAAAGTGGTACGAAAGTGCATTTAACGCAGCTTTTTTATGCGTTATATAAAAGTGAGTTAACGTCCCCCGTTAAAATCCGTTACCTGAATTTTCTTTTTTTTTATTTTAAAAAAAAAAACTAAATTACATAACGCACTATTTTAGTGCGCTATGCAGGCCGTGAATTTACTTAACTAACATCCAACTGTGTATCCATTTCAAAAACTATGCAAAAGTTTCCATCTTTTAAAATATTTATAATACTCCTCCGTTCACTTTTATTTGTCCAGTATTCTAAAAATATATTTCCACTTTTACTTGTCACTTTTAGCATATTAAGAGAAGATAATTTTTTTCCCTATTTTACCCATAGTAGTAATTACTCATTTTAAATCATTTTCAAGTCCATTAAAAATTTACATCAATTAATATGAATATCGTGATAAATTATGCATTTCATTTATTATTCTTAAGGAATGTGCAAAGTTCTGGACAAGTAAAAGTGAACGGAGGGAGTATTAATTTATCTTCTAATACTATAAGAATCTTTTAGCAAGTTGTTACCAAAGTATGTATTCTCTTATCTCTTGATATTTATGAAAAATATTTATTTTTATAGAAAGTATTTATTCTCTTACTTTTTAATAATTATCTTTTAACAAATTATTTATCCTCTTGTTCATTGGCTTGTTGGTTTTTTTCTTAATTAATGTTCGTTTAGCTAATTCTAAAAACAATCTAAGTCTAAGATCTATTTACCGATAAAAATAAATAATTTGATTATAAGTGACGATTAATTACACTAAATACTAATGTAAATAAGAATTAATTCGAGGTACATACCTTTTATTTTAAAATTGAACATTTACACCACTTATACTGTGAAAATCCTACCTTTGATTTTAAAATACAAGTGTGTATCTCGAATTAATTCTTATTACATGAGTATTTAATAGAAAGATAACTAGAATTTTAATGCATTTGGCAAAAAAAAAAAAAAAATCTAAAAAATCCTAATTATAGTGATGTATTCCTAATTTTCAAACAAAAAACTTAATTTCTTAAGAAATATTACGCAAATGACAATTTATCGGAATAATAATTTTTAAATAATTTTAAAGCGGAAGAATAAATAAACTAAAGATGAGGAATTCTTATATAATAGAATATTATAACTCAATATAAATAAAATAACTTGCTGCTTAATGTGCGAGACAGTTAATAACAATAGTTGGTATATTTTATTAAGTAATTTGTGTTATTTATAATTTTAATTTATGTTTTAATAAATACATTTAGCTACGACTATAGCCCATAGAGAGTGTATGTGCATGATTTTCATAGTATAACTGGTGTAAATGTTCGATTTTTAAATACAAGAGGTGTATCTCGAATTAATTTTTATTGCATGAGTATTTAAATAATCAACACTCAATTATAATAGAAAATTGTTTACTTTTGTCGGTGGTAAAAAGATCATAGACTCGATTGTTTTTAGAGTTAGCTAAACAAACACTAACTAAGAAAAGGGAGCACCAAGTCGATGATCAAGAGGTTAAAAAATTTGTTAAAAATATAATTATCAAAAAATAAGAGAATAAATATTTTTTATAAGAATATGTACTTTCATAAATATCAAAGATAGGAGAATAAAAGTTTGTTAAAAGGTTCTTATGGTATCAGAACAATAAATTAATATTATAAATATTTTAGAAAAAATTAATGTTATAAATATTTTAGGAAGTTTGATTTGCTACCAAAAAATATATATATATTTTAGAAATGGAAACTTTTGCATAGTAATGAATGGAAACTTTTGCATAGTAATGATGGATATACTAAGAATAGATGACACGGCCAATTTGGTTACATAGCGCGCTAAAAGTAATTTAGTTTTTTTTTTTTTTTAAATTCGGGTAACGGATTTTAACGGGGGACGTTAATTCACTTTTATATAACGCATAAAAAAGCTGCGTTAAAGATACTTTCGTTTCACTTTTTTTTCTTGGGGTATTTTGGTTCATTTCTTCTTTTTTTTTTGGGTCATTTAGGTTCCAGACTCCATCTTTTTACACTTCTTGACTTTTTTTATTCTCTTATTTATTATTTTCTTTTTTCCAATTTACATTTCCTTTCCCTACTACATCTTCCGAAAAAGACTACTGGTAATATTTAAAATGAGCTTATAGCCTGTTTAATCAAGTTTTTAAAATCTGTTTATTTATAAAAGTATTTTTTGATTAAAAGTGCTCGAAAAATTACTTTTGGAGAATATTTAACTGTTTGTATTTGGCTAATCAATTTGAAAAACACTTTTAGCAATATTAGAACAACAATGTGTTTGTTCAAAATCCCAAAAATGCTTGAGGGGAGAATTACCTTTTTAGCTTCTAAACAACAATCTCCTCGAAAAATTACTTTTGGAGAATATTTAACTATTTGTATTTGGCTAACCAATTCGAAAAACAATTTTAGCAATATTAGAACAACAATGTGTTTGTTCAAAATCCCAAAAGTGCTTGAGGGTGGAATTACCTTTTTAGCTTCTAAACAACAATCTCTATTAACACTTCAAATCTCTATAGAGCTTTTTTTTTTTTTGGAAAATAATAGTTTAACTTCTCAAAAACTTGGCCAAATTGAGTAATTTTATTTGACGAAATAAATTAAATTTAGCATAAAAAACAAAGTGGATTTAGACGAAGGGCGGAAACACTCGAAAGCAGGTTAAAGATTTTCTTTCTAGATTTCCACATTTTGTCCAATGATAGACCAAAAATAAAGCAGATACTGTTGGGTTTTAAGTGTTAGATGAATGGGAAATGGAGCGAAGATAATATGGAGGGAAAAATGAAAAATTTGAGTTGTTCCTTTGTTGCTTTTTGGATGAAGCATTTCTACCATATTGGTGGTGGAAAGGAAAGTTCTCGTACTTATATAGAGAAGCACATCTTCTAGGTCATAAAGAGTTGAGAAAAGTACCTCCCCTCGCGCCTTCAGATTCGGATTCAGATTTGGATTTGGTCAAATGATTTGATTGATTGATAATCTTTTTGGACCAAATTTACTTAATTTTTAATTCTCATGTATACTGTCGCCGGAGTTTGCAGTACCGCTATAATGGTGAGTAAATCGTTCTATCCTAGGAGGATATATTCCACAACCTCGGGTACATTGAGGGGAATAATTTCCTTAAGGACAAACTGTGTATTCAGTGGGCTCGATTTAATTCTTGTACACTTTTTCAGTTTCTGTTCTTATAAAAAGTTTTCAGATACTAGTTTTGTTTCTGAAGTTTTTAGTTTTTGTGTTAAGTATATTTTCGGATATAGATTAATAACAATCTTAAGGAAATTATTTATATATTTTTTTTTTAATCTATATTCTATTTCTGGAGATTAAAACCTTCTGATTTTCTACTCCATTTGAAATTTCTACTCCAATTTGAAGAACATAAAAACTTTGTTGGATTATTAAAGTTCATAAGAGTGAAACGATTTAAAGAACATAAAAAACTTCATCGTTAACTTGTGAAACAGTTTGAACATATAAATCTTCACTGTTCACTGATCTATTTTGTTCACCATTGATTAAACTGTTTGCCAACTATTGACAGAGAAAAGAAAAGATATGGCAATAGAAAAGGATATCAATGTTTCTACCGGAACAGAGATTGTTGCAGCGACTCCTGTTGCATCGTCAAGCTGTTCAACTGCTGCACATGACATGGCACCTAAGAGAGAAATCAGGAAAATTTTCTGGGATTAACTTCAAAGGATGGCAGCAAAGAATGTTCTATTGGTTGACCACTTTTGATATGCAAAAACGTTCACAAACGAAAATCCTCCTGTTCCTGAAAAAGGAATGCCGTAAAAATCTGCGCTTCATGGTTGTTGAGGCTTGGAAGCATTCGGATTTCTTGTGCAAGGGGCACATCCTTAGTGCTTTAGAGGATGATCTGTACAACGTTTACAGTTTTGCGAAAACATCAAAAGCATTATGGATTGCACTTGAAAAGAAGTATAAAACTGAAGATGCATGCTTGAAAAAAATTTGTATTTGCCAAGTTTCTAGACTACAAAATGGTGGACAGTAAGACTGTTGGAACCCAAGTTGAAGAACTCCAAGTCCTTATCCATAACCTTATTGCTAAAGGTATGGTAATTAATGAGGCATTTCAAGTGGATGTTGTGATTGAGAAGTTGCCTCCTTCATGGAGAGTCTTCAAAAACTATCTAAACACAAGCACAAACAAATGTCGCTGGAATATCTTGTGATTCGCTTGAAGATTGAGGAGGACAATAAAGTTGTCGAAAGGAAGTCGCGTGGAAATTCAACGATTATGGGAGCAAACATCGTTGAGGAAGCTGCTCCAAAGAATAAGAAAAGGAAGAAGCCTTCAGGACAGAGGAAGGAACAAAACAAGAAAAAATTCAAAGGCAACTGCTATAATTGTGGGAAAGCTGGACATAAGGCTCCAGATTGTCGGGCCCCTAAGAAAAATAAGAAAAAAGATCAGGCAAACATGGTGGGAAAGAATGATGACATTGATGATCTATGTGCTATGCTCACGGAATGCAATTTAGTTGGAAACCCAAAAGAGTGGTGGATTGACTTCAGAGCCACTCGACATGTTTGTGCGGTCAAAGAAGCATTTGCTACGTATGCTCCAGCGGGACCCGAAGAAGAGCTTTCCATGGGAAATACTGCAACAACCAAGGTTGAAGGATATGGGAAGATATTCCTAAAGATGACTTCCGGCAAGGTGTTGACGCTCAACAACGTTCTTCATGTTCCTACAATTAGGAAGAACTTAGTTTCAACTTCACTATTAGTCAAGAATGGTTTCAAATGTGTTTTTGTTTCTGATAAGGTTGTTGTTAGCAAAAATGATATGTATGTTGGAAAGGGCTACCTCACAGAGAGCCTTTTCAAACTCAATGTAATGGTTGTTGACAGTATTAATAAAATTCCAGCTTCGTCATATTTATTAGAGTCAAATGATTTATGGCATGTTCGTTTAGGACACGTCAACTACAAAACCTTGCGGAAATTGTTTAACTTAGAAGTATTGCCTAAATTCGAGTATAATAAATTAAAATGTCAAATATGTGTTGAATCTAAGTTTGTTAAACACCCTTATAAGTCTATTGAGAGGAATTCAAATCCTTTAGACTTAATTCATACAGACATTTGTGATATGAAGTCTGTTATGCCCTATTTTTAACGGATTAAAACTAGTTCACAATTTATGACTATGTTTCCTCTGGTTTGCAAATTTTCAGAGCCGCCACCTAATTTTGGGAAATATTAGGAAACCATTTGTAAAAATATAAAAAAAAAAACTTTATTTTTAGTCTTTGAAACCTATAAGATTCTAGGTAAGGGTTTATTTACCCCGAGGGGAAGGTGTTAAGCATCCCTCAGAGCCTATCCGAAGACGGTCTTTAAACTTAGTTTAATAAACACTAGAGGGAGATTATTTAACTATTTCTTATTTATATTACCTATTTAAAGAATTGCGGAGAAGAAACTACTCTCTCAAAACTATTTGTATAAAAAGGGGGGTTTAAAGTAATTATAACTATGTGAGTAAATGCATATTTATAAAGGAAGTAATTAATGTTAATGTATGCATGAGGAAAATATGTATGACATTTATTTTATATAAAAATAGTATGTATAATATAGAATAAAGAGGGGCATATTTTTTATAATAAAATAATGTACAAATATGTAATATGTAAAAGAATTAGATAGTATATATGATATATATGTATATGAAAATAGTGCATGTATATGTTTATTGTAGAGCCAGTAGTTAGTATACATGAGATGTAAACATATACGTATATATTCATGATATATTTTTGTATGCAATAGTATAAAATGAGAGGATTAGGAATGCATATTTTTTTTAGAAAAATAATGTATATGTGCGATATTTATATCCTATGAAAAATAGTATATAATGGTTTAAAAATAGCTATTTTGTGATATGGAAATAATATATATGTATACACGTGATGAAAAGATGATTTAAAGAATTACTGAAAATAAGATAGTATATATATGTATGCGTTTATATAAAATGGAATATTTACCTTATAGCTCTCGTAAAATAACTTGAGCCACTTTACTCGGGCCCGAATATAATTTTCACATTTAAACTTAACGAATCTGACCTGTTCCATATGTTAGCATTAAATAGAAAATGATTGCCCATAAAACATGCATCTTATACTTTTGAAACCCCTATTTAAATCGCTCATTTTTGTTATAATGGATTTAAAAAGAAACGTTAGTTTGATGAGCAATTAACTCAAAAAGAAAAAAAAAATCCAATTAATTTCCTTTAGTTGGAAATTATTTTTTAACCTGAAAGTGCATAAACAAAAGCTAAGAATTATTTGGCGATTATCATTCTAGTAACACGCCTAAGCCAAGATTAATTATCTAAGGGGAGAGAGAAAAGTAGTGACTAAATTTACCATCATCCTTGATCGGTTTATACAAACCCAAACACAAACCAAGTACTGCATATGTACAAATAGCAAGTTCACAAAATTTTAGTCGAATGATATAAACAACACATATAAACTGATGCGAAGGTGTGAAATTTTAAAGAGAGGAAGAAGGACGGAGACTCGAGACACGAACGGGGTAGGACTGCTAACTCGAATGAAACTGCTGTGAATGTTTGCTCCTAACTCCGGGCTGAACTTGGAGTTGCCATAACTCCAATATTCTCCCAAGTGCGTTCATGCAAAAGAAAGGAGGAAAAGAAATTAGAAGCAGTCTTAATAAAAGAAACATAGTGAGTGAGAAATGCAATATACAGCTAGTTAATTCTAAAACACGTCTTAAATACTTAAAACTTTTCAAACGCAGATTGCAACTTCTAATCCAAAAAGAATAGGATGACAGTTAGCCAAGGATAAAAAGTAGTAAGAGAAACTAACGACATTTACCAACTGTTAACCAATAAACTTCACATTCCAATGAACTTAGGTACATTACTTCAAGAACTTCTAACTAGAAGAATGGAAAAGGGAACTCCAATATTTTCATAAATAAAGAAAAAAAACAGAGATGGCTTTTTCATTAACAAAGCTCCTTAAAAAAAAAAAAATTTCATGCATTCATAAGTAAAAGCTGAACAGCTCCTCAACAAATCCATTACTACCTTTACTAGTGTGGATAATAACATACTTATAACAAACTTGTCTAAATGGAAGATCGCAATCACAACAAGCCGAAATGGTCTAGACTTTAAAACATGTACCCACTGCCATTTACATTTTTTCAAGCCACGTTCTTATTTTTCTCTATAGATTATCAACATGATATTTAGATACAACCTGGATCATAAAGGAGAACATCCATCCTTTCCCTAAAAGAAGTAGTCATTTCTCTTAAGTTAAAGCATATTCAGGCTAGTTTACATGCTAACTTTGGTTAAGAATTGTGATAAAATATCCACTCCAACCATTTGAAAGAAAATTCAGATGAACAACAAAGCTATTCACATAGTCACACATTCTACATATCTTTATTTCAGTAAAATCAGTAACCTCTGCTCGAGACCACAGACTCGCTAATTCAACCAAAAGAGCAATGATACACGCAGTCAAACTAACATATATATGGAGGGCAAGAACATTCAGCGACTACGTTTTATTCTATGAATTAAAATGACATGACAGTGAGTGTGGTTACTCGTATATTCTATTAGAAAGAAAGAAAGATAGTTTCCTGGTCATCAAAAAAAAAAAAAGGGGCACAGACCACAAGATGAGAAGAAGAGTAACTACAGCGTATGAATCCACATTTATGTCCTAGTAATTTGGTAAACTTTTCATTTCAGTTTCAAGACTAAACCATGATCACCCTGTTGTAAACTAGCATACTTATTTATTGTTATTTTTTTTTTTTTCAACAAAAGGCCGCGATCTGATGAGTCAATTTTAGCATATAGGAAACAGAAGCAAAAAGCCATAAACCTGCGTATGAGCTAGTATTCTAGCAACTTAGTCTATTCTTCTCTATTGAGCTCGTTTATGCGTACCAATTTTTTATCAGGAAAGAGACGAGGCATGAGACAAAACCATAAATTCTAATACGCATCTAGAATAGAAAATTAGATAGATGATGAAGCAATTCTATTTAATTCACAAACTTCAACCAGTTTAAATCCATGTGAGTCAGTGGCTTTCCCCCTAAATGTTAATTATTTACACTAACCTTTTACGTGCTGATTTTCAGAATGGAATGGTATACACACAGATTATGATGAGTACATAAAACAGATATTTGGTCGAACGACACAAACATTTATATGTTCACACATTTACTCATGGAATTAAAACCAGGAACGGAAGATTACTGACCTGGTTAAACTAAATGGGTCTTGGGATATTTAAATATCTTAATATCTCAATCCCCAAACTAGTAACCTCAAACTTTAACCAGTGTAAAAAAAAAAAGTACGAAAAGTTCAGCAAAACTTCAGACAAACCTAAAGAGAATCCTTGGCGACTTATGGTCAAGACAAGAAACCTTATATCATGTGCATCATACATAGGAAACGAGTACAACTCTTATCTTAAGTTATAGCAATATGGTATGCTATTTTATATGCTGGTTTTTAACTAAATGCGGCAAAAATAGATCCACATAAGTACTTCAAACAAAGATTTAGACGAGCGATGGAGTTGTTCAAACTACACGTTCGGTAGATGTAATCCCCAAAAAATCAGTAACCTTTTTTCTTAATCGAAATTGTAACTCCTTTTTTTTTTTTTTAACCAGTAACTTTCTCTAATCAAAATAGTAACTCTTTAATCAGAAAACAGTAACATTTTTAATCAAATAAAAAAGCAGCTTTTTTTTTTATATCAAAACAGCAACTTTCTTTTTCGGAACAAATGTAGCTTTCTAACGTATAGATCCTATTTGTTAACTATGGAAAACTCCCAGAAAATCCATAAACAAAAGTCACCTTAAGTTAAGAAAGTCTCATGGACATGGTAAAGAAAAAGAGATTTTAGACTTAAATCTTGAAGGACATCATATTCTTCTCGTTATGGACTTGCAGCAATCTATTATCTTATTAACTAAACATATGACCTCAGCTACAAACATGGTAAAACAATATGCTAAATCATGGTTTCCTTCCTAAATGTTGTAGTTCACATGCTTTGACTTTCACATGATCCTGAAGCAAAAAACTGGACAGCGCATATCCTAACGAGTCTCGATCACAGAATTTTAGCGAGTGACAAACATATTCGAGTAATCACATATTCGACGTGCTAAATCTTCAAATCTGTAACCTTTCCTTTTCAACAAGTAAAGAAAATTCTACCAACATAGCTAATCAATACTCCTTAAAGGTCAACAATATGTTCTACTAAATCAATCCTTTTGATCCTATCACATTTAAATTTCACCATAATTTTAAGATAAAGAAGCATATATGCATAGTATTCAAATATGATGGTTCACTATTCTCACACATAGCAGTGGGATTCATACTCGACAGCGAACATACAAGCCCTTTACCAACATTCATCCAATGGAAAACAAGAAGGGCTGAAACATGTATAGAGCCACACAAGTTTTATTTAAACATGTTGTATAGAAAAATTAATTTTACACTTACAAAAACTAAGTAAAGCATATCAGGTTCCTATTCTTTGTATCACAAAGCTTTGCTTGCTTCATATATAGTTCAAGGGAGGCAAGTATAAGATTAAATTTCATCACCAAAACAGGACAACTATCCTTAACAAATATTTCCAACTACTCATTCTTATATTGACTTACTCTAAATTAAAGTAAAGAAAAAAGACAGATTCATTAACACCAAACAGAATTTAAATTCAACGAATCACTTCCATCAGTTACATTTTTTTTTTCTGTGTATCAATGATTCAACGACCAACAATAGTTACTCCCCCTTTGTTTTTTACAACTACTACCACCAACAAAAAGGAGATTAACACAACGTAGCCACAACAAAAAGCTATCCTCTTCACATGACAAGGATTATCTAAACACCTCGATGTTCTCCTTTTAAAAATCATAATCTACCATTTTTATTGTAACATATTGATTCTCTAAAAGAAACAGAATATCATGGGCAACGTAAACTACATTATTTTGAGATGAGGTGAAAATCACTGCCCATAGTCGACTAGGTAGTTAACAGTTTCTAAGTGTAGTTAATCCTAACCATTTTTATGCAACAAATTAGAACAAACAAGGCAGTAGTCGGGTTCAAGTCTACAGAAACAAACAACCATAACCATCGAAGGACCACTTTGTAGCCAGCTAAACCAAACAAACGACCAGAAAATACTTGAACGATTACAGTTCTACTTTCACAACAAAAAAAAAAAAAAGAGAAGACGAGTGTGATTACCTTCTCCGGGACAGTGAACTGGGCTATTGCCGTTTTCGAGTCCTCGAATCCGCTCGAAGTAGTTTTTGTTGTTGCGACCAACAAAAGAGTGAAGCCTAAGTATTTTTGTAGCTTTGCTTAGCCAAGAACTTAGAGTAAAAAGGAAAGATTTTTCTGATAGCAAAAAGCTTTAAAAATAATAAGAAGGACATGGATTTTCTCTTAACGAAAGCTTTGTTCAAAGGGAATTTTCAGTCTTCAAAAACCTATTCAAAACAGCCCACAAGGGTCTGTATTTATAGAAAAATACTGAGGGGTTTCCAAAAGCTTTTTCAAGAAGCTGTAAGTTCAAATTTCAAATCAAGCAAAAGAGGGGGAAAACATTTTCAACAAATGAGATGATGAAAATGGGGATGGGACTTATCCATGAAATCTGCTGAAATCACACATGGAGCCTGCAAGCTTCAGAGACGGAGTGCGAGAAAGGAGAAGAGGGGTGTAGGCGGCGGATTTTGTGGGATATTGCTATGTTTACGTTGAAGAAATAAGGGGATCGCTTGGTTCTAGTTCACCAGGGCTACTGGTTTCGTTGGTGGGTTTCATTTAGGGTTGATGGTTTATTTGGCTGAAGTCGAAAAGGGATTTGGGGGGTCTTTAGTTTAATGAAGTGGGCCAGGTTGGGGGTATTGGGCTGGGTCAAAGGAAAATGGGCTGTTACAGAATTTTGTTTTGGCAGGATATGAATTGGCCCATATTGTTAGTTAGATAAATTATTTTCTAACCCCCATTTTGCTTAAATCAATTAATCAAAATATGCTTCTTTGTCTTAATTGATTCCCGAAAATGTACACATATGTAAATTACAATACAAGTAATTTAGTTTACATATTTAGTTTTAAAGTAGAGTAAAATATTATTGATACGACAACAAATAGGATTAAAGGAAAAATGCCAACACCCATATTGATATCGGAATATCAACGTTATTTTCGAGTGATTTTAGTTATAAAATGTTCTGCTTAGTAATTATTATTATTTTTAGGAATGATAAAAATAATCTTAATAATTTTAGTCTAGTAATTAGCGAAAATATTCAAAACTCATTTTGGGAAATTTTCAGGACTGAGAAGCATAGCGAAATTAATTAAACGAAAAAAGAGGGCCACAATTGGGTGTCAACAAAGTCAATACCATCTCGCGGTGGGAAAAAGTATTTCATACTTTTATTGATGATTGCACTCGGTGTTGCTATGTTTATTTGCTTAATAGTAAGGATGAAGTAATTGAAACATTTAAGCAATATAAAACTTATGTTGAAAATCACTTGAATAAAAAGAAAATATAAGAAGTGATAGTGGTGGAAAGTATGAATTTCCTTTTGCATATATATGTTTAGAATATGGAATTATCCATCAAACTACTGCCCCTTACACACCACAATCTAATGGAATTGCGGAAAGGAAAAACCGAACATTAAAGGAAATGATGAATACCTTGTTAATAAGTTCCGATTTGCCGCAGAGCTTGTGGGGGGAAGCTATCCTTACAGCTAATCGAATACTCAACATAGGACCCCACAGCAAAACACAATCTATTCCATATGAAAAATGGAAAGGAAGAAAACCCAACTTGAAATATTTCAAAGTGTGGGGGCTGTTAGCTAAAGTACAAGTTCCTATACCCAAAAGGGTCAAAATAGGATCAAAAATTGTGGATTGTGTTTTCATCGAATATGCTACTAACAGCAAAGCATGTCGATTTTTGGTTCACAAATCCGAAAATCCCGACATCCATGTTAATACGGTAATTGAATCATATAATGCTGAATTTTTTGAAGACATCTATCCGTATAAAAATGAATGTGAGTCGTCTAACGAAAGACCTAAACGACCACGGGAAGAACCAAAGGAAAATATACCAAGTAAAGAGGACCCAAGGCGTAGCAAACATCAAAGGACATCTACTTCCTTTGAACCAGATTTTGTAATATTTTTGCTTGAAAATGAACCTCAAACGTTTAAAGAAGCCATGTCTTCTTCAGATTCACCATTTTAGAAAGAGGCAGTCAATAGTGAGATTGAATCAATCTTGAGCGATCATACATGGGAATTGGTTGATCTTATCACGAAATAAACCCTTAGGTTCAAAATGGATCTTTAAAAGGAAAATGAAAGTTGGTGGCACTATTGATAAATATAAGGCAAGACTTGCTGTTAAAGGTTATAAACAAAAAGAAGGTCTTGATTATTTTGGCACATACTCACCGGTAACAAGGATAATCTCCATTCGAGTATTAGTAGCACTAGCGGCAGTATATGGTCTTGAAATCCATCAAATAGATGTTAAGATAGCTTTCTTAAATGGAGACTTGGAGGAAGAAATTTACATGGAACAACCTGAAGGTTTCGTGGTTCCTGGTAAAGAAAGGAAAGTGTGCAAACTTGTTAAGTCGCTTTATGGGCTAAAACAAGCACCCAAACAGTGGCATACAAAATTTGACCAAGCAATGTTGGCTAATGGATTAAGATCAATAAGTGTGACAAATGAGTTGACATTAAAAACACTCCAAATCATTAAGTCATTGTTTGTTTATATGTTGATGACATTTTGATAATGAGTAGAGATATTGTTGACATTAATGCTACTAAGCGTATGCTTGCTAGCAAACTTGACATGAAAGACTTAGGAGTTGCTTTGATTTGATCTTGGGAATTAGATCCATAAAAATTCACAAGGTCTAGCATTATCACAGTCTCATTATATTGAAAGGGTACTTAACAAGTTCAAGTATTTGAATTTCAATGTTGCAAAGACTACAATTGATGTCAGTTTTGCACTTCCAAAGAATGAAGGTGAAAGTGATTCACAATTGGACTATGCACGAGTATTGGGAAGTTTGATATATATCATGAATTGTACACGACCAGATATAGCATGTGCTATTAGTGAGCTGAGTTGGTTCACAAGTAATCCTAATCAAACTCTTTGGATGGTAATGAAACGAGTTTTGGGGTATTTAAAATACATCCAAAAGTATGCTTTGCACTATAATAAATATCCCGCAGTAATTGAGGGATATAGTGATGCAAATTGGATCACCGGATCATCTGAAGTTAAATCCATAAGTGGATATGTTTTCACCATTGGTGGAGGAGCAGTGTCTTCGCAATCATCCAAACAGACATGTATCGCCCGATCTACAATGAAATCTGAATTTATAGCTTTAGACAAGGCTGGTGATGAAGCTGAATGGCTTCGAAATTTTTTAGAAAATATTCCATTGTGGCCCAAACCTTTGGCACCTATATGCATATGTTGTGATAGCCAAGCGGCAATAGGTAGGGCAGGGAGTGCTATGTATAACGGTAAATCTCGTCACATACGACGGAGACACAATACCGTTACGCAACTACTCTCTAGTGGTGTTATCACTATTGACTACGTAAAGTCGAGAGATAACGTGTCGGATCCACTTACAAGGCCTAACTAGAGGGGCAGTTGAAAGATCATCGAGGGAATGGGGTTAAGGCCTAGGACAAGTCATCATGGCGGTAACTCTACCTAGTACACTGGAGATCAACAGAGCTAGGTTCAAAGAGATCAAACAAAGTTATGAATGACAGTTCAACATTGTCAAATAACTCAACCCATTCTCGTGTCAAATAACTCAACCCATTCTCGTGATGGAGGCAATGTTCATAAACAAGGATAAAGCGTTAAGGTTTCTTAACGAGTTAATAAAGCATTAACATTTTTAATGGTTTCTAAGTTTAGCAAGATATGACCAGATAGTGTATCTATAGGATTACACGTTAAGAAATCACCTATGTGAGTGTGAAGTGTAAGCCGCTTCAAGGAGAATGATAGTAAAGGCCCATTCTCTATGCACTCATGAAACCAAGCGGTGTTCATGGCTAAAACGAACACAACCATGAGAACCACAGACGGTTAAGGGTTAATTGTGTGACTTATGTTTTCCAGGTATACAACAAAGCTCAATGGTTCAAAGATATCAAATCTACCGATTGACTCCGATATAAGTTCACTAGAAAGTTCAAAGGGAAACCTACTTATCCAAATGCAATTAATCTTTACTTGTAAATCACACACTTGTCCGTGTATTCCTTTATCTTATAACCATTCCCCATCCATATGGGGGATTGTTGGGTTTTAAGTGTTAGATGAATGGAAAATGGAGGGAAGAAATTATGGAGGGAAAAATGAAATTTTTTAATTGTTCCTTTGTGGCTTTTTGGATGAAGCATTTTTATCACATTGGTGGTAGAAAGAAAAGTTCTTGTGCTTACATAGAGAAGCACACTAGCTCATAAAGAGTTGAGAAGAGGACCTCCCCTCGCGTCGTCGTCGCCGCTCGGCTCTGAATTCAGATTCGGTCAAATAATCTGTTTGACTGATAATCTTTTTGGACCAAATTTACTTAATTTTTAACTATGTAAATTATTAATTAATTATTCAAATCATGACCTAGTTTTCCGGATCCATTTCTGACCCGCTGACCTGATTCTCCTTTTTTTCCTTACGAATTTTCTGATCTTCTCTCTTCTTTTTCTTGCACTAAAATTCTCGTGTGATATAATGCCGTCGAGTGAGTTCGCTGTCGCCGGAGCTTGCAATACCGCTACAACGGTAAGTAAATCGTTCTATCCTGGAAGGATATATTCCACAACCTCGGATACATTGAGGAAAATAATTTCCTTAAGGACACACTGTGTATTCAATGGGCTCGATTTAATTCTTGTACATTTTTCAGATTCTGTTCTTCTAAAAAGTTTTCAGATTCTAGTTTTGTTTATTTTCGGATACAAATTAATAACAGATAAATCACGGCCATAATCCTTCTGGGAAGTAATAGTGATTCATCAAATCACCTTTTAGGATCTCACTGGAACAAGCATAGAAGAAACATACAAAATGGAGATTTTGTTACATTGTAAATGCTTATTCGCGCATTCCATATTTATATCAAATCAAACAATTATATTTGACAGTTACAAATTAAGTACAAGGGCAGATCTAGAGACCAAGATATAAGTTCGGCCGAAACAATAACTTTGATCGAAATATTATATTTATTTTAAGAAATTCATTCGATATGTATAAATTATTAATTTAGAATACAACAACATAAATGAGATCACACTCAAGCATCTAATTAAGTGAGACTACATACTAATCGTCAAATATGACACGGACTTATCTCACATTTATTAATTTGGTTTAAACACATAAAATCTAGTGTAGTGAGAAAGATTAGTATTGGTTTATCATTTTTGTTTCCTGCCAAAATGATAACTTCAATTTTTACGAACATATGTGTGATTTTATGTAAAATAGTATCTAAAATAAAATTAGGTATATTGGCAGTACATAAATAAGAAGCCTAGAGTGATTAAATCCTTGAAATCGGGATTACTTGACTAAGAATACCTAAAATAACAGTCGTATATCCATATGTTAAAACAAGTCTTCTTACTTCAAATTACATGCGTGCTGATCAATAATGCTAATTCTTGACTTTAATTTTTTGAGAAGGGCTAATTCTTGAATTTAATATCAGAATAATTGCATTAAAATCCATGTACGTCAATTCATGCATTATAATTGACGCATATTTGATTCGTCAACAAACCACCCCTTGTTTTTACATGGGCAACTAAATAGGGTCTGTTTGAATGTTTAATAGGTCTCTTCTTTTAAGCCTTCGATGATTATATATACGAAATAAATCAGGAACGAGTGGGGCAGGATCAAGTAAAAATCATTTATTTTAATGGCATAACAAGATTGAAATTTTATGAAGCAGACGATCTTAATAGGGAACTAGAACATATATAGAAAACAGATCAGATATTGAAAACAAAGGAAATCAAGCCCCTATTCTCTCAAAACATCAAAACAATCGTGAAGAAGATTAAGCGGAGTCAAACACAAAGATGGGTAAAAAGAAAAACAATATAAAAGCAATACAAAAGTAGAACTAGATTTGAAATGTTATTTTCTTTTCCAATGGAGATGGAAAGATGCTTTGACAAAACAATGATCCAAGAACATCTAGGTATATTTTCTCCTGCTTCGACAGATCAATCCAATCAAAATTACTATATGTCTATTCAAAGGAGATAAATGAGTTTGGATATAGTTGAATAAACTAAAAAACTAGTGTCCAAGTGTATGGATTCACATTGTTATTGTTAGTGAGAAACTTCTTGTTTTCAATCAAGTTGTAGTGAGGAAATTCTTTTTGAAATTGATCATAATAGAAAAGTTCAATATATTACAGCAACACAAAAAAGCAGAGAAAAGGCGTAAATAAATTCCTTATACGCATGGGAGTGAGTCAAAATAAAATTACTTCACTATATACTTACCGATTTTAGTCCTTTAACTATCCAGAAACTTATCAAATTTGGTCTCCATCTATTTTTTTTACAAACAGCGTACAAACTCATAAATTTTCGTGAGATTAATCGTTAAACCATTCCTCAGACCTACGTTTCTCTCTCCCTGCTTCTTTTTCCTCAAGTTCATTCTTTAACCTCAACTTTTTTCCTCAAGTTCTCTCTCGTGTTTCGTAACCGACGGACTGCGTCGGTTAAAACCGACCCAGTCTGTCGGTTTTGTTAAAAAAAAAATTGACGGTCTCACGTCGGTTTTTTTTTTTTTTTTTTTTTTTTTTTTTGAAAATTAAAGAATGAAATGTAGAAACTTGAGTCAAACCCGGAGATGTTCCTTGGCATTAAAGGGCTTTACCACTAGACCACCGATATTTTTTGTTCATATACTTACATTGATTTAATTTATCACATTTTTTGGCTCAAAAAACGACGGACTCCGTCTCCGTCGCTTTTTTAATAAAAAATAAAAAATAAAAATAAAAAACCGACGACTCATCGATTATTTTAGAAAATAATATAACAAATAATTATATTTTTTCGCTCATTTTTCGTAAAAAAATAATCGACGCAAAATCGGTTTTCTTAAAAAAAAAGATTTAAAAAAATTATTGAAAAAACTGACAGAATCCATCGGTCTTTCCGTCGATTTTTTCCATTGGTTTTTACCAATTTTTTAGCAGTATTTGGGAAGAATGGTTACAGAAATTTTGTGCCTGAATTTGTCTTTTCGAATTTTAGAGACTTGAGAGCGACACCAGTGCCAGAATGCTCTTTTTTTTTCTTTTTTTTTTTTAAAACAAGAGGAACTTGAGAAAAAAGAAGCGGAGAGAGAAAATAGGTCGAAGAATGATTTAATGATTAATTTCACGAAGGTTTATGAGTTTGTGAAAATGTTTGTATGAAAAAATAGACGTTAGGCCATCAAATTTAATAAGTTTTTGGATAGTTAAAGGACTAAAACACTGGGAAGTGATATAGTTGGGGCCATTTTAGACTCTATTCCGATAAGGGACTATTTACGACCTTTTCTCCGAAAAAGCAACTCACTTTCAATCAAAAGCGCTGCATGTCAACTGACATCAAAACACCAAATCCTTGTACTGACAGTACTGTTAACAACATACAATTAGGATTCGGCGCACCAAAAGTTACTACGACACCATCTACAAAATGTACACCGGATTACAAAACACTCTATACTCAATTCCTATGCAGTTTCTGCAGGTTCTCTACATTGAGCTGAAGAAAAATTAAGAGTAGGATAAGAGTTAGATGATAACCTTACTGCCACAAATATGACCTTAGTAGAGTTGCAAGAGGTTAAAAACAGATAACATTGGTAATAAACCAAGAAAAAGAAAGAATAGAAGATCCAACATTAAATATTCTAATAACTACACAGCAGCCTTCAAGAAAACAGCAGACACAGAAAGTGAAACCTATAGAATTTGGGTAACAATTAGGACGAAACTCAAACATAGATGTTGCTTAATGAACCGAAAAAGTTCCCAGTGACTTACTATAGACTAACATCTAAAAACAAATACTCCAATCACTTTTAATACCACCAAAATAAATCACTTGAAATCTCATTTTGCATTTTTCTCAACAAACATATTCTTTGGATACTTCATTGACATTAATTATACTTAGAATCATCAATAGGGACACACGCTAGCCAAATAGGTTCACAAGATAGTAAGTTTGACTTGTAACTCAAGTCGAGCTTAGAGATTTAGACGACTCACTCAGCAGGATAACAATACCATCAAGTTAATTATTGCATTGGTACCTGTACCAATCCTAACCAGCTATCTTAACAGTCTCGAGTAACCGTGAAAAAGGGAAGCAATATCACATTTGAAGTCATCCATTTTTTACTTGTTTTCCTTCCCCAAACTACCCACTTCTCGCTTGTTCTCATACCCTAGCAATACTGCAGTACCACAGTTATTCAGTCAAACCAACCATCACACTATCTCCCGCCTTCCTCTATGACCAATGGCAAATCTAAAACTTCTCAACTATATTACTGACAATGTTGCGCTATTTCTCCAGTAAGAAATTCCAAACGGAAGGACGGTCATAAATTTACTCGGGACAAAAACAAATCCCACACGAGTTGAGTGATGGCAGAGAGAAAAAGACAAAGAGGATAAAGGATAAACAGAAAAGCTGCAACGCCAGTGAAACTACTACCATACAAATGATACTACTGAGCAAGACGCAAAAGGATTGGTCTCATTGTTCAATAAGTTGTGTAAGGTGGTTATCTAATAATAGCGAACCAAGAGCTTTAAAAGGACAGAAAATACATACCTCAAAAAAACCTACATCTACACCTAGTTATACACATCCAAATTCAGTCTGTAGGTCAGACCATCTGTAATCAATACTCATTCATCCGCTGCCATGTAGGAAACATCTACAACTTTCAACCAAAATAGAGCTACTCAAAAACCATTGCACCGAATATGTTCATGTCAGTAATTACACTTCGAGGAATATACACTTGGCTTTGTCAGTTGTTGCTCAATAAAAGATCAAGATTAGCACGTTACATCTTCAAAATCTACAGAACATACCTGCAACAGAAACAGAAATTCAGAGCTCAAAGTTAAACTTCAGAAATTAACAATCTGTTGGAACAACAGACTTGGCAATGTGAAACAGAATAACCATGACACTTAAAGACAAAAAGGCCAAGTACCACAGTAACCTGTGACGTTCAGAGAAGTACATGCCAACAATAGTCTAAATTCATTTTTTTGATAAAGTACCAAAAATCGCCTAATTAGCAATAATCTGGACGACGAGTAAAATACATATCTCAAACTTTGGTTTTATATGGTCACAGCCTTCAACTTATTTGCCTGGGCATTTAAATCGCTATGACAAGCAGAGATTATTTAATAGTTTCTATCAAATCGTTTCATTCATAGATTTTGGGAGTTGCTTTGAGTCGATTAGTCCAAAGCTGTTACACTTTTTGAAGAAAGTACTAAGCAACTATTTCAATGCTGGGAAATGAGAGGAGCTAAAGAATAGCCTGTTTGCTAAACTTCCAAAATATGCTTATTCTAAAAAGTGTCTTTGTCAGAAGTGCTTTTCGAAAAGGTAACTTTGAAGAGTAGCAGTTTGTGTTTGGCTAATCAATTTGAAGAGCACTTTTCTCAATATTAGAGCAGCAATTTGTGTTGGTAAATGTCCCAAAATTGCTTTTACGGAAAGGCTACTTTTTCAGCTTTTGAAAAGCAAATTCTGTTACTACTCAGAAGCACTTATTTTTTGTTAAAACCTTGGTCAAACACCTCAGCTCTCTAAAATAAACATTTTTGGCTTCCTAGAAGCTTTGCCGAACAGGCTAGAGGAGAGATTTGGACATTGTGACCCAAGCCATCATGTGGACCACTTGGAGGGAGAAAACTAAAGAGCCATTCATGTCGAAGAGAGGCCTTTCTCACATATTCCAATAAATATGCTACTATTTGAAGTATACGATATTCCAACAAGGTAAATAATTGGATCATTGCAGAAAAGAACTCATCTCATGGTTCGCTAACATGTTAAATAGCTTAAAGATTAGGCAACATAGCTTCACAGGTAAGATCAAAAAATACAAACCACAAAGGCCCCTAAAAGAGGAAAAGGAGACAAATAGAAAAAAACTAAACAAATCATACACCATTGGTTGCTCATTAAAACCAAGTGTAACTTTTAAGGGAAGGGAAAAGTCCAAAGCCAATAGAAATGAACTTACATATTAGCACCACAGGAGCGTCGCAGGAACTCATACTGCCTCAGGGTTCAAAATCACACAAACCACTAAGATGAACAAGACACCAGTTCCTCGGTGGATTTTGCAGACAATTGAGCTACATCTTGGAGAGACTTTGCATCAAGGGACAAAACATGAGCACCCACAGAAACTTCTTTATGGTTATTGATGTTACTTCTCATGATTTCATGGGAAGTTTCTTGGCTTGCCAAAGGAGAGTTCAAGCAAGATAAGCCGGAGGTAGATGTTTTATCACAAATATAGCCATTAGGAACGGGTAGATCTGAACAACCCATAACTTTTTCTATCTGATGAGATGCCTGGGGAATAGCTTTAATTGAACCGCTGGAATCGCATATCATATCAGAAGTCATTTCACTTGAAGCAATTGAATCCTTTCCTGCAGGAACTTCAAGTGCGTGACGTGCATTTCTATCTTGCCAATATACAGGAGATGTCTCCTGGCAACCCTTATCAAGGGAATCGGAGTCATTATTCAGACACTCAACTTCTCTTTTACGCAGACAACTGGCAGCTTCTTTACTATCTTCCAAACTGTGAATGGCTTTCTCCTCATGAATTGTTGATATAGGTGCCACAGGAGAAGAAATCAGTGGTTTGCCTTCCATCCCACTCACACAATGTTGATAAATCTTCATCCCATGTTGTGCAGAAGAGCAATTAGCTGTCCTTTCAGTTTCATGAGCATCAGCTTCAGACGCATGACAAGGAAGACTGTTTTGGCAATCGGACGTATCATTTAAGATGCCATCACCTATATCAAGACTTGATTCTACAGGTAAAATAGGACCTTTGTCATCTTGGTTGAGTTTGACTTCAGAGAAAGCATCAGCATTGGACCCTGAAAAAATAGCTTATTACTTCACTAATTCCAGCTCTCAGGCACATATTGAAGCTGATTTGTCAGTTCAATTTAGTAAGGCATCATGAGAAGCAAAGAACTTGCAAAGATGGATAGAATACGGATAAACAAGTACAGTATCAACATATATCAGATACCTGTTGAAGTAACTTGGCCTTCACTGAACTGATCCTTCAATAGAGGCTTCTGTAACATATCCGTGCCAGGGAACACTATCATACTCATGTACTTCATTTCCTGTCTCTTTGATTTTTCAAGGGGTTTGAAACCAAAAACCTTCGTCCATGTTTCATTAAGTTCTGCTATAGCAGGTATAACCAGCTTCTCAACACCAAGAGAACAAAGAGCCTGACAAGAGTTTCAAGAAGAAAGTCTCAGGTAGCTGCTCAAGAACAAATACTTTTTGGCTCCAGAGCACTAAAAAACACATGTAGATTAATCAACTCCACATTTCCATACAAATAACATAGGCTTCCATGTATGATAACATCTGTTACATCCCGTGGTGTCACAAATATAGCTGCTTCACCTCTGTTCCTCTACCTAATGAAATTGACACCAAATCTGTATACTGTGATCCAGATTATTTTTTTGATTAACAAAAGTTCGTCACGTGTACTGCCAACCAAAGATCCGAATTACGTTTTGTTGTGATCCAGATTATATTTTGGCCTTGGTGACTATAACGGGAACTTGAAATCCAGTCTATACTATATTAAAAGCATGAAGGCCCTTAGAAATGTTGGTTGAACTTTTTGCCTTCATGAAAAGACTGTACAATAGATTTACTATTTTCCTCAAATTTTTACCTAATAGTTAAAACTTTAAAATAAGCTAAATTGTTTGTTACCAAACCTTTCATTATTTGAACGCGAAAGCCCTAATATTTAAGGTTATTAATTCTACCAGGGCAATAATGCTGAGTAGTAGAATTGAATTTTATGAACTTCTAATAACTCCAATTCCTTTACGAGGTAATATGGGAATCTAATTGTTTTGCATAAAGGAGGAGATGTTGATATCCATTACATCACATTGATACCTTCTTCTTTCTCTTTGTTTTCACTTACATCTTTTTAACTCCAACTTATATTTTTATTATCTTGATGTGCGATCTAATGTTTTACATAACATCTTCTTCTTTTTTCTCTAATTTTCCATATTCTCAGATTCATCATTTTTGCATTTGTTTCTATTTTTTATGTTTATTTCACACATCAAGATAAATGTTATTTTGTTAAATTCACACGTAATTCGTCATACGGAGAGGGATGAGATTTGATTGAGTTATTGTGAAATCCAAATCAGATTCAGTACAAGAATTGAACAAAATTTCTTATTTGAAATTTATAAAGTTTCTCATCTGATTTGGTATATTAGTGAATCTCTTACTGTAATTTGTCTTGATTTTATTAGAAAGTCTGAACACATAATAAATATTTGGCTGTATATTGGTACAGTAAATTAAATTTACTATAAATACTGCATTTCTGTTTTATGAGTAAAAAACACTATATGCGTAGATCAGACGATATATTGAAGTCTTTTTTCATGCTATTTTTTGAAAACTGGTAAGTTGAGTCTTTGTTCATGCTATGCAGGCTTCAGCAATCATTAGAGGCAAATGAACCGTGGACGGCTATGAAGAATGAAACGTTATTTGATTTTTATAGCTTTGGCAAATTTTCTAATACATAGGATCAGGATCAGGGGCGGATTTAGGCCTAAATTACGGTGCACTCGGACTCATGGTTGTTCCGTAAAACTAAATATTATATTGCTTGGCATCCACACTCCAAAAGGGTTGAATGGTGCGCTTGGTTGAGTTTTAAGCTATTTCCCCAAGGAATAGAGATCCTTCTGCATAGGATTTTAAGGATAACTAAAAAATTTAGCTATTAAATTTTTCCTTATTTAAAGAGTCCTAATTTGCAGGTACAATGCACCTTTATCTTATGAAAACTTTATTATTATTTTACATTCATCAATGCCTGTATATTAAGTTTTATACAATGAAGTTAATTGCTTTTCAAGCTAGTCAAGGTCTTCTACTCATTCTCATCATGGTCTAACTAAATAGAAACACATTTATGATGAGAATCTGTCTATGAGGGGCTTACTATTTCCATAGTATTTGATGGTATTGCACCTTTTTTTCACATCTCAAGAGTGAAGCCAATGTAATTTTCCTGAATTAGTTCGTATTACGATCCATCCGGTGTTCATTATTCATTTATTTGGGACCTGGGAATCACTTTCGTTCAACAGATTGAGTCATTCATTTTGTACATTGTACTGTATAGCACATAGTTTTATTCTTTATCCTCTTTTTTTCTAATTCAGTTACTTTGTGAATGTTTCTGAATAAGACAAAATCTTACACAACATATAAGCAGAAGTGGTCCATGTGTCTGCTTCAACAATAATCACTGGCTTAATGTCGTTACTACTATATACAAGCCTTCGTCAATGTCCTATGACCGCTGCGAGCATCCTTTTATTTGATTTGATTGGAAACAATGTTTACACTGGACAAAATAGTCATTTAATTATTGTCCTAATATTTAGAATTTTGAAATCAGCTTAAAATTTTGGTCATCAAATCTTTCCTTATATGAATCCTACCGTGTATTAAACTTGTATTTAGATATTTGTCTCACGCACAGCTTCTTCCACTGCAAAATGTAAATTGTTTTTGCTTAGTATTTATTTTCTGTTAAATTCTTACCGTTCTTCCAAAAAATTGGAGACAAAAGTAAGTAAAATCTATAGTTCTATTTTTTGGTTTTGGATTTTTTTTTCCCCTTTTTCTTTTAGGATTCGGGCATTAAGTTTTACATTGCTTTATCCTTTGTTCAGTATATTGGCATCATCATTTTTTTTTTTAGATTTTGCAACTTTATCAGTTCCCAACTGGTCCTTTTTTCCACCCATATTCAACATTAAATATAAAATTTACAGATATATACACATGTTAATTTATCATAATTATATAAATTTTATGCACTTCCGATACCACTCATTCTTCCAATTGAAGTTCTAGAGTCATTCGAAAGTTGCTCGGACTCGGGTGTGGGTGTCCGACACGGGTGCGGATCTAGAGGTCGGATCGTTCATGATCTAAAGTATAAGATTCGGGGATATGGATCCAGGTATGGATACGGGTACGGGGATTCGGTAAAAAGTAACTCAAATATCTAAAAGTAGAGTTATAAAACCTAAATTACGAGATATTATGAGGAAAACTTGAGAAAATATTGATCAAGAGGAGAATCTCGCAAGGAGATAAAAGGACAAGGAGTGACATAGAAATTTCTATATGCAAGGTACTTTTGTTTTTTATTACAGAAATCATTGAATTTGTCCGGAATTTCTCCCTCGATTTCGATCAAAGTACCCCAAATTGGTTGACCAGATCGGGTACGGACACACCCATGTCATGTCGACACGGGTGCCGCACCGAAAGTGAAGAGTCCGAGCAACATATCGAATCCCACGCACAAAATATTAATTTATAGTGGCCAGTGGCCACAAGCGGCAAATTACAAAATTTCAGGTAACGTTAGTACTCTACAAGGCCTTTTGGTTTTAAAAAAAAAAAAAGTAACCGAATGTGAGGATCTTGCCTTTTATGAGTCTTAACTTCTATCCTTAGCCTCAATTGAGCTTCTATTCTTACCCCAGTACTTGATACATTCTATCACTAATTTTTTTTTTTTTTTTTTTTTTTTGAGAATGGTAACAGTTAATCTATATATCCACAGCCACAGGTATAACTACATCCAAATATGTAGTTCCCTTTCAAAAGTATTACAGCTTACATTGCCTTACTATTTCTACTAAATTACAACCAGTCAATAGCTGTTAAAATATCTACTGTTTGATCTAACATTTATCACTTAAATTTCATGAAAAGTTTTTCATTTTGGTAATAGTTGCTACAAATATGACCAAATATAGTCTTATATGTTTTTTCCATCGTGTGGGGTCTATTACAGGGAAGTACTCCGTATCAGAATTTTCTCAATTTCTAGGGCTTGAACCTAAAACTTCTTACTAAAGGTGGAGAGATTCTACTATCAATTACTCCCTTTCGAGGTGGTGTACGATTTTGAGACTCCTACTTCAACATCTAATTGAATTATTTAATAATTTAGTTATCTTAGTAAAAGAAAAGGAGGCGATAAGTTAACTATCTTTTCGAGAAGGAATCAAATTATTTTCAGTTCTAAAATCTCCTAACGTAAATAAAAGAGGAGAATACCTTATTAAAAAGGAAAACTGTTTCGGCAACTGTGCATTTTATCAAACAGATATTTAGGAATGCTTTAACCTTATTTTATCTTCGTTTTGAATTTTTAAAATGTTACCTTTTTACTTTAAACACAATTTAATTTAATCGTACCTATAAAGAGATATTAGGTTAGACGCATTAAATACAGCATTATTTGTCATTTAAATGAATGTTGCATCTATTTTGACGTTCATTAATATTTTACAAAAAAAATTCTTTTTGTATAGAATTTATAGTCTATTGACACGTGCAACGCACTTAGGCTAAAACTAGTAAGAAAATATAAGGCAGAAGGGAGGAAGAAGGAGACAGATAATGATGGTTCTTATTGGTGCGGACGTGTGGTACCTTCACTATGTTAGGGAGGATCTTATAGATCGACTCAGCTTTACAGGAATAGGTTACAAGTAGAACCCAAACTCATACACTGCTTAAAAGAGCACTGACAATGTTAAGAAGTTCAAATTGTAAGATCAATCAGCTCCATTGGAGAAGGTTTTGCTGCAAGGACTGTGAACTGTAAATAGCGATGGATAAACAGATATATTTCTAATAAGTTTGGATTTCAGAACGTACAACAGTATACTAGAACTGGACCTGATTTTAGGCCTCAACTCCAATAATGGTTGTAAACACCTAAACAAGTTCATATGCAAAACTCGAAGGTTTTATTGCATTAACCTCCCCCGAGGTTCGCTCCCCTTTGGTTTTCAAGACTTGCATACATCTACCCTGTTTCAGACTTCCATAACATAATTAGTCTTGGCCAAGTGATGGACCCATATGTCAACAGCTGATTCTTTACCAAACCTGAGATCCTAATCATTTAAAGATAAGTTGTAGACTTGTAGCATTAGAAGGAAAAAATATTAGAGATTTATTATTCACAAAATTATTTGGAAGAGGTTTTTAAGGAAGATTACAAGTGATCAAATAAATATGACCTTTTATTTATAGAAATAATTCGAAAAATATATCAACTCTACACAACTTTGTCATCAAGTATCTACCTCCAATGAAAAAAAAAAATAGAATTGAATAAAGGACTTTTCTGAACGAAAGTCCGTCCAAATTCTAAATCTATTTTAGTATATACATTGTTTAGAACTCAAAACTATCATATTTCCAGTACTGTTGTTTAAATAATGAAATAGTCAAGTTTCCAACTTCTTTTCAAGCAATTTTGATTTCTTCATATTTTGAAAAACTTGTAAATTTAGACACTACATATAAATTTTACAAAATTCTTGAAATATCATCATCAAAAAGAATTGTCCGCCTTCCCAAAAAGTAATATGTCATTCTTTCTACGATGGAGGGAGTTATATTTTTCAAATAGAAGTATAGTAACAGAATAAAACTATTTAAGAAAAATCAACGAAAACCTAGAAAATATATATGCAAACCAAAAAAATATAAAAACTTGTTAGATATAATTGTGGGAGCAAAACGAACAACTGATTGATTAAAAGTACTGTCCTTCATAATTTATGAGATACACATTCCTTTTAGGGTATTCCAAAATGTTTGGTACCATTTCATTCCAAATAATACACCATTCACAATTTTTAATAATTCCATTTGATTAAATATATTAAATTTTTAACTTTGATGTGATATTTTCCCCTATCGACCTAAATTTCAACTATTACCTTACTATTTTCTGCCGTACTATAACATGAGGGGTTCCTTGACATAATGAGAGGATGGGGGCAGAATTATTCAGTTAGTGGCACCCCAGATTTTGTGCTAACTCAAAAATAGAGAAACTTGAAGAAAGACCTTTCCAAGTGGAATAAAGAGGTTTATGGCAGATTTGAAACAAAGAGATGCAAGGCTCTTGAAGAACTAGCTATCTTAGAGCAGGCAACAGAAACCAGGGTTCCATCTCAGCTAGAAAAACATAAGTTTACTAGCCTGAAACTTGAGTTGGAAGTGATTGCCAATGCTGAAGAAACCTGCTGGAGACAAAAATCAAGATGCCTTTGGTTGAAAGATGGGGACAAAAATACCAAATATTTTCACTCTCTGGCCAACTCACATAGGAGGTTCAACTCTATTGATAAGCTCAAAATTGGCGATGTTATTACAGAGGACAAAGATTTGATCAAGGGGAAAATACAGAACTATTACCAAGAGCTATACAAAGAAACTGAAGAATGGAGGCCAACCACCAACTTTGAGGACGTTGCTAGAATTTCTGTGGAAGACAGTGAGGGACTAGAAGTTGCCTTTGCGGAAGAAGAAGTTCATGCAGTCATTCAGTCTTTTGCACCTGATAAAGCCCCAGGGCAAGATGGCTTCACAATGGCCATTCTTTCAAAAATCCTGGGAGTTCATAAAGCCAGAAATCATGGGTGCCATCAGTCACTTTCACCAACACAATTATATGGTGAGATCATGCAATGCCACATTCATCTCCTTGATCCCTAAAAAGACTGGTGCTATGGAAATGAGGGACTTCAGGCCAATAAGTCTCATTGGTACTGTTTATAAAATAGTGGCCAAACTTTTAGCAGAAAGGTTGAAGAAGGTAATTGGGAAGCTGGTTTCCAGTCACCAAAATGCCTTCATCAAGGGAAGACAGATAACTGATGCAGCCTTAAATGCTAATGAAGTTTTGGATTGGAGGATTAAAACAGGAACCCCTGGGATCATGTGCAAACTTGATTTAGAGAAGGCTTTTGACAAGATTAATTGGTCTTACATGACCTCTATTATGAAGAAGATGGGATTTGGGGCAAAATGACTTAAATGGATCGAATATTGCATCTCCACAGTCAAATATTCAATCCTGATAAACAAAGGGCCTGTGGGTTTTTCCTCTCCACAGAAAGGAATCAGGCAAGGAGATCCACTCTCAGCTTTCTTGTTCATCTTGGCCATGGAAGGTCTAAGCAAGATGCTGGAAAAAGCTACACAGCGGCAATGGTTACAGGGATTTAGTGTGGGCACAAATACAGGAAACACAATGACTATCTCACATTTACTGTATGCTGATGACACTGCACATCAACATGTTGAAAAGTATAATTTATCAAGTTAATGATGTTCTTAACATGGAGGAGCTGGCAGGTATTTTGGGGTGCAGTATAGGATCATTTCCTAGCACTTATTTGGGCCTACCTTTGGGTGTCAAATTCAAGTGTCGTGATATATGGAATGGGGTGGTGGAGAAATTTGAAAAAGGGTTTTCCAGCTGGCAAATCAATATCTCTCATTGGGAGGAAGACTCACACTTACCATTAGTGTTCTTGATAGTATACCAACCTACCTCATGTCCTTATTCCCCATTCCCAAGAAGGTGCTAGATAAGCTGGACAAGATCAGGAGAAATTTTCTATGGGAAGGGAATAGCAGCACTCACAAATTTCATTTGGTAAAATGGGGCAAAGATTGCTCCCAAAGTGCAATGAAGGCCTAGGATTCAAAGATTTGGCAATTCATAACAATTCCTTGCTCCTGACATGGCTTTGGAGGTTTGGCTCAGATGATGGAAGTCTCTGGAAGAAGGTGATCATACTCTAATACTGTACTTTTACCTTATGGAGTTGGGCCATGGAAGTATATCAGTAAGCTGGGTTCTGAGTTTTCTCATGGAATCCACATCAAACCTGGTGATGGTGTTCATATTAAGTTTTGGAAGGATAGATGGCTCAACAATACATCTCTCATGGAGGAATACCCCAGCCTCTTCAACATTGCCAGAGACAAGGATTCCTCAATTGCTCAAAACAGGATCAACAACAGTTGGGATGTGCATTCCAGAAGGTTTCTACAGGATTGGGAAATTGGGAGTTTGATGGAAATGTTAGCAAAAGTGGAAGCTCACAACATTGATGAAAGTGCACCAGACAAGTTGAGCTGGGGAAACAAAGGCACATTCACAGTGAAAGAATGCTATAGGCAACTATGTTGTCATAATCAATTGCCTGATATATGGCCATGGAAGCTAGTATGGAAGACTAAACTGCCAATGAAGATTAAATGTTTCAGCTGAGTTATACTAAAGAATGCAAGTCTTAACTCTGGTTAATCTGAATAGAAAATGCTTCCAGTTGGACAACATAAGTTATTTCTGCAAGAGCACTAAGGAGACAGTTAACCACCTCTTTCTGCATTGCCCATTAGCTTATGACCTTTGGAACATGTTCCTATGTATTTTTCAGTTAAGCTGGGTGAGAGAAGCCCACATGTCTTGGAGTTTATGGATAGTTGATAAGACCATCAGAAAGGTCTGGAATATGATTCCTGCTGAAATTTTTTGGTGTATTTGGACTGAGAGAACAAGAGATGATTGATGATACCTCAATTCCTGTTCAAGCTCTTAAAGCCAAACGCTTAGTTAATCTCTTTTGCTGGACAATGTTGTCCCCAGTATCTAATACTGAACAGTTTTTAGATTTTATCAGTACTCTTAACTTTAGAAGGAATCAATGTATAGGGGCCTGCAATTCTCTTTTGTATTTTTGCCTATCTGTAATTACGCCCCTGTAATTATGCATCTACTTGATGCTTTTCTAATGAAACATCTTACTTCATCAAAAGAAAAAATATATGTAAGTCAAATTAATATCTTGATCCTGAAGGTCATTGAAAAAGCTACATAAAATGGGACAGAAAGAATAGTTTGTTATAAAAAAGTTTATTCTAGGGGACATTCAGGTCTTCACAATAGGTTAAGCCTAACAGCATCTGATGTTAGAGAACGATAATTAAGGAAAGATAAGAAGTAAATCATTCCCCCCACGGATGCTGCAAAACCAGTAAGGCACATTTTTATCTTCCCATGCTAAATCCAGTTTGAAGTTACTTAAAGAAGCACCCACGAGTAGGATCAAGGGTCAATGAAGTGAGACGAAAATCATGGGAGACTAGGGTCCTAATCTCAATAGATACAAAAATGATAAGTGAATTCTTTTCATCCACCTAAGCCTTGAAAGTCATATTAGTGCTGGTGAGAGGTAGCAAGTACCGGTGGAATAATCAAGGTGCACGCAGGCTAACCCAAACACCATCAAATTAGAAAGGAAAAAAAAAAGACTAAAGAATCACCAAGTTCCGACAGCCTTAGATTTTCAAATTAAGATCAGTGAAAATACATATTTTGTCCCCCAAACTTTTCTCGAAAACCCTTTACACACCTAAACTTTGTGAGCATCTCGTACCCCCGATCTTGTTTGTAATGAACCAAATACCAACCCCAAGAGCTAATGTGGCAAAAGAATGAATATAGGCGTGCAAGGAGCAACAGGTAAAGCAAAATAAGTGACGGAAATCTTTAAGATGGCGGAGGAGCTGCTGGTGTTGGTGGGGGCGGCGACTGATTTCTCATGTAGTGGTGGTGGTTGTTTATGGTGTTCTTGGGGTTGCCTAATTACATAGAGATGGCATGAAAAATAAGTGAAGAGCTCCACGGGTATGGTAGTAGTGTGATGGAAAATGGAGAGAAGAAGAGAGGTTTTGGGCAATGAATGTGGAAAATATATGTGGATTTCCACATGTAGGCTCGCAGTGACAACGCCTCACACCGTGAAATTGGTTTTACATGTTAGGTCCACTTTGAACATGATTAAGGGTAAGCGGGCACCCCCTAAGTTTAGGTGTGCAAGAGACTTTTCGTGACAAGTTTAAGGGACAAATATGTAGTTTCACTAAAGATTAATATATCTAGGAATCTAAAATCACAAACAACAAAATTCAAACATTAAATGAAATAAATCCAAATCTCACATTTCCTAAGAGACTCGAAGACAAAACATCATAGCTTCCGAAGGTAAAGAGCCAATTTTCGAAACATTATATTAGTACAAGAATCTACTACTTCTTTTGAAAAAAAATTCCTTTCATCTATAGCTATCCAGCAAATAGTTCTATCACGTCGGTCTATTGAAAAGAATGCTATAGAGTATACAAAACTTAAATAAATACTAAGTGTAGGGAGAGAACTGTAATGCAACTTCTTTTTTTATAAGAAGTAGCATGCAACTTTAAATACATCAGAAGCATCAAACCAGCTTATTACATATTCATACCGTTTCAATTGCTGTGAGAAGCCGACGGCACATTCCTTGACGACGATACACATATCTGGTTCCAATAAATGGCATCTCAGCAACCTGATTCCCGTGAATCCTACATATAGAGTAGAATCACTTTGAGGTGTTATTATCACAGTCCTTGAATCGAAAGGAGAGTCGAACTAAAATAATACTAAATACCACTACTGCAAATTTCTCCAGAATCCATTAAGCACAACAGGAGTTATGGCCAAAAAGAAAAAATAAGCACATTAAGAGATGGCCACATCATCAGACGTCGGTTTGGACCACATCAAAAGCATTAGCGCCGATATTAAAAACTAGTATATTATACCCCTTTATGGAGAACCTGTATCTCATGTGCCTGGCTTTATATTCTGGGCTAGACAAGGATGCCAGCCTGTCAGTCAGTTCAGCCCGGTATTTTTAGATATGAACTTAGATTATTGCCACAAGTAGTTCAGCAAGAGTAAGCAATCCTTCACACGCACTTAATTTCCAAGTAAAATAACTAGATATTCACCAGAAGAGGGGCAAACATATAGCTTATATTATAAAAGATTATGCTGCTCTTTCCTGCCATCCACCAAAGGACAAAAATATCACAGCATACAACTATTCCTTGTGGCCAACTTTATAATCGTCTGGGATGATAATTAAATGTCGAATAAAATAAACTAGGTATTTTGGCTGTTTGAATCACTGATAACTTTCACCTATATCAGTCACAACCTTGTGGCAAAACCATAGCACTCATTCTATATCGACTATTCAAGAAGGACAAGAATTGCTTATATTACAGCTGCAAAATGTCCATTCAAGTGTCTCCAGATTGCTAGCTAAGCAAAAGTAGTATTTCAATTATTCACAACAAACCAACTAGCCAGAAACAAACCAAATGCAGTAATCAAGAAGTCTGCAGCAAGGATAGCCTAGATCATATTATCACACAGTATCTTTATTGGAACCGTTCATCTGGAAAGGATCACATCTGGGTATGACCTCTATAAAGATGTACACATATTTATATGTAGAGAATAGTAACTAAGATGCTTAAACTTCCATAGAGACAAAATCCAATGAACAAGAAAAGAAGCAGAACTTTTCTGGTATTGTTGTAACTAGTTTTGGATGTTGAAGGTCCAATGCCAGAGCCACAACGCTCAAAAACTAAGCGCTAAGGCTACGGTTTCTGTCTATTAATATGCACACGACGTCGAGGCATCCATTTCAGGGTGTTGAGCCGTCCAGTTCTGGCCTTCTGGGACCTACGATGCTCAGAGCTAGAGCTGCAACACCCAGTTTTTTGGTTCTAAAATGTTGCAGGTTCCAAGTTAACAGATTCAGTTATAGTAATTGACTTGATCCTTCAACTGATGCTAAAAATGCCACCACAATTCAGGTCCGCTTCTTCACCGTTTATGTAGTGGAAAGGACCCTCCACCTCCAACCATGAGGTTGGGTTGGAATCATTATGGGAGCAAAAGTGAGACACAGTCACTGTTGACTACTAGACAGTGGATTTGGAGGGGAGCCAAAAAAACAATATGCTTTGGTCATGAAGCACATAGACACAATACAGAATCATGATCACTATGAGTAGGAAATACTCCCAAGGAAGACTAAAAAGCTCAACTAACATTCACCTTATGGATGCAGCAGAGATAAGTTCATCATCCTTCTCCAGAACAATAGTATAGAACCCATTGTAGTTCAGCCGCGTAAAGTTTGACCTGGTATCAAAAGAGGAAAATAAAGATAAATTTATTTATCAACTAGACGAAGAAAGGCAAGTTCCTTAAGCATCAACCGTGTACACCATCACTGGGATCATTTAGTGTACAGGAAACTGTAGCATTAAAAAATGGATAACTTTTCAGAAGAATATAGTACAAAAAGAATAGAATCAAAATTTAGAATCCATTGAAAAGGAAAAAGTAGCATTTTCAGTGGGAACAACAAAAAATAATCACACATCAATACCATTGACATGTCCTGATGATCTGAGAAAACAAGAAAAAAAGAAAATTAAAAGCTTTTAACTTGAGCAAGGGAATTACTAGTTGTTCTAAAGCCATCTGGACCGCAGACTCCGTAATCCAAAAATCAACACACACATTCCACACTTCATATTTAGAACTGACAGAAGAAACAAACTCTATATGGAATTCTAAAAATGGCATTACTCACACAGACAAAGCATGCCTGAATAGAAAAATTCATTATAGCAACAAATTGGTTATGCTGTCGCTTTAACATAAATTCATGAGAACATATTATCACAAGCTTCAGAGATGCTCACCCGCAGCTATAAACAACACTCTGAATTACATTGATTTTACTTCGCTGGTCAACAATGGGCACAAAACACTCATTCATAATGGAGAAAGCAACAGCTAACTTGCAATTGCATTCAATGTCTACTAGATCATCAGTCAAATTTGTATCCCTGCCAAAATCACGATGTCGAAGAAGTCTCCAGCAAAATCCTTCATCCAACTTGTACCTTACACCAAGAAGCAATTGCAGGCCCTCAAAAATCTGTTGAAAAACGTGTAAGATTATTTCAGTGCATAGAAACTCAGATATGTGTGTGTGTGTGTATTGTATAGATATAGTTTACTCTTAGTACCCCACTTTGTGGGATTTCACTGGGTATGATGTTGTTGTTGTTTTTGTATAATTTACTCTTAGTCTGAGGAAGAATGTTCTAGATAGAATTCCAGCTTATAGCATGGTCATGGATCAAGTCAGACATCATCACTCACTGTGGGATAAACATTATATTAGTTACATTGTACTCCACACACTAATAAATCAGAGGATTAGCGATTGGCATTGGCGATTTGGCAACTTCTCTCTTCTTTTTCAACAGATTTCATCAAGTGCATGTGACAGATAAATGAACTGAACAACTTCTTCAAGGCTAGAAACAATGTGATCTAGAAGTTGCAGAAACTGCAATCTATCTAATTGGACAAGTGCAATACCTTCTGGCATCCCTTTCCGCAAAATGATAGATCTTTAGAATCAAAATCCTTAGCACCGTCACCAGGGACACAAGGCAAATGGACTGCAGAAGTCAAAGCAGAAATATTTGTCGAGTTCATCCAATTCATTTTACAAATTTAGAGCAAAAAATAATTAACAGAAGAGGATTCGAAATATACATTTTCCCTCACACAAATGGCATGTTAACAATTCAGAGACTAGCATGCCATCCCGATCATCATTCTCTGAGGAGTTTCTGACAACTGTCCCACAGAATTTGCATGAGCAATAAACACATCTCCAATCTCCAGAAGGTAACTTCTGCAACACATTCGAAAACAGTAAGACATACTTTTGCTCAAATTTTAGGAGTAAGTTGGGAGAGCTTATGAGAGAACCAGAGATTAAAATTTGAAATGAGACTATTGTTTTACCCAGCCGTCTATTAGAGAATTTACCCCGCCGTCTAATAGGTCGTCCAGAAACCTATTTTTTCTCATTCGTACAACCAACATCCATGACTTAAGATTACAGCTGGAATTGAGGCAATACTTTTTTCTTATCAATATGAAACCCAGATTGTAGCTGCTGAACAAAAATTCAAGCCATACAGTGACTACTAATTATTATCTTCTTGAACAAACAAACGAATATACAATATAACACCATGAGCAGATCTCATTCTTTCTACTGCTTACATTCTATTTTAGTCTCTTTATATGGTAAACCATTCTACCCTATCCAAGAGAACAGTGGTCATTTTCCACTTGTTCCCGTGGTGATCCAAACCTCCAACCTCATGGGTGGTTCCATTAACAGGTTACACCATATCACGTCCAACTAAACAACATGCTAAGAATGTTATTCCAAAATGCAAAACTCTAAATTTTAGGTAAGAATGGCATTAAGGGGATTTTGCTATGCATATTGGTTAAAAGGGGCTACAAGGTTCTCTGCTTCCTTTTAAACCCAAATCGAACCTGGAAGCGGTATGGCACAAACCTATACAAAACATCTACTAGGAAACCAATTAATAGAGTGATTCTAACATATATGACCTAAAACTTAAATTCTCTAGAAGTATTGAAGAAGAAAAAAGCACTGTACTCTTTTCAGGATTAACAGACGTGAGAAGAGAATATTATCATATTCTTTGAACATAGATTGAAATAAACTAAGCCAATACAAAGGAAAGAAAACACGGAAATAAAAAGCTAGAAGAAGATGTGTCTTACTTGAATATCTAAGCAGCTCTGGTGGAATGTTGAGGGGCAACTATCACAACATATCAAGTCACCCCCATCTCCACAAATGTTGCATGTATCATCATTGGGGTCATCACCAACAATATCCACAGAATGAAATGCAATACGATCCATTTCTTTCTGCTTATTCCACGAGTCTACTAGACATTGCAAAAGAGACTGTCCTGACTGCAGAAACACATTCTCAAATGGCGTACCTAGCTTACTTCCAGCATGGGATTCAAAATCAGTAAGCTTCAATGTCTCACCACAACAGCCACAACAAATTCCATCTCCCTTGATCTTTCCTTCATGCTTCAATTTTTTTCTTTCGCCATAAATGTAGTGCACCTGAGAATCAGATTGAATAACCCCTAACTCAATCATCCACGCTAGAAGAGTGCGCTTCCCATCATACAGTATAAACTCATCACCATCTGAATCAACCCCTCCCTGAGAGCTACGTGCCAATAGAGCAGGCTTTCTGCGATGTCCATCTTCCGTATTTGGTCGCAACTTTTTCCTCCGTACTCCTGTTTTGGAGCCAACACTTCCTTTATGGTCATTTTCTTGCTTGTTTTTGGCAGATTGCTTCTTGGATAGCTTCAGTTTGGTCATTTTCTTGCTCATTTTCTTGCTCATTCTACTTCCATCATCCTTTTGCTTCTTCTTTCCATCGTTCTCTTTTTCTTTCCTACACCTGAAAAGTGTGCTGAATACCTCCTCCGCGATAGGAGTAAATGCAGAATTGGTCTTATCGTCAGCTTCTCCAGATTCAACTTTCTTTTTGAGCCTCTTGTATGCCAAAGTGACTGACCAATGTTGCCTTCCTTCAGGATCATAAAAAATTGCATCAGCATACTTTCTCGTTGCCCTCTGCCTGTACTCAATAGTCCAACCTGCCTTCACAAGCATATCGATTATCTGATTTCTAATTGCCTGTTTTTGTTCCCTAAGACCCGACTCCATCACCTCAGGCTTGTTTCCTTTCAATTTACTTTTCTTCGCATGATGTGGATCACTGCTGAGCCTTTTGTTTCGACCATCTCCAGGACCATCATTATTAGCTTCGGCATTTGCTTGATCAGTGTCTTCCTCATACCCAGAAGCCATCTCCTTTTTGATGTTGACCACCTCTTCCACAGCATTTGTCTGATTCGCCTTTAGCTGCTTTGAACCCCTAACAAGACCATCTGCTTTTTCATAATTCGTGCCTCTCTTGGGACCCCTCAATTTATCTTTTTGGCTACTCGTCGGACTGGAAATTTCATTTCTGCCTTGCATCTTTGGAGGTCTTCCACGACGGCCCTTCAACTTTGGCCTTCCCCTCTTTTTCGGGACTGCATTATCGTTTACCCTTGTCTTAAGTATTTTGTCAGAAGGATCAATTTTGCTCTCTATTTTTTTACTGGACACACCTACATCCTTCACTCTATGAACATGCTTCTCACCATCAACAACTGCCACTGTCTGGGACCTCAAGACCCTTTTAAACGGACCCAAAGAAAGCGCTGTGTTCACCTTCTGTCTTTTCACTTGATCATTATCAGGACACTCAATACCCACCGCTTTCTTTCTTTTCCTCCCTCTGCGTCTCTTCCCAGGCTTAATCTTGCATTCATCACCATTGGCATCAATTTGTTCCTCGTCAGTGAAATCGTCATCGTGATATTCAGCATAATCCACTTTAATTCTTTTCCTTTCACTGCCTCTCCTGCCAGACGTATTCTCGCCTTTAGCATTGCTTTTATCAACTTGCACTTGGGTACTCCAATCTTCCTTAAGAGATACCGAGTCATGAGAAACATCATCCTTTCTTGAATCCTTCACCTCCTTCTTTTTCCTCCCTCTCCGCCCTTTGCCCTTAGCGACATCACCCTTTCCACGTGGCTCACCGTTACCATCAGCAGCTACATCGTCCTCAATTTTAATCACTTTGTCACAATTTCTTTCTCCTGAAGGACTCAACTCAGACAAACCCTCTCTCTCGAGCTCCAAACGACACAAAGTTTCATCCTTTGTCGAAACCACCACTTTCTTTTTCCTCCCTCGACGCTTCTTAACAACAACTTCCACTCGATTCTCATCCGGAACCTTCTCCTCCTCGACAACTTGACCAACACTTCCCTTAACCTTATCAGAGTCAACATCACCAATGATACCTTTATTAGGGTCATTTTCACACCCACCATCATTATTTTCACAACCACCATCATTATTTTCACATACATCTTTAATAGACTCATTCAAATCAAGATCTTGTCTAGAACTTAAGTCAGTAATAGTCAAAGTAGACTCCATTTGCTCAACTGGATCCCTATTCAAATCCAACCCATGTTTCTCTTTACTACACTCTTCCATCTTGATTTTTTTTTTTTTCGCTAAAATTAGGTTTTACACCACAAAACTCGTGAAATCAAGAACTACAAAAACCCCTAAAACAGTACCAAAAATTAGAACACTGATTTAAAAAAAAAAAAAAATGAAGTCTCACCAAGAAAGTTTTTCAGGACCATGAAATCTGTGGACCATCAACATCATAGAAAACAACTGTTACAATAAATTTCGATAATTCCAAGTAAAAATATTAATATTAGGGGCGATTTTGGGTTTTAGTGAGAGAAAAGAGTTGTTCTGGGTTTTAGGAGTAATGTCTGTTTAGAAAGAAAGGGGGGGTATGTATTTTCACTTTTTGACACATTTTTCGTTTTTATGTTTTCGAGGTAAAAGAAGCTGGAGGGCCAATTGTAATTTTTGGAGGGAGAGACAATTATTTTCGGTTTATTTTTCCATTTTCCCTCCATTTGTGTGTTTACCAAAAATATAAGTTGAATCCAAGAATAGAATATTTAGAAGTTAAAGTAATGATCCAACTTAAATTTCAGTTCAAACTGGTAGAGATTTCAAATGGAATTATAATTTAATGTGCAAGTGGAGTTTCATTAAAAATATGAATTTATATCGGTAATAGTTTTGATGGTCAACTGGTCGCAAGTTCTTTCTTCCTTGGGAGATTGAGCCGTAAGAATGGAGTCATCTTTGCTAGAAGCATTGTATCTCCCAGAGTGGGACACCGGATATTGGATGAGAAAAAAAAGATTGGATCTACGTTCAGTTTGAGTTCTCACCGTGAAAATTGATGTGTGAATTTTTATGAACGGTTCGATTATTTTCACGTGTTATTTGTTTTTTTTTTTTGGGGGGGGTTGGTTGGTGGGGGGGAGGAGGGAGGTGAGGAGCCTGGGGGGGTTGGTTGGTGGGGGGGAGGAGGGAGGTGAGGAGCCTTCGCGCGTTGGCGCTTTTATTTATATTCTTTCTATTTTTGAATTACTAATGGAAATAATTAACCTCTCTTACTAGAATGGGAAAATGCAATCTCGACACTATATTCGTATTGATTGTGAACTACTATTGAATTAATCTTAATTTGTTGTATGTTATATTCTTCATTAGTTTTTATGAGCTGTCATAATCTAATATTCACAGTTATGCTAAAAGAAGAGGGAATTTTTTTGAATGTGTCCAATAATTGTTTGTATATTAAAAATAATAGCAAAACAAAACTTGGGCATTGTTATTGTTATTATTATTGAATATGTAAAGGGGGTCTATATTATTATAATTTATAAAAGAAAAAAAATTAACTGATCATGTGCAACTTTTGTGGAGTATAAATTTCTTATTTTATGGAGTAAAGGTCACTAACTCGAGTTGACATAACAAGTGTAAAATTTTACTAGTATTTAAATTGAAGCAACAAGCGCAAAACCAGGGGCAAACCCGCGGTTGCTACCTCGTACTAATCGACCATTTGACAAAATAATCTTTCTATAATTGTTGCCTCTCTCTCTTTCAAATTTTAAGTTTTTTCATTTTTTAAAATCTGCTTTATCTTTTTATATGTAGTAAATTTTTACATCTAATAATCCACATCGCATATTTAAGATAACAAGATTTAGGAACATTTTAGTGCATATACATGCATCTTTAATTTAGGATCATAAAATTCAACAATTTTTTTTTTTTACTTTTCTAAAACTATAAACAGGAGTATTACTCAAACTAAAGTACATAAAATAAACCAAGCAAGAAAATTTCACAGTTTTCAGATAACGTTATCTTATATATATATATATCACATGTAAGTTCTTTTTCAAATAAAATATCCTATATTCATATGTTAGTTTTCTTACATATTTTGTCACAAAAAAGAGGGAAAATGCATAAAATCTCTCCTTTGCTTGTCCCCAAAATTCACTTTAGCAATTTAATTTATGGGTAATTTTTTATCTCCTTAAATAACTTTCAAGTGAATTTAATACTTTCTCAAAAAATAATATGACAAGGGAGGTGTTTTCACTCTCCCAAACTTGCAGGGAAAAGAGAAAAAAAGATTAAAAAATTGACCAAAATTAAATGCATTCAAATATCAAATAATTAATTAACATTTGCGCCTAACCATATGGGCACTTGGTCTTCGTGTCGCGATGATCGAGATGAAGATGTAATTTTTCGGCAGCTGCGAGGTAGACGAATCGCCTTATCCTTCAAGACTCCAGGTGTGGAAGGTGCAGCTTTTTTCAAGTGCTTATCCATAATTCATTTCTGATCCAACGATCTCCGACTTCGATAAACTACCACCTTGATCCCTTCACATTTCTCTTTCCTTCACCAAAACCTATCAATTCTCCGTGTTAGGGTTCCATTCGGGACTATTATCGCCATCGAAGGAGCTGAAAAGAGAAGGAGCGTTGGTAGAAGTTGATATATAGGGGTGAAACGTTCGCGAATGGAGCTCTGCCAGCAGCATTTTCGTTGTCCGATCTGTCAACCGGCAATTGCAATGAATATTCTACTTCATCAAGTTATCATGTTGTGGAGAAGAGATGGCTAGGGTGGGTGAAAAAGGAAAAAAGAATTTTAGAAGATATATAAATGATACTTTAACACGTAGAGGTGCATGTAGAACACCTCCTACCATTAAGTGTGGTTTTGGGCTTATAAGTAGGTTTTAAATTCACTTGAAACAAAATAAAGGGTAAAAAAATAACCGTAAAATTAAATTGGTAAAGTAAATTTTGAAGACAAACTAAGAAGGGCTTTTATGCATTAAAAAAAATCAAAAAATTAAAACAAAACCTTTCTCTGGACTTATGTACAATCCTATAATACATTTCCTCAAAACCATATAGGTTCTCGAACTTTCAGATGTTTTTCTTCTAACATTTGTTTTGAACACGCCTACATTACATCAGGATGTGTGTTTTTCTCTGTCTGACTTTTCCTCACAAAGTGAGAAAATGTGATTGATGATAATCACAAAATTCGAACAATTATAAAATGGGAGATAATCCACTTTGATTCTTCCCGCAAATGTACTCCTCTATTCACTTTTACTTGTCCACCATTTCAATAATAAATTTTCATTTTTACTTATCATTTTTCGCATATCAAGATAAGACAACTTTTTTCTTCCAATTTTATCCATAGTATCAAATACCCACTTCAAATCCTTTTTTCAAATCCAATAAAAATATGCCCCAATTAATATAGGTAAATTGATAAATTATGCGCTTCATTTATTATTTTCTTAAACAGCGTGAAAAGTCCAAAATGAACAAATAAATATGTAAGCATTTTCTTTATACTACGAACAGTCAATTTGACAAAAAAGAGAATAATTTGGTAACAACGGCAGAGAGAAAAATATTTTTTTGAAACGGCAGCGAGAAAAATATTCTAACAATCCACTCAATTTTGATGATGAACTAGTCGTACTTGAACATGCAAAATATATTGAAGTAACCCGAACAAAATTGAAAAGAGTCTACAAAAAGTTCCCATAAAAGCATAAATGATACGGCATATCTAGGCAAAACATTTCTCCCGCTTCGTCTACAATTACTAACAGATTACTTCTTCTTGGCATCTCCAGCCTTTGTCTGCAAGTTTCATGGAACAATATCATTAGCATGAGAAGAATGACACTATGAACCAAAAAAACCAACAAAAAAGCTATTTTCTCTTGTTCATAAGAACAAAAGACAGATATGGAGATAACAATCTTTACCTTCTTAACACCCCGAACTTTCTTGGCTCTGTTCTTCCTCTCCTTCATTTGCTTCCTGGACTTCTCCACCTTAGTGTCCAATCCATTCTGCAAAAGTTGTTAAATGGTAAAATTAATTAGCAACCATACCAGACTGATGCAATCATTAAGTTCAAAGTATAGTTGTACTCAACATAGTGGTCCTCAATTTTCCTATTACTTAAACTGATATTTTGATGTAAAGGATATCTTTATCATAAGGCGAGAGTTTAAGATGGGTATGTTAACCAACTCCATTATTAACACAAACCCTCCATTGAGAACTTCTAGGCTACCTTGCCCGAGGAATAGTTTCTCGGAGAATACTAAAGGGTGAAAGAATTTCTCTTATCTGTAAGACAGGTACTCAGAATACATATTGGGTTATAATGCAGAAAATAGCTCAATGTCAAACACTTTTTTCTTGTTTTTGGGATAAAACTAGCTCAAGATACATATCCAATAAAGCAACAATCTCAAATGCATACTGGACAAAAGATACTGAATAAAAGGATAGGGCAAGAGGAAAGACATTTAAAGTACTTCCAAAGACACATGATTGATTATGGTCTAATAGCTTTTATACAACATTGCTCAAGCAAATGCAATCTTGCAGGTTGCAATTGGTTTCGGCAGCATATGAGCTACAATGATAGACATCTCAAGATAAACAACGAACTTCTAAAAAGGCAGAAACTGAGATTGTTGCTTATAGAAAAGTCGTAATTGGACGCCATCTTAAACTCTATGGCAAATAAATCAGGTTTGCTTTGGGTCTTTTGAAGCATTACATATAAGATAATCTTCTAATCTAGAGCTCCTAAACAACGAACTTCTAAAGAGGCAGAAACTGCACATGACCATTTTCAACAGCAATTCTACAACAGTATCCATTAGAATAGAAATAGCACAGATTAAGATGGATACGAATAGGAGAGGAGATTTATCTGAGAAAAATACAAATACTTGAATGGACATGCATGTAATGAACACTAACTACTCTGTTCTCCCAACTTCTCTAGTTATCCCTAGCTCTGTGTGAACAAGCAGACACAACGTAATCCCCTAGAGTAGATTATAGAAAAGTTGTAATTGGACGACATCTTAAACTCTATGGCAAATAAATCAGGTTTGCTTTGGGTCTTTTGAAGCATTACATATCCCCTAGCTCTGTGTGAACAAGCAGACACAACGTAATCCCCTAGAGTAGATTATAGAAAAGTCGTAATTGGACGCCATCTTAAACTCTATGGCAAATAAATCAGGTTTGCTTTGGGTCTTTTGAAGCATTACATATAAGATAATCTTCTAATCTAGAGCTCCTAGTCAACACCCCCCCCCCAAAAAAAAAAAAAAAAAAAAAAAAAAAAAAAACCCAGCTAAAAGCACAATTAAGAAACAAAATAGAAACCGATGCTTTAGGCGGACAGTATATTAGTTAGGTCTTGCTGGTTGGTTTCAAATCACACAATGAACTAACGATCCTAGAATTAAAGAAACAACTCTAACAATAGATAACCATCTGGTATTCATCAATCCATACCATCAATTACATATCCTAAAGCACATAAACTTGCACAAACGTAGAAATAATAGGATGTCTTACCCTGATCAGTCTGTACTTTGGCTCGTACTTCTTTGCATTCTCAACAGAGTCGTAGATCAAACCAAACCCAGTAGATTTGCCTCCTCCAAAGTGGGTTCTGAACTTGAATACAAAGATGGCATTTGGATCTCTCACTTCATACATCCTTGCCAATTTTTCTTTCAACTCAGCCTGCAATATCAATTTAAACAGGTGAGCTATGAAAAGCTACAGAATCACAAGAACCTATAAATAGTAAACTATCCAATCCGACCCATTAAATATGGGTTGGATAACAGCCCATTTAAAAACGGAGTATTTAGAAGGATAATATGGATATTCATATTACAATACCCAAGTATCTGCTTGTAATTTTTCATGAGTTCTTGCTTTATGGGAGTCTAAAACTTATTTTGACTTTTAGCTTACGTTCTCGCCTGAACCCATGTCAGTTAACCCATTTTAAATCCGTGTTATATAACAGCAGGTTGGACATTCTATTTGTTTTTTGTTTAACCTGTTTGCGACACACACATATACCCGCGCGTTAGACACTCCTAGGATAAACTAACCACTGATGGGTTTACAAACTGAGCATAACTGGGAAGCTACAAGTTATCATGCTCTGGGAATTACAAGATAAAAACTTTTGTTTTAATTTCCGCAAAGACCACTAGGGTTCAGCACAAAATCATAAATAAGCTCTACGAGAGATTGTCGTCAAGTAGGTCTTACTGTCAATCAATCAACTTTTACTCAATCCCAAACTAATTGAGGTCAGCTATATAAATACCTATATTCATTTGGCTTATTCCAGTCCAAAAAAAAAACATAAGCAAAGCCCATCATGTTAGCTAAATAGTTATTAGCACTATCCCTCCTATAACTAACTCTAGAAGTGAATATCTCCAAAGCATAAACACAAACAAGCAAATAAGGTGATTTATGAAAAAAGAAGACCAAGAATTGTTCTAACCTTGGAAACATTGGCTCTTCCAGGATGCAACACATCAATAACCTGAAAAAATCAAAAAGGGATAACAAACAGAGTAAGCATTAGATTTAAATGATAAAAAGGGTCAACAATTTAAAGTACTTACGAATTGTTTCCTTGCAAGAAGCCTATTGGTCATGAACTTCCTAGTTCTAATAGTCACTGCCTTGTCCGCCATATTTTGTCCCTGTAAGCAACGAAATAAACTTTCAATACAATTTACCATACACACATTCACTAACATAAGTAGAGAATAATTATACAGTGGTGAAAATAATACTTTTGTTGATTGCTACTCCGGCGACTCTCTCTCTCACTTTCACTCTCTGTGCTGCGCCTCCGTTTTGAGCTGTGTGTAAATCTTGCTCGATAGACTTTAGGGTTTTTAAAAAGGCTTTCTCTAATTCTTTGTGTTTATTTTGGGCCGTGGGCTTAGACGTCCGCCTGGACCTTATTTCCGAACTATACAATCTTCCATGGGTCATTTGCACTTCTATCCCTCTTTTGTGTTGGTCTTTAATTTTGTCCCTCGTAACAAATATAATTCTTTTGCTGGACATAAGTTCATATTTGTGGGGCATAATATCTTATAAGTTATGCCTCACTAGGCATAATTTTAATTCTTAAAGGGAAAAAATTCAGATCAACTTATGGAAGGGTAAAAATTAAAGACCAACCCATTTGAAGGCCAATTCGTGCGATTTCATCTGGTCAGTTTGCACGATTCCCCTTCATAAGGACTGGTCTTCAATTTTTGTCCCTCAATTCGCTGGTCATTAATTTTTTCCCTTTGCTTAAAAAGGTGACCGAAAATATCCAGAGGTTCTGAGTTCGACACTCAATAGAGTTGAAAATAATAATAATTTCGCAAGGCATAAGTTTCTATGCCTATTCGGGCGAAGTTACATAAAACCTAAACCGCAGAGACTTTTTGCAAAAGTCTTGCATTGCGATTTTTTTTTTTTTACTGAGCGGGGGTTCGATCCTAGAACCTCGGGATATTTTCAGCTACCTTTTTAAGCGAAGGACAAAAATTAATGACCAGCCAATTCAGGGGGGGAAATTAAAGACCACCCCAAAAAAAGGATAATCGGCGCAAAAAAATGATTTCATCTCCTTCAATGGATCACATCACAGCAAGTGCACGGATGGCCAATTTTTGGGAATCCTATTTACATTATGGCCTAAGTTCATAAATCTTACTCCCTCTGTTTCAATTTATGTGAGCCCTTTGGAGAGTCTACAAGGTAGTTCTTTGATCACGTTTTCCTTACAGTTTTCCTAATTTATTTAAATTATAAATTATCATGACTTATAGTACTTCTAATGTAGTTTCTAAATATATAAATTTTATTTTTACAAACTTGATAAGTCTATGCCAAAATTTAAGGTCAAAGTTATAATGTGACTCTCGTACTCCGAAAAAATTCACATAAATTGAAACGAAGGGGTATATTTTAACTATTTTTCACTCAATTTCAAATATAAATAATTGAAATTAAAAAAAAATATGCATTTGAAATCATAACTTCATATATGTATGTCTAAAATCTATATATAATATAAAGCTAGGCATAGATAAAGTGATGTGGCACCTCTCTATGGCCACCATTCCTATTTATCTTTTTTCTCCTTTTTTTGCCATTTTATTCTTTAACTTCTTACCAAAATCTACTAATTAATTGGATAATCATAAAGTAAATAGTCAAATAAATTTTTTGTTGCAACAGTCGAACCACGTAAAACTTTGTAATAAAGCTCAATTAACTCTCTCATTCAACCCACATTAATGAAAGAAAAATTTCCAAGAATTACAGGTACTGTTTTTTAACCTTTCAAATTCCTTAGTTATGGAGGAATAGAATCCGAATAGTCTTCAGTAGTCACTACACTTATAAATACACCACAAATAAAAATATGCAACCATGCAAAAGGTGAATCAAATTTCCTCAAGTAGCTGAATGTTTCAGAAATCTATCCTTCACAATCCTCCTTTCTTGTGGTCTTTTTTTTTTTTTTTTAAATCAATTATGCCCATATGGGCTTTTTATTAATTTCAGAAAAAATAAAGTTCAAAAGCCCAATCCAAAACCGGGTCGGCCCAAAAAGGGAAATAAAGAAAACAAAGCAACAGAAAAAACAAATATGAAATGTGACTTTCCTAAATGAAACCCTAAAAAGTCGGGGCTTCATCTCTTTCTTTCTCCGCCTGTGTCGCTGCTGTTCCTCGACGCCGGTGGTGCGAAGGTGATGAATTCCTTTCTGATTCGCACCTCCAGTTGTGGAATCATCTTCTTGTTGAAACACTTCCAGGTAAACTCAGCTTCAATTAGCTGATCTACCACCTCGATGTTGAGCTTGTGCAATTTTTGAGCAATTTTTGAGTTCAAGTGTGTGATCTGTGTTGAAGACGAAGAAACTTTCCTCTCAAATTCTCGGTGAGTGGCTCTGCTTTCATCTTTGGTTTTTATTCCTTTCGTTGTATATTCAACTGAAATCCTTCTCTTTGAAATCTGTATGACCTGAATTGGTGTTTGTTGAGCTTGGTTTCGCATCAAATTCATGTGTCGATGTTGGGTTGAAGATGTGTTCTTGAAAGGTAAAATACACCTCCCAAATCTTATTTGTTGTTCCTGTAACTTCTCCATTGCCTTGATGTTATGACTTGTTCATTTCTAATGGTGGTTTGGCTGTATGTATACGTTACACTCTCTGTTAACTTTAAAACAAATAAAGTTGATCTCTGCCTATTTGAATGAGCACCGTACGATGCTAATACCACAAATAGACTTTCAACCCACCTTACTTGATCAAAGTTAACCTTAAGAAAGTACGTATATGCTCTCTGTGTTGCTTCCCTTAGTTCTTTGCCGGTTGCAAATTCGACTGCTGCCCTTTTTTTTTTTTTACTGCACTTTTGTTGCTTTTGCTTTTGTTTCCTGATACTTAAAAAAGGTACCTGCAAAAAAGGGGACAAACAGTTAGAATAAAACTCCTCTGATATGCTCCTCTGATCTGCTCCTCCTGTGACCCTCTCATCTTTAGCACCTCCTGATTCTCAAGTATGGTACCTGACTTTTGTCACTATTCAAAATTCTTCTCATATGTGTTCTTAAATCCTGAAAATTCTGAGATTGAAAAGACCCATGATCTAAAGCATAATTTGCTAGTGCATCAGCCAATTTGTTTGCCTCCCTCAACGTGTGAGTAAACAAGACATTCATATCCCTACTCGCTTCGTAATCTCTTCCACCCACCCAAGAATGTTCCATGGTGGTTTCCAACCATTAGCCAAGATTTTCTGCACCATTTCGAATCGCTTGAATGATTATATTCGAAAATCTTTGCTTTTGGTATATTTCAAAGCCTCTTGAATTGCAACAATCTCGACCGTATTAGTAGCAAAACCAATGTCCTCGCCTTGTGTACGTATTAGGTTTCCTTCGGTAATCCCTTACACGAACCCATATGCACTTCTTCCAGGGTTACCCCTTGATGCCCCATCAGTGTTACAAACACACCACCCTAGTGGTGGTAATTGCCACATCACTTTAGTAACTTTTAGCTTTGCTCTTCCAGATTCCATCGTTTGAATCAGGTCACTCCATTTGTTAGGTAAATCCCTAAATGAGGGATTTCTAATTTGAACTAGCCTTTGAATAGTTGAATACACCTGATATATGACTTTGCATGCAATACTTCTTTGCCCATGTTTGATTCCATTCCTTCTCTTCCATAATTCCCATAGAATAATTGATGGAACTGCTTGATATATCTGCTTCAGCCTATCAGTTACCGGTGCTTGCCACCACTTCAGTATTAACTGTTGCAGATGTAAACCTTCCATATTAATGCCAACCCTGAGACAAAAATATGACCATGTCCCTTTAGCAAGATCGATGAGAGAAAAAAGATGATGTATTGTTTCTTCCTTAGGTTTGAACAACACCAAAGATCTAGATACCATATTAAAATTCATTTTCTTCAAAACATCATCCAAAGGTAATTTGTACTTCCAAAGATCTCCACAAAAAGAAGGATATTTTGAAAGGTAAACTTCTCACCCACATGCATTTATATCTGTCCAATTCTTGTCCCCTTAATCTGATAAACTCCCAGGCTGATTTTACAGAAAAACCCCCCTTTGAATCCAACAACCACCATGGTTTATCGGGCCTCCTTGGCTCCCTAGGTGGTCTGATTTTGGTTGTTATATGCTCTACCACCTCATCACAAAACTTCATTCAAATTTCTTTGCAATATTCCAGTTACCCTGAGTTACAACTTCATGGACATTCTGAATTCTATCATCATATCTGTCTTCAGAGATCACATAATAAAGAGCCCCTAAACCTGTCCAATTATCAAACCAAAACTGAGAGTCCCCCATCTGAACCTGCCACCAAATCTGATGCTCTATCAATTCCCTGACCTCCAACATCTTTTTCCAAGTTTGGGTTCCATACTTCCATTGCACAATCACGCATTTTCTTTTCTCGTACTTATTAGTTATGAAAGCACTCCAAAGAGAAGGTTTAGTTCTTAAATTCCACCATAATTTGCGTAATAAGGCAAGTGACACATCATGAAGCGATCTAAATCCCATTCTTTCCGAACGTAGGTATACACAATTGATTCCATGAAACCCAATGTCTGCTTCTACCACCAATAGTATTACTCCAGAAAAATTGTGCAAACATCTTATGCATTTGATTAATCACCCCACTTGGTGGATTAACTGTTGAAAGCAAATGTACTGGCATACTCTGAAGAACATGCTTTATAAGAATTGCCCTTCCACCAAAGGACAACATCTTACCCTTCCATCCCCGCAAATCACCGTTCATAATCTTGATGAGCAAAGCATTGAAGAATTCCTTCTTTCTTCTCGCAATGATATATAGGACATCCCGTATATACAAAAGGAAATTCTTTCCTATTGATACCAGTTACTATCTCCACAGTAATGCTAATGTCCCCAAGAACATTTTTATGCATATAAACTGAGCTTTTCTCCATATTTATCTTCTGACCAGAAGTTTTTTCATATTTCTTCAAAATCTCCATTATCAGTTGTAGAGAAATGACATCTGCTGATGTAAAAATGATCATATCATCAGCATATGCAAGATGATTCACCTTAGGACTCCACTTGGCATTCCAAAACCTTTAAAGCGAGGTTTCGATGCAAAACATTTAGGTTCCTAGAAAGAACCTCTCATTGTTAGATAAAAAGAGTAGGGGATAGAGGGTCCCCTTGTTTTACTCCCCTGGAAGATCGGAAGAAACCATGTTGTTGACCATTGACCAAAATAGAATACCAGTTATTGCTTATGATCCTAAAGACCATATCCACTAATAACTCTAAAACCCAACTTTCCGAGGACTTTTGTTAAAACAACCAAGAAACCCTATCATATGCCTTAGCCATATCCACCTTCATTACCACATTTGCCTCCTTAGATCTCAATCCGATGTCCGAAATAATCTCGTGTTAAGAGAACATTTTCCACAATACTCCCGCCTTGACAAAACCAAATTTCGATTCAAAGAAATTATATCCTCTAGCTTATCCACCAATCTCTCACGAATCAATCTTGAAAAATTTTATTCACAAAATTGCTCAAACTAATAGGTCTCATATCGAGAAGGTATTTATGACATCCTTCTTTGGTAATAAGACCAAATTTGCGAGTAACAAATTTAGGCAAGTCATCCCCACAAAAGAAAGATTTTAGCATATTAGTCACATCATCACCAATAATTTCCCAAGATGTTTGATAAAAAAGTCCAAGAAAACCATCGTCCCCCGCACTCTCTCCATTTAGTTTAAACACCACTTCTTTAACTTCCTCACTAGTTGGCATTGCTTCAATCCACATGTTATCTTCCTCAGAAATCAGTCTTGGCAGGTGTGTTAGTATATCAAAATCGGGGTCATCTTCTTTAGTGAATTGATCCACATAGAATCTAATGGCTTCATTAGCAACTCCAACTGAATCTTCTATCCAGTTCCCATCAGCCCCGAATTCTGTTTAGTTTCAGCCTCTTTCTTCTCCCCTGCACATAGGCATGAAAACCTAGTATTTCTATCCCCGTCCTTAAACCATTGCATTCCCGCTTTCTCGCTTCCAAAATTCCTCTTCCAAATGTAAGTATCTATTCAGATCGGCCCGCACCTTCTCGTAACCTTTCCCTATTCGGGCGGTGAAGGTTGTGTTTCAAATAGATTTTTCATGAACCTTAATCACTTCCTCCAAGGCTTCTATTTCTTGAAAATATTGCCAAAAGTGCTTTTACTCCACCGAACCAAAGACCTTCACCTTTTCAATTTATGATGAAAAAGTATGAAAGGATTTGCCATGAAGTCACCGACTAATGCTTCTTAACCGTCTCCATAAAACTCTCATGCTTAACCCAAAAATTTAGGAATTTAAAAGGCTTTTTGATAGGGTAACTTCACCAAATATGAAATTAATAATGGAGCATGATCGACCCATTCCCGATCGATGAGTAATTTTTATACCATTGAATTTAGTCCGAAAACCCGATTACCCAAGCATCTATCCAAATTTTGAAAATACAACTTCTCCACTTTGACCATTCCACCAAGTGTATTTACTACCATTAAAACCCAAATCAGAACTCCACAATTCGAATACAAACTCTAAAATCTTGAATTTCATTGATGGTGACAGTAATCCACCAAATTTTCCTCCTCATCGCCGATAGTATTAAAATCTCCCCTATCAACCACGGCACATCCATGTTTACACTACATCTTCTAAAGAGTCCAAAGTTCCATTCTTTCAAACTCGTGAACATTTTGCATATACTAACGAAATCACCATTTCATCCCGATTTCCTTCCGAAGGATAGTTTAATTGCCAAGTTGTGGGTGATCCACTAACACTTGACAATCAAACATTTCATCCACAAAAGCCCAAATTTTCCCTGAATTGTTTACTAAAGCATGCTGCAATCCAATTCTCCTCCTGTATTCCTCCAGTTTGTCAGATGGTTGAAAAGGTTCCATTAATCCTATGAAACCAAACTGATACTTCTGATGCATTTTGATTATTCTTGTAAAAGACTCCATTGTATTAACTGATCTGATATTCCATATGATTGCGTTCATCATGGATTACTGATCCTGCTAACCTGTCTTCTAGTATGAACACCACTACTAGGTGGTGCACTTGTGTCTCCGATCGCTTTTTGCTTTACCCCACCTTTTTCAATCATCTTAGGAGAGAGATCACCAGCTCTACTAACTGCTTTTATGTTTTGATCAATTGAATGCACATCCAGGTCTTTAGCTCCACTCTTCAGATTGGTGTTGGCTTTGGATTCCCCAACTAAAGTTACCGTCCTTGTCTTTGCTAATAGCCTTGATGTCGTGGTTCTCCGTTGAATGCTTCTTCGAAATTGGTAAACTAATACTTCACCCCATTATTTGTTGAGTTATCTTCATTTGCTATGATTTCTTGTTGTTGCCTTACTGCTCCATCAAAATCTTCTAGAGTGTCAGGTCCTTGAAAATTTTCTCCTATAGTCACTTTATCTTCACCTGGTGGATCTGATGATGTGTTCAGAATTAGCTGCTTTGTTGTTTTTGTAATATTACTTGAAACACTGCCCTCAACTTGTGTGCTTGGACTATTGCTTTTGCGAACCGTTCTCACTTGTCGTCCCTACTGGGCGTTCTCCCTTTCTTTTATTGGGATCGGATGGTGACGTTCTTGAAACCCTGCAAGATTGTTCTTTTTAAACTTGATGGTTATGTTTTCCACTGATGGTTTGCTGCTCCCCTTCTCATTGATTATATTTTGGCTCTTTGCTGTAGTTTCCTCTGTTTGTTTCTCCTTATTCACATTACTACTTGCTGCCTCCCTTGGTTGTGCTACCTGCTTTTCATTAATGCTTTGCACAAAGATTAACATGGCTTTCTTTTTCTTTTACATCATGTTGTTCATTTACCTCGATCCAAGATCTTAGCATTTTCATCACTCTCGATTGCAAAAGCATTTTGAATCTTCACTTCATTATGTTTTTGCCGATTATTTGTCCAAACTTTCCCCATATAATTCCGCTTTTATCTTTGATGTACTTATTTCTTCTTTTTTGCATCCATTCTTGCCTTCCTTGGATATTTTTTCCATTTCTACCAGTGGTAAACTGATTTCTCTGATTGGCCTCTGCTTTTTGATTTGCATTTCTTTCTTCTTCATTGATCTTTCTAAGTTCCTCTCTGTATTGCTTCTCCAATTCAGGGTGCAAAGCTCTACATTCAATTTCAGCATGGCCTTGCAACTTGTAATGTTTGCAATATTTTGGTAAGTAATCATATTGGATATTAATCCATTTAGATTGTACTTGCCCAGTGACTTCATCCTCTTCTGATATGTGAATCCTCTTTGGATGTTCAACTACTAAATCTATCTCCACTTTTACTTTTGCGCAGCTAGGCCTAGTTAAGTTGATTGCCATATCCGGTGTCATGGTTTGCCGGATCGCTAAAGCTAAAGAGAAAACTGCGCTTTAGCAAAGAAATTGGGAGGTAATTACGGGAAACCGATCCAGCTACGGAATGGATGTTTCTTCACCAGGCTTGAACCAAGGATTCCAAATGAAGGCCTCATCTGACAGTATCTTGATTGTACTTTGATGTAGTATGCAGGAGTAGATAGTATTTTAACATAGTCCTCAAATAAAGATAGCCTAATCAGTATATGTCTATCTTCAAGTAAGCCGATAGTATTTTTACCCTTAATTGAACATTGCTCTGGGATCGCAGTTCTCAACTCCTTGATGTCAATAATGTCATAAGAGAATTTACCTATAATGCGCATATTGCAACTCTTCTTGAAGTATCAATTGCTTTACCTCTGATGATTTCCACGAAACATGTGGCTCCCCATTGATATATACGACAGGTTTTGGTGGTACTACTTGTGTAACAGTGTGTTCTGGTGCCTTAAAGAAAGCAGCATAGTTTGTGTGTGTAGGTAAAATCGGATTGGGTAGCGTGTCATTGGTATTTATTGTGGTTGTAGGCAAACTAGGAATGGTACCAGATTTTGTAGAAGATGAAGGTAAAGTGGTGTTAAAATGATTGAAAACGGGAGTTGTTGTATTTTGTGGTGGTGATGTAAGTGGTACAACCCCAGGAGGGGGCTGCCGTATCGGATCGACGTCGGCCATCGAGGTATGCTAAGTTTAAAGATGATTAGGGTTATAATTTGAGGAGAGAAGAGAGAATAGTCACCCCTTTCTTGTGGTCATTATATATTTTGAATTTTTTTTTAAGTCATACTTCCAAAACATATTATTCAACTTTCATTAATTAAAGCTTTGATCTTCTGTTTTGCAGGAAGTGGCTGAAAGATAACTTCAACGGATTTCTGCGAACAAGTTTTCGGCGTCCCGTTAATCATATGCTTGAAATTCATAGAATTTATATTTGGAATATGTTTTCTTAATATCCGTTCTTTTCCTAATTGTAAGTCAATATTTTATGTATATGTTAGAATTATGTTAAGCTTTTCACTTATCAAAAGAAAAAAGATGCTCGGTTTTTCAATTATTGGAGTTGTAGAATTTTAGAATGGGGCCCTCGTCTAACTTGGTAAAGTTGTTGTCATGTGACCAAGAGGAGTAGGTGGTCGGCGGTGAAATAACCTCTTGCGAAATACAAGATTGTACCCCGCGGTCCGTCCCCTTACCCCGACCCGCCTATAATGAGGCTTAGTACACAAAGCTGAGTTCTTACTTTAGTTGTAGAATTTTAATACTACTCGATCATCTTAATTATATGTTGTTCATAAGTGTTTTCTAATTATATATAATTTGAATTCATAATTGGCCTATTGATCATTTCAAATCTGTTTTTCTCGACCGCGCAAAGCGCGGCCAAATTCACTAGTTTAATATATTGATGAACCTCAAACATTTATGCGCGGACTTTAAACATTTATGTCCAACTTACCAAGTAAAGTCTTTTGACTTTAAGCAATAATATAACAACTACAAAAGTGCTCGAGTGCATTTTTGTCCCGGATGACCGCCCACTTTATGTTATGACACTTCTTTATAGGAGTGTGCCTTAAGTTCCCCTATTTTGGCACATAAAGGCGGCCTTCAACTCTTCGAAGGCTTTTAATAGCTCTCCGTACACTTCAAGGACCGTCAACAAGTCGGTTTGGGATGCAGTAATATCGGTCACAGAACGTGAAAATCAAGTGATTAATCATCTATTTTTGAAAGAAGTTGAAGAATTCGTTGTGACTGAGAGGAGTTCAGATGAGTTTTAAGTTTTTTGCAATAAAGAGACATTGAAAACTTTCATCGACGAAGATGTATATATATATGGAGTTGTGTCAATGAGTTTTGTGTCAGAAAACGTTCTGTGTAGTGCAAAAAAATTAGAGGTTGTAGGCGTAGATAGAAGAAGCTAGAAGAAGAAGAAGAGAAGCCGGTTGTTATAAGTGGTTCGCTAAACTTTAAATAATTTGCAAACCGTGGTTGAAATCTAAATAGCAACCCAAAAACTGATTGTCTGGTCACTTCACAAATAAATTTATTAGGAAAAGAATAACACAACTCTCGAAAAGAAAAATATAAGTTTTTGTTAAAACCGTAAGTATAAATAATTTTTATATCATTAGTTTAACTTTATCTGGTGTAACAGGTCCTATATCTTATTCTCACAATTTCAAATGCCACATTTTAATAAAACTTATATGTGAATATCCTTTGTATGACCCGATGGCATACTTACATTAACCATGCAAAAAATTTAAAACTCTTTTTTCTTCGGCAAAGAAAGGAAGCAAGTTTAATAGCAATGGAAAATTGAAAACATAATCACTAAGCAGCAGGGTAATCTCCTCTTTTTAGTGAGTGCGAACAATAAACAGATTACAAACTGAAGTACTGAACTGAAAGTCTCTCCTTCAGCAAACTGAACTGCAGGGTAATACTAATACATAACCGCTTCGTCAACCGTCTTTCCCTTCACTTCACATATCCCCAAAGCACTCTCTTTATCAGCAAACAAAGAACTTCAAGAAAAAAAAATCATCAATGGCGTCCACTGTTAATCCCTTCATCTTCCTCATCTCCATTTTCATGATCATCACACACATCACCACCACAAACCCATCACCATCTCATTTGTCCACCATTCTCTCAAATCTTGGATTCAATTCCCTCTCAAACGCATCTCTTACTACCACCATCTCCACCGTTAATTTCCCACTCACCATATTTGCCGCTACAGATTCTTCTCTACTCACTTGCCCTTCTTGTTCCCTTCCCTTACTTCTTCAAGAACACTCTATTCTTGGTCTCTACTCATTTCACTTCCTTCGTACTCTATCATTTGGTACCAAAATAGAAACTTTAGCACCAACTCGTTGTCTTACAATAACCCCATCAAGATTCAAGAACTCGTCTAGGGCAGTGTTTGTTAATGGTGTGGAGATTACTAAACCGGACATATACAACAATGGGTTTATTATTGTGCATGGTATACAAGGTTATATTACTCATCTTTCTACTATTTCTTGTAGAGTTGAGAGTTTGACTACTTTGTCATTCCCTTTTCTTCCACCTCCCACTGTCGCGTTTGCTGCCACGCGCTTCATGTTAAAAGATGTTATGGCACGTTTACGGACTAGTGGTTATAGTTTGGTGGCACTTGCTATGAGGGTTAAGTATCCTGATCTAGCAGAGTTAAAGTCAATGACTATTTTTGCAATGGATGATTTGTCTATTTTTGGTGTTGGAGTTGGGCATGAGTATGTAAAAAATCTTGGGTTTCATATTGTGCCTAATAGGTTGTTAATGGCATCTGAGTTGGTGAAATTGGATGCTAATACAGAGTTGTTGACAATGGAGAAAGGTGGGAAACTGGTTGTAACTACTGCTGGTGGTAATGGTCCTTTGGTTCCAATGAGGATCAATTATGTTAAAATCAAGAATTTGGATCTTGTTTATAATAATAGGATTGTAGTTCATGGACTATCAAAGCCATTTCCACGCATTCGTCAGCGTCAAGCTGATGATCCACACGAATTTCAGATAGATCAGAGGTCAATGAAGTATTAATTCATGTTCAAGAAATTCAATGAAGTATTAAATCATGTTCAAGAAATTATGGATACTGTGAAATGATCGGCACCACTTTCTCAATGTTCTGTTTCTATGTGTACGTAAAAGTAGATCTACTTTCTTGCAAGTTTCTGATTTGCACCACAAAGTGCTAGTAGTACTATACTGTTCTATGTAGAGCTTGTTAGTTCTTGAGGCATGAAACATGTAGAAAAAGAGGAGTAAACATTGTATAGATCTTTTCTTGCTCTTTAGAGAAACATAATGCCAAAATCTTCTTCTTGTCTAATATGCTCTGCCTATTCTTTCTTTGCATGAAACATTTTGCTTTTATCTTTAGTGAGCAAGCCAAACTATTACTTGTAAGTTTGAATATACTGATTTTGGTCTATGAATATTGTCCATCTGAAAACCACAACTGTTAGTTCAACACCAGATAAGTGATCATATCAAACTTTTTCCTTTTCTCTTGCATTGGCAATTTGGCATATAGAAACTGCTCCTCATATGCACCCATAAACACACAACTTATTATCTCAGAAAGTCACTTTTCTCATTGAAGGAAATTGGAATCGAGAAGAAAGATAACTTTCCGAGTGAGTGTTTCTCATTGAGTTAATTAGTTGAGAGACCATTTGAGAAATCAACCCCATAAACAACTAGCCTTATGAAAGGGTTTCTGGCATAGAACATGTGTTTATTGAACACCTTATTAACTAACAATCCCTCACAAAAATGAAGTGTGTGACTCAATTTTGAAGAAAGTGCTCAATGATAATTCACTCTATCTGAATTAGAAAAGTTAGCTTACAGGACATTGACTTCAATAGAGTAGGATGTATAACTTAATACATTAGTTCATATACATGTTGAGATATAAAGTAATTAACAAACAGATTCAAGCTGAAAAAAGCTAGGAAGCTCCAGAATTGGTATACACATAAAATGGTCTAATCAATATCCATCCTTTCCATCTGAGAAGACAGCGCTTCAGGGTCATACTCCTCATACACCTTGCAGAGAACCCAATCGTCGAGCTGAAATTTTGAAAAGAGTTACAGGAAAAGAATAACAATAAACAAGCCAGAGTAACTAAGCAACAAAAATCACCCCAAGTCTAATAACAGCAAATTGGTGTAGTGGTAACTTATTCTAACAAATAGTTTCTAAATTTCTGTGAAAAGTTTTTTGTCAACCTAATGAAGAATCTAAAAGGACCTAACTATGTACTAATAATACTACTCTGTAAAAGAACTTTATGCGCGTTAATGTAATTTAACATGTTATCGCGTTAACTTATATACTACTAAGATTTATATGATGTAAAAAAAAATTGACAATTAGGTCTTCTCACTTACCCTTCCGATCTTGTGGTCACAATCAATTGAACAGCAATGCTGCCTTATTCTATACTCATTCATACACCAGTGAGTTTTTCGCAAATGGTTCTGTTCACCTTCAAAGAACAAAAACTTCTGCTTCATTCCAACAACCCCGTCTGAGCCATGGATCTTGTCATCTATACATTTCAATAGTTTCCAGTGCCCATTCCTCGTTCGACGATCTGGAAGAGTCAGTATTCCGTAAATTCGACGCCTCGGTGTCAATATATAGCATTCCTTTACTACACCACCATTTGTTTCCCCTAGTAATGTAACCATAAGAAAATTTCATCAAAATTAATTAGGTAAATACTCTAATAAAAGTAGATTTAAAGGTTTCTCGAGGAAAAGATTCCTAATACTATATTTTTTCGTTCCCTTTTTTAATAAGCTACTTGAGTGCCAAAAAAGACTTAATTGGACTTTTCAAACTTTGCAAACTAAAGTATCTTATTATAAGTTAAAGGAAGGGAAATTAACTTGAGACCACGTTATCATAAACTTTTAACTCTCATCTTGAGCAGAATAATATATCGTCGTTAATATAGTTTTAATTAAACGAGCAGAATTTGGAATTGAGGTGGATGGAAATTGTAGTAGTATACCTGGAAAGAAATCTTGGGGACTATAGTCATTAATATTTGCAAAGATCAATCTGTCAATTGACAGGGGCTGGTTCTTGAGTTTGTTGTTGAGCTGTTGCATGAGGTACCTGTCCAAATCCATTAATTACTTGTCAAAACACCCTCAAGAGATGAAAACCTGGACAAAGTCCAAAGTAGGAATAAGAAGAATAGTAGCCGTCAAGTTGGTTACATGCAACAACTTGAATGTCTCATTATTTGAGTAGGTTTTGGATTCTCAATCAAATACAATACCTGAACCGACTTTAATTTGGTTTATTGTCTGATGGATTCTCAATAAATTTCCATTACTATAGCATTTTTTATGTGAATTATGCATCATTAATATTGATATTTGCACTGTGTGGCCTATTTGACGCCATCCTTTAAATTTTGTCGCACATTACTTCATTGGCCGAAATTTCGACTTTAAAAAGAATTAATTGGCTCTTTCTTTGAAATAAATTTAACCGATTGTGCTAGCAGGAACAAAATTTAAAGGAGTGGCCTAAATAATCAATTATAATTGACTAATCTAAATTCAAAATTTGAGTGTGAACTCATTCCACTTTGCGTATATCCTGCTGTCAACATCGTTGGGTCCAAAATTTTTTGGTTGTTATAGAGAATGACTGTTATACACCTATAACAGCATTGCCATTTAAATAATGTTTCGCTGTTATACAAAAAAAAATGCATAAAATCTAATTTTTTAATTTTAATTGTCAAACTCTAAGCTTAATTACAATTTGTATAACGAAGGAAAAATCTTTTCATGATGAAAAAACATATATTCATATAATATTCTATGTCATAAATAGTGTACTAAATGATCAAAAATTTGGTCAAAATATCTACATTTATTATTGGTAATCATAGATATTCTATTTTTATAAAAATGGTTAACTATTATATTATCAAAAAAAGGAGATAGCTGTTATATGAAAGTAATTTTACAAAGAGCGTACTGTTATAAAGTTGGTTGTTGTTATAGATAAAATGTTGTTATAGAAAAGTAAAATATAATATAAAAAATAAGTTCCGAAAAAACTTGACTGTTACATACTGATGCTATTATAGAGAGGTCGATATATTTTCTTATGCTTAAGAAGTATCTTAAGCAAATGCATATTTATCGCTTAACAATGCTAAACTAAAAAAGAAAAGGAAAGTGGGAAAAAGACAAATAAATAAGCAGACCAGTGTTTGGAGAAGATATAAGTTTGGCCCGAACTCTTTCAAACACTTTTGGCTTATTTGCGGGTATCTCGTATAGTAAAATCGAAAGTACTTATAAACCAGGGCATTGGCAAGTCAAATAAGTAAAAAACTATAAGTTGACAACTACCTATTTGGTTAGTATATTTCTTCCAAGTTATAAGCACTTTAGATTTAATTAAATTTTTTAATCATTTTGCCTCTAAAACAATATGCTACTCTTTCTAACTTCGCCTCCATTCTATTTATGTCATTTATCATTTTTTCACGTAAAGATTGTGAATAGCTTAAAGAAAAAAGTGCATATCAGTCTCAACAAATCTTTTATGTACGAAATACACAAACTATTTATTATTAATTTCAGCTTGTAATTGATATTCATTTTTTTGCGTGGATTTCCCTTCTTTTGGGTGGTCTTTAATTTTTGCCTTTCGCTTAAAAATGTGACCGAAAATATCTCAAGTTTTTGAATTCGAATCCCGGCTCAGTTAAAAAAAAAAAAAAACCGCAAGACAAGACTTTTGCAAAAAGTCTACCTTATAAGCGAAAATCATTTAATCTCCAAACTTTTGAAGATGTTATAATAAGCGAAGTCTATCATCTCCTGCCGACTTAAGGCATAACTAAAAGTTTTCCTTACAAGGCAACATCTGACTTCTCCAGCATATATTCTATGTAACTTCGCCCAAAAAGGCATAGGCTTATTGCGAAATTATTATTATTTTCGACTCTGCTGGATTTCGAATCCAGAATCTCGAGATATTTTTCGCCACCTTTTTAAGCGAAGGGCAAAAGTTAAAGACCAGCAAATTGAGGGACAAAAATTAAAGACCAGCCCGTATGAAGGACAATCGTGCAAATTGCCCACTCATATTCCCTCCGATTGAAAAAGAGTGTTCACTTATCAAATAAAAAAAGAATTAACATTATTTTTTTAGATTTTCTCTTATTAAGTGTTAAGTGACCAAATCTTAATACCCATTTAATTAAGAGTAGCTTAGTTAAATTACCGTTTGCTTATAGATTTTGAAGTTGAAACTTGAAAATTTGAGTTTTTAAAGTTGTGTTTGGACATGATTTTATTTTGAAAAAAATTGAAGTTTTGTTAGTGAAAGTCTCGAATTTTTTAAAAGACATTTTTAAAATTTGATCCAAAATTTATGACCAAATGCTAGCTTAGTATTTTTTTAAGGGGCATGCGATAGCTAAATGGACATTCTTTTTGAACGTGAGGAAGTAATTTATAAACTCAATTTGAATACTCATATGCTTATCAATACTTTTAATAGTTAAGTCACCACCAAATGATGTGGTGCAGTAGATGATGATCGCTAACTTCTGCTTAAATCGGTTGCGTACGGCGCTGAGTATGGAAAGATCCTACCGTGTTTCTCCCTAAATAGGATCCTATGCGGCCAATCAGGATATAATCGAGGTTAACGAGATCTACAGGACATGGAGTGAAAACAAAAAAAACACCAGTTAAGTCAACCAGGCTCCAAGAAAATGGAAGGCGGGGGTAAAATAGAAAAAGAGATGATTTTTGGATAGATAGAGCTGAGGAAAACAAAAGGATGACGACAGCTCAGAGTCTGTCCTCCTCCTCTATTCTACTACCACTGCTTTCCCCTGCACCGCCGTTTCACCGTTGCATTGCTCGTTCCCAACTTTCCGATTTTCAGTTCTCCCCTAAACTTCCATCAATTACATTTTCCTCTCACAATTTTTCTAAACGTTCAAGGACTAGTCCACTTCGTGGAATCAATTCAAATGACCCAAAAGAGTCGGGGTTCTTTGATGAAAACGGCGTCGTTGAGGATATGGATACCTATCTTAATTATCTTTCCCTTGAATATGATTCTGTCTGGGACACCAAGCCCTCCTGGTAATTCCTTTTTTTTTTTTTTTTAAACATTTGCATTTGCCTTTGTTTGTCGAAAATTGTTGTTTCGTTTATTGGAATGTATGCTTTTGGACATAAATATTGTCGAAAACAAGTAGTACTCCATTTGTTTTCAAGTTGAAAATGGTATCAGGGAATTGGAGCTGAGTTAGGACATGAATACAAATTGGAACTATTTTTGAATTTTTGCGAGTGATTTGGAGTGAAAATTGTGAGAACAACTCTTTGGAGGTTGTTGAAAGTTTTTCGAATTCCGGAAAATTGTAACAATTCTATGTCCAAACAGTTTTCCCAAAAAAAAAAATTCCGGAAGAAAGTGGAAATTATCCGTGGCCAAACGGGCACACGTCAAACCTAAAGTTTCTCTATCAATTCTTTTTAACCTTATAGAAAAAGCTCTTATATTTTGTTTTTAATTTTGCATAAGAATTAACATGGTATGCTTTTGGGCAACTGAAGTCTCAGTTGAGAACCCCATTTATATAAAGTTATCAAAAAAAACAATTTTTTTTCTGCTACCAATGTTGCTTTGCTACTCGGCTGAACATGAGTTAGCAGTGATAATAACATTCTACAAGTTTTGCCAATAAAGGAAGCCAATTACTATTTTTAGTCAGTGGGAGTGCGCATCCATTGCATCCCCTACTTCTTTGTGACTATAGGTCAAACTGTACACTATGTATACGGGTCAAATGGAGGGCAATGAGTAAACTAACATTCATTGCTATCATTTACATCAGCCGCTAAAACAGGGTTATCAAAGGTGAAAAGCGCCTAAAAAGCACCGAGATGCGTAAATAAAATAAAAATAAAATGTATACACAATACTGAAGATATATACATTCTGTGTGTATATATATGTACACAAAAAATATAATGCTCTCTATTTAAAGACACATCCCATGGGCGATGAGATGCACGCCATTGGTAACACGCTGCATAAGCAAGACAAAGCATTCAACCTTTTGGACATCTAGTTTCAGGGTTTAATTGAGCCTTTGACAACAATGCAATTCAACGTGGAACCTTTTGTTGTTTGTACCACTAGGATTAGATTTTGTATTCAACCTTTACTTTTCTCCCCTATGTCTGCACTTTCACGTGTTTAATTCCAATGAATATGATGAACGATCCGAGTTCTCTGCAGCTACGATGCTTTCTGCAAATTTTAAGTCTCTTTTTCATGGTAGGTGTCAACCTTGGACAATAACTCTCACTGGAACAGTGATAATTAGCTTGAGCTGGCTGATTCTGCACTCGGCTATAGCCACTGGAGTGGTGATGACTATAATTGGGGCATGGTGGTACATCTTTCTTTATTCTTACCCCAAGGTAAACCATATTTAGTTTGTATTATCTAATACCAGATTTAACTAACTCGATGTTGCTATGACTACATGCTACACAACTAAATTTGCTTAACTCATTGATGTTTTTTCTCTAGTCAGTGTCCTATACTCTTTCTGACTACTGTGAACAAGGGCTCGTGTAGGGTGTCATCTCTGTAGTGTATGTCTCCCAGTTGCACTAGTGATTTAATGATACAGTGAGCCCAAGTTCCTAATATTGCTACTTCTCAACTTGCACCAAGGGTATGACCTACTGGTCACTGGTCAATGAAATGGGAAAGGCCATGGAAAACCAGGATTAAAATCCTAGTAGAGACAAAAATACTGTAGGTAATTTCTTTCCGTCTGCCTAAGTTTCAGTAGGCAGTTACCTGGTAAGGTAGCAGGTATCCAATGGATTAGCCAAGGTGTGTGCAAACTGACCTGGAACCATTGTTATGAAGAAAAAAGATATTGCTATTCTCTTCTTGTGGACTAAAATGCGATACAGTATTTGGTCCTATCACATTTCTTTACACCTATCTGAAGGATTTTACATTTGTTTGTGATATAATTGGTATTGGATATATGCTGCAAAGGCCTAATCTCGAATTGCTACCATATAGGAAAAGAGAACTGAATTACTAAATGCACCCACTATGAGCTGGAAAGTAAATGGATCTTCACTTTTTTTTTATACCCCTCCCCCCAGAAGCTCCCCTCTTTTGCTCCCCTTGGTGACTCGAACCCAAAACCTTCAGGTTGGAGGTGGAAGATGCTTACCATGTGAACAACGCCCTCTTGTCAGTAAATGGATCTTCACGTTTGTTTCGTAACATACTTCAGATGTCTTTCTCAGTATCTTTTCCTAGAGGTGAGGGTCAATAAGTTGGGAAATGTGCTTGGGCAATAATATTCTGTTTAAGTGGAGCAGGGTGGGATGGTTGTTTGTGGCAATGCATGCATATCTTATATCCATTGTTGTTTTGATCTGTATGTTCATAATTCAGTCATGTGTAGCATGTGATGATAAATTAAGTTACTTTGAACAAACTGCAGTGGATCAATCTTACACTATCCATGATCCTTCTAATTGATTACTTTTGCATTTCGGGACTGTAAGTATTACTTGTCTGCTTAAGTGGAGAAAGCAGAGGTGTCATTTGGTCTTTAATTTCAGTCGACACCTTTGCTGTAGCCCTAACCAAGATGTCTATGAAGTCAGCTTTCGGCAGTACAGACATACTAAGTTGCTTTGAGCTTCTAAGGAGATGTCGCCTGTTTAAATGACCATTAATTTTTACCCTCTAGGATTTTTGTAACGAAATTTTACTGACAATGCTGCTTTATCGGACAATGTTGAAAGTAGGAGCACTGAATTGATTGTGAATGCTCCGCAGGCATATTCAGATATGATTGAGGAGAGAAGAAAGAGGGTGACAAATGGTCAAGAAGATACATATGGAGCGAGGAAGAGCCAGTAATGGAAGGGATGCTGCTTGGGCAGCAATATTCTGTTAGGTGGAGCAAGGTGGGGGATGGTCGTTTATCTTATACCATTGTTGCCATAATCTATATGTTTATAATTCAGTCGCGTTTAGCATGTGATGACGAATTGAGTTTTCATCCAACAAACTGCAGTTGATCAGTGTTGATATGACCAATCTGTAGTGGAAAAGCAGTTGTGTCATTTGCATTTGGTCTTTAATTTTAGTCGACACCTTTGCTATAGACCCGAAACAAGATGTCTATGAAGCCAGCCTTCGGCAGTACAGACTTATTAAGTTGCTTTGAGCTTCTAAGGAGATGTTCCTAATTAAGTGACCTCAAAATTTTAGCCTCTACGATCTTTTCTCTTCTTTTTTCTTGATGGAATTTTTTTACTGGCAACACCCCTATCAGACAAGTTGGAAGCAGTAACACTGAATTATTTGTTAATATACTGCAGATTCAGATATGATTGAGATAAGAAAGAGGGTGACAAAAGGTCTAGAAGATACATATGGAGCAAGGAAAAACCAGTAACGGAAGGGACACTGCTGGGGAGCAATATGCATAATGAGTTTGGCGTTGATTCATTCACAAAATTTGCAGTTTTATACTGTGAATCTCAGGACACAATAGGCAGATCAATGTTTAATTTATAACTAACTTAAATTTTTGCCCTTGCTGTAAATGGTGGACCCCTGGAGGGCTCTTCATATGAATGAAACAGGATGTTCTATTCATATAATTTAACTTCTCTACATTACTCTGCAGGAATGGCGCCATCTAGTTTCTTACATATTATAAAAAAGAAAATACAGTAGCCAGTTTTTTTGTAACTTGATAACGCAAAATCTTCAGGCATCAACTTCAAGAGTATAGCTGCACCATTCATAAATAGACAGGAGCCACTGCCATCTGTTACACCTATCCACGATAACCAAAGTTATGCGAAGTTAGCTAATGCAAGCGAATGTCCTCGGACTAAACCTATAAATTAAGTACACCGTGTGAGATAGCTGGAAAAATCTTGAATGATAAAACCTTCAGAAAAACGAAACTATAGAATTGACGTATAATAAGTCCATCTTTTGTCTACTGTAGAATTATTAATTGCTTACACAAAAAGAAGAATTAGAGCACAACCGAATGGATGACTCTTTCCATTACATTCAACTCAATCTACCCAGAAAAAGGACCACTTTGGATTCAAAGGCTACCTAGATGTTGGGAAAAGCCAAAGTTAATAAGTGAAAAAGTATACAAATGAAATGTGATTTAAGCACCAAAAGAATCAACAAAAGTTGCTTCTTGTTACTAAAAGTTCACATGTTAATGAAGATTTAATGTTCGAAACTCCAAAATTAATATCAATCTTAAGTGCAAAGGTTGTGTATTCGTAGGATAGAATAGAATGAACCTGCCTATACAGAGTTGAGGACATCCATTAGTCTTGGACCCAAACCCTCACTGTCCTGTCATTATCTAGTCCAGCTGAGACAATCATGTTTTCTGTGGGGTGGCAAGAAACCGAAATGACGGTATCAGTATGTCCTTCAAGTTTCTGCAGCAGATTTTTCCCTTGCAAATTCCATATGTAGACACATCGATCCTCTGAGCCACTCACAATATACTTCCCATTCGTGACAGAAAACGTGGAAGTTATGCAGTACACTTTATTCACATGGCCTGCGTAATTTTTTATATATTTCCCTGTAGAATAGTTCCATAGCTTCTGTACTCAGGGACAATCACAAAAAGCCCAAGTTACAAGTCAAACGTGCAGGGGAAGTGACATAATTGAATCAATTCGAGTTTTCTACGCTTTAAAGGAAATGTATCATGAAATGATGCTTCAAAAGGCACGGAAATTTCTGAATGTTCAATATTACTACACCAACCTATGTTGTTACTCTCCAAAAATGATGCCGCACCGATGTCGGATCCTCCAAAAATGCACTACTTTTAAAGGATCCGACACACATCCAATGACATGTTTGAAGAGTCTAATCGACATAGAAACCAATAAGGCAACATGCGCCAATCCCGAACTAGTTTGGACTTGCTATACGAATCCTCTATATCTATTTCACTTTAACCGTATATCCATTTAATTCCAATACTTGTAAATAGTTTGTGTTAGTCTTTAAGGGCAGAGGTCATCTAAATTAGAACAGGTTCTCTAAATCTCACACTTACCCAAAACAACTAGGCCACTTATGAAAACAACTAAACCTTAACTGACAATAGTTGGTAGAATTCTTTGCTAACATTGCTTCTGTTTATATTCTGTTCTTAACTAAGTCCCAGTTTTCGGAAACAACCTCTCTATCTCAAAAACCTAATGTCTGTGTACACTCTAACCTCCCAAGACCCCACCTGTGGGAATACAATGGGTATATTGTTGACTAAGTCCCAGTCCAAATTGAACTGCTGTTCAATTTTCATCACAATAAATATCATAAAAAAACTTTTCCTTTGAGCCCAACAAATCAACCCAAATGAATAGAGCAGAATGATATAAATACTCGAAATAATCGATGCCAAATAGTACTTACAAGAAGATTATATCAAGGGTGGCAACAAGAACAAACTTGCCAAATAAGGAAATGCATCATACTGACTAAAAACGAAAGCGTGTCATATAAATTTGGGACAGAGAGAGTAGTAGTACTTACAAGAACATTATCAAGGGCGGCAACAAGAATAAACTTTCCATTAGGGGAAAACTTAGCGAACGAAACAGCAGGAACTTTATCATCAATAAGTGTCTTGAGACAAACACCAGTAGCAGTATCCCATATCTTACAAGACCCATCATGACTACCCGAAACAATCAATGACCCATCTCTATTAAAATGTACCGATGTTACAGGCATCGAATGTGCCCTAATAACATGATTAGTTTTACCCGTTTTCACATCCCAAACCCTAATTGTCTCATCAAATGAACCCGAGACAATTAAATTCGACTGAGGGTTGAAATTCACACAGAAAACAAAACCCGTGTGCCCACGCAATGTTTTGACGGACTCGGCGGCGCGTGCGTCCCAGATGCGGAGCGTGCGGTCATCTGAAGCGGAGCAAATGTAAGATGAATCGGAGGACCATGCTAAGTCGGATACACCTTCGGTGTGGCCAACGAGACGTGAGAGGAGAGTTAGGGTTTGTGTTGACCAGACGATTAGGGTTCTGTCTAAAGAGGAAGAGGCGAAGAGTTGACCGTTGTTGGAGAACTTCACGCATGAGACGGCGCGTGTGTGTCCGGTCAGGACCTTTTTTTGGCGGTATGGAAGGTATGGCGGCGGAGGTGGTTGGGTGGTGTTGTTGTTGTTCGACATTGGAATTTGGAGGTCCGGTCGAGGCACCACTACGCTATACTACAAGCCCTGCACTCTTGTTATATTTGCTTCTGTATGCTCTATGAGAAGCAACAGGTTTGTCAATTAGATTCTGTTACGACTATAACCATTATATATATAAGGTTCGAGTACTTTCCATATACTTCCCTTCGGGTAATTTCTATATACTCCCCTGTCCCAAAGGAAATGTCATCTAAGCAAAAATTACGCTTAAGATGTTTTTAGCAACAAGAAATATTTTCATGAAATTTTTTATAGCGAAATATATTTTCTTGCGGATTGAGTAAATAAGGATGTTTCTTTCTAGTTATCATCCATATTACTTCACATACTAGTTTTTTTGAAATGAAAACAATCTCATGATCTCAGAATTTGCTTTTATCCTTGTCTTTGTCTATCTTCTATGACACTTAGGTCCATACTTTGTCAAAATATGCCTTCTTTTTTGTTTCAAAGAGGACATATTGCATATGTCATACTGTCGTCCTTTATAAATTGGGATCTACTTACCGTTGTTTTTACAAAGAGTTACTCCATTGTAGCCATACGGAATTGTTCCTCTAATGCAAGCATTATTCGATCCCACAAGCCACAACTTTGGCTTTCAATTCCTTTCTATTTGCTCCGCGATTCAGAGACCGAAGAATTCCTTTCTATTTGCTCCGCGACTCACAAAGACCGAAGCACTGCAATATCGATAGTTCGCCACATAAAATTCTAGCTCAGAAGTATTATAGGCAAAGTGGCCTCTCGGTCTTTCGCTCAACTAGAACAACAGAACAACCTGGAGTTTGATACATGATTTGAACTGGTATCCCAACTGTCCTCATTGTCACTACCAGACTAGTGATCGTCAAGCAGATGACTTATGACTGCTGGACAACGATTTGAGACATAGGTAGAGGAAACAATCATCATGCAATTATCGCGTGTGAGACCTATTCCTTATGTGAACTTCATTTTGGAGTCGAAGATTGGATTACAAACTACAACAGTCAGTTGACTAGTCCGATACTTGCGCACGCCAACTATCCAATTTACCGTTATAATACATGACATTTTTTTTTTTTAATCTTCAGTCAGAATTATTCATCGCATAACTAAAGGCAAGTATTCTCTACATGCGATCCAATTCCAGAAGTTACAAACCAGGACATCCAATTCTTCTTCCTCCCTTGTGCAAGTCTTTGCAGGGCAGGCTATACTCAGGTAAATGATAGAAATCAACATTACAGAAAAAAAGAGTACTAAAGGCAAATCAATTTATAAATTTCTGCAGGATATCCCTTATGCAGGCATTATTCGAAGCCTTTCCTCTGTTTGAGATCCGCCAGAAGTCCCCTCCTCTGCAAGCAACGACTGCAAGTCACTACCATTTGCAAGGCTATTGAACTCCACAGCTTTGGATGGCATTGCTGGATACCGTCGTTGGCAGAAGGTCATCAGTCTTTTAACTGACTGCAGATACTTCCTAGTTGTCTCGTCATTCATGATATGAGCAACACTGTTTGTGTAAATCTTCTCACGAGCTGACCGTTCATGAATACCAACCATAGTAACACCAATAGGCCAAGGTGCATTACCAATTGCCATCTTAATGTACTGATCCATCGCAGCTAGATAGTCCCTCTTCATACAGCATTCAACAACCACAAGTAGTGCTTGCCTAATGTCATCAGGAAGTAACTGCATACACAACAAGTACACCATGACAAAATAAGCTTTTCATGCAGAAGAAGAAATTTGAATAAGAATCTTAAAAGAGGATAATAGAAACGTATTGGTTCAACCGAATGTTTTTTTAAGAGACAACCAGTGTTATCAAAAGCGAAAAGCGCAAAAAAGCTCTAAGGTCAGCTGGGGCTTTAAGCGCAAAGCGCAAAAAAAGCATGGGCTTTAATGAAAAAGAGCGCAATGGTACAATAACACAAATATATATACGTTTAGTCCAAGATTAATAATAATAAGCATGAATAACAAATATATGGACAAAGAAATTGTAAAAATATTACGATAAAGTGAAATATCAATCATCCAGTGTCACCTCATCAAGAGAGGCTCATTGGCAAGGAAAAGTAAGTCTTAGAGCCTTGATGACGACACTGAAGCGCACGTAAAGCGAGGCAAAGCGCTCAACATGTTTTGAGCCTCGCTTTAGGGCTTAAGCGCGCATTTGATAACACTGGAGACAACGACAGCAAGCGAAGACCATGTACAATTTTTTTTTTTTTTTAAACAAAAAAATTCCACTTTACCAGCATATTCAGCTCAGGTTCCAAACTTGTATAGATTGGCGGATATATAGGAGATAAACCATCAGCACTGCTATATATATATATGCTTTCCAGCTATATTATACCTTATATACACCCATGTTCAGAGTTAGCTCAAGAACTTATCATTAGAAATTAGTTCAGGTAATTATCGACTTTCCGCACATAAAATTGGGCCGATAGACAAATAATCACATTGCAATATTCTTGGATTTACAAAACTTGTGAATGGCTTGTGGATTTTATTGAGTAAAGATATAGAATGAGAGGTGCTGATTTAGCATCCATTAACAACTAAATCGTTTAATAACAACAAGTACTAATACCACACCTCATTCCTGAGCAAGTTGGACCAAGTCGCACGGTTTAAGCTCATCTTGAAACTCAACATTTGATCAAAATAGAAAATTATTTTGGTTTATACTCAAACACCATGCAAGCATTGAGCAAAGTGGGTTATGCTAGGGTAATAATCTCGACATTCTCTTCGTATTTATTCCATTGTGTCATCAACAGCACAGTACTAATTTACTTTCTCAATTATCAATGTACGACAGCTCTCCCTAATCCAAGTGCTCACTCCCTTCAACCAGGAAAGTGGTTGCTCGCTCTACTCTTACCTTTTGCCAATAATCCAGTTCCTTTGCTCCCCCCCCCCCCCCCTCCTCCTCCCCCCAACAACAAAAAAAGGAATCCTTGAGCTTAAGATGAGTTAATCACATGTGGGCTTTCATTTTCACTTTGCTAGAACTAGCAAAGGGCCTAGTTCTACCCTTTTTTGAAGGCAGGCAGATCTGATTGCTTTCAACGAAAAGTTCAAGGCACAAAGTGCAAAAGCTTAGAAAGTCAAGATCCTCTGCTACACTTAACTAATCATCATCTATACGGCTATCATCATCACATGAAGGATAACAGATGAGGTCTTGAGCATAGTAAATATGCATCAATTAATTAAGTTAATATTATTTCTTCATTAAGGTAATTAACTGACGCAATACGCGCATCACTCAATATTTATACATAAGATATATGTACAGATCTTTTATGCACGTGCATATTGCGAGTTTCTCTGTCTTCAAATTCTCTGAACCATTACCCTGCCAGGTCATTATACCATAGCTACCTCAGAATATAACATCCTCATTCAAAAGAGAGAGGGCCAAAGGATTCATTAGTTTATCCTATCATCCACTCAACCATGGCAATGAGACTATTAGAGTAAAGACCAAAAGTTTCTTGTCGGAAGAATGATGTGATTCTTCTTTTCCAAGTTTTCCCAATTCCCATTATGTTGGATGAGACAACGTGCAGGAAAGATCTAACACTGGATGAGACAACGTGCAGGAAAGGTCTTACACAGGATCTACAGTAAGAATGTGCACTATCTATCCTTAATCAATGTTCTATAATACATTTCCTATTTCACCTCCAACAAGTAAATCATTGGAAGAACAAGAGATCATAAATCTCCAGCATCAATTTCAAAACAAATCAAAAGAAATCGACTCCAGTTATGATGAGTTTATTCATTAGATCAAATACATCATCATTAGATGCAAACACCGGTTTCTACAAGAGATCATAATCTTTTTATCACAGTTAGTACTCCCACAAAGACAACCATATTCCATATCGCATTGCCTAATTCATTTTTTCATAGATTGGATCCACCTAAGACTCAATTCATGTGTGTCTGATTGAGTACATTTCTAAATAAGCTTTAATTTCAAGCAATTGCAGTAATGAAGAAAGAAAAGTAATATAAAGCTTGCAGCTTCAGGAGTTGCAGAGACAGAACATAGAATCTAACACTTTGCTTGGATGGTTGTTACCTATCGTATTGTATTGTGTTGTTAGTTTAAATACAATGTTTGTTTCGAGCTTTCCTTCTCATTTGGTCTTTACTTATTGTCTCATAATCCTATTTTATTCTTTACCCTTCCTAACTCCACCCGTACCCTACTTTTCTTGTAGTTTTATCCTTCAAATTGCTAATGTGTGACATTATGTTTACGACAGGAAAGATACAATCTATCCAAACGTTGTATCCATCAAAGCAATACAGTATGATATCATATAATGCGACAAGGAAAAGCAACAATTTCTTACCTTTTTCCTGCAAAACTTGAATAATGGATGCAAGTACCTAGCACATTGCTTAAAAGTAGCAACCATCGATTTCCCCTTAGCCGACCTCTTCTCCGAATCAGTCATTTCATCGAGTTCTTGATTCCATTCATTCAACAACTTCTTAAAAAACACCAAAATCTTATCTTCATCACACAAATCATCGAAATTCGTCTTCATTCTCTTCAAATCCTTATCATAATCCACACCCGACGACGCCCCATCTCCACTCAAATCTTCATCACCACCACCTCCGTCTTTATCCTCACCGATATCCTCACTCACTTTTCGCTTCCTTTCACTCATCATACCCGATTTCTGTCGTTTCTTTAATTCAACAATATCCCTTAAAAAATCATTAGTTTGTCCTTCAGTCATATCACTATCATCAACTTCAAACAGTCCAGTTTTCAACACAAATTTCAATCTATCTAACCTGGCCACGTCATCTTCACCGAATAAAGTCACGGGTTGTTTTAAAAACCTAAGACGACGAATAACTTCTTGTTTCGGTAAGTTTAATAAATCGATTTTTTGCTCATCTGTAGGTGGTTGTTGTGAGTTTGATGATGACGTGTTGTTGTTTTTGTCATCTTCGGTTTTTGAGTTTGATGATGACGTGTTGTTGTTGTTGTTGTTGTCTTCGGTCTTGTGTTGTTGTTGTGATTTGGATTTGGCTTCGGCTTCACGTTTTTCCTCTTCGCGAATTCTTTGTATGCGTTTTTGTTCGATTTCTGATCGCTTGAAGATTTTGCGGCCGCCCACATCTTGTGCTAGGGTTTTGCGCCGTTTCTCTAATTCTTGTTTCAGTATATCCATTGGATCGGATCGGCTAGGGTTTGTACTCTCTGAGAATAGACAGAGAGAAAGTGATTACTTTTGGGGAAAAAAGAGAGAGAGACGATGGGCTATTACTCTAACCACGGAATTTATTCCGCTTCGCGCAGTCTTGAAAGTCCTGAGTTTATTACCGAAATGATCTTTTTACTATCTAATTAGTATATATTAAAAGTACTTAAAATGTATTTTTGATATACAAATTCATATAAATCACACTTTTAAATTTTAATGTGTTTTATTATTAACACTTCATTTTACATTTTTATCTATTTTTTTCATCACCTAAGAGTTTTCATTTTTAAACACACTTGTGCTTTTATCTAATCCATATAGGTAGAACTATTTTTTATTTTTTGACATAAAATAATTTTAACAAATTGGTGTCTCTTAATGTGCATGTGTATAACAAAATTTTAAAATATGACTTCATTGTACGTCTAATTTATGGATATAAGTATTCAACTTTCTCATCTAATTTATATATATAAGTATTCAACTTTCTTTCTTTCAATAGAGAGTTAAACGATGTCATATTTTTTATTATAAAAAAATCGATATCTATTAAACAATTGTGTGTGCTAAGCACATGAGGCGGAAAAGAATACTTTCTTCTTTTCCTACTTGAACAATCAAATATATTCTTTTGCATTCTTACTTTGTTAATCAATGGTGTAAAATAAAATAATTACTCTCAATTAAAATAGATGAATAAGAATAAATGAAGTGAGAGAATTTGGGAAGAGCCAAAAAGAAATTACACTTTTAAAAGGTTGAAATGAAACTGGGAAAGAAAACGTAACAGAAAGAAATTAAGAGGATTCTTAATGAATGTAAATGATATTGGAAGTGGGATTCAAGAATTTGAATGTAGAAATTAATTACCTTAGCATTTCTATCATTAGAAATTTATCAAATGAGTTAAGCAGCTAATTTTGAAAAGAAAAAAGATAAGCACGTGAATACATTTCTAGAGTAATAATTTTTCAATTGTAGTTCATTCCATAATATCACAAGATTGTATCTGTATTTAGGTGCAGAAGGAAAAAAATACTCTTTTTTAATAGCACAAAACATGCCATCTACTTTCATTTTCTGTTATTTCATCTCGAAATTTATGTCAATTTTGTAGTAATCTGTTCTCATTATACTATGACTTAAATGTGAGCTCCAAATATATTTACACAAATGTGAGCTCCAAATATATTTACACAAGTATTTATGGGAAAAGAAAGCTTGTAACATTTCTTTCTAATTTAATTTTTCTTTTACTATTGATCTTGTCGTCCGTTTCTGCTATTAAGCATTGCTTTGCAATCATTTATCAATTCCTCCAAATTAAAATTAAATTCCTTGAATTCTGTCATGAAAACCTTAGTCACACCTTCACCAATAATGCTATCTAGTATCCAGCAAATTTTAGGGTGACATTCTCATGAAAAAGTCTTCAAACAAACGTTGATATGTGGCATTAAAGGAAAAAATCTTCAAAGCATGTATCTTGCATGATCAAGAATGCATGAAGAATAGACCCTTTGTTCTCATTATAATATGACGGAAATGTGAGCTCCAAATATTTTTACACAAGTATGCATGGGAAAAGAAAGCTTGTAACATTTCTTTCCAATTTAATTTTTCTTTTACCATTGATCTTGTCGTCCGTTTCTGCTATTAAGCATTGCTTTGCAATCATTTATCAATTCCTCCAAATTAAAATGGCCTTCCTTGAATTCTGTCATGTAAACCTTAGTCACACCTTCACCAATAACGCTATCTAGTATCCTTTAGAGTGACATTCTCATGAAAAAGTCTTCAAACAAACGTTGATATATATGTGGTATTAAAGGAAAAAATCTTCAAAGCATGCATCTTGCATGATCAAGAATGCATGAAGAATAGACCCTCAAGATCATTCAAAAAGAAAAGACCAACATTTCAAATGATGTTCAATAATATTTCCCGAACTATCACCAAAAAATACACAAACTTAATATATGAAACGAATTAATTAAAAAAAATGACCAGAAAGCTAATAGATGAAAAATACATGTTACTATAACATTTTTATCCATATTGCTAATTCGATCTTTACTTCATCAACATCACCTTGATTAATATAACATTGAGAAAAAAAAAAATAAGAAAGGAAAGAAGGAAACAAAAAAGGTAAAAGAAAGAGCAAATCAAATATAAAGACAAGAAACTTAGGGCCTGTTTGGAAAGCCACCTGGTAATTGGAATTGGTGTAATTACTAGGGTAGTAATTACACAGCCTAGTAATTACACAGTAGTGTAATTACAACGACCTGTTTGTTTGTCATGACGTAATTACAGTGTAATTACAAGTATGCTGTTTGGTTACTGCCGGTGTAATTACACGATCAGTTTAATTTAAAAATAAAATTTAATTATAAAAAAATTAAAATTAATATTTAAAAAATATTGCCTTTATAAATGATATTAAATTAGTTATTTAATAACACATTGTTTCTTGAAAATATATTGATTAATAATCATATATTTGTAACTAATATTGTAACAAAACTAATTGATATATATTTTTCAAATTAATATTTAATTTTAATTAATTATAAAACTTAAAAGAAGACTCTTTTTTTGTGAGAACGTCATGGATTAGATGTTTGATAAATTAATAAATATAATGCCATAACATTATTCAAATGTTTGACACAAAAAATCCAACAATGTAAGTGAAAAATAAACAACATGCAATGTGAAAGCAAATAACTTAAAATTGGAAATATAACCTAAATTCAAAATCCAAAAGAAAAAATTCAACATAATACTCTTATGTCAAATTCTCACATTACATAAGTAAGTTCCAACGTAACTTAAGTAAATAATTTAAAAGAAAGGAAAAATATAAGTCTATAACCTCATTCACAATGAAATTCTACTTTAATAACGTCACTCGTTGTATGTCAAGTTTGTTAATGACTCATTCTTTCCAATATTAAGAGGTGTAGTTTCAAATATTAGAATAATAACAAGGTTATGCTAAATGAATAAAATAAAAAAATAAAAAAATACGAGCAATTACATGGAACCACAAGAAGTAAAGGTTGGGAATGAGAAGAAAGAAAATGAAAAATAAATAATATAAAAAGAAAAATACATTTTAAAAAATAATAATTCAAAAGTAAAAATAAAAAAGAAATTAAAATTATAGAAATAAAAAAATATTAAAAATATAAAAAACTAAAATAATAGAAATTAAAAATAAATTAAAAATAAAAGAAATTAAAGTAAAAAAATAAACAAACTAAAAAGTAACCACGAATTACGGTGTAATTACACCCAATTCTCGTTACCTTGAGAATTGGAGAGTGTAATTACACCGTCAATTACACCCATTCCCACCTAATCGTAATTACTGTCAAAACAAACAATGCGCCAAACAATTACACCCAATTACACCCAATTCCAATTACCTGGGTTGCTTCCAAACAGGCCCTTACCAAAAAGTCATATGGTTCAGTTCATGGGACAAAGGCTCAAAGTTTTGCCTTCTTTCTTTTCCACCCTGAAACAGTCAATGAAAACAAAATGAGGCAAAAAAAAAGTTCATAACGTTGCAACTGATGGGAAGAAGTTGTGAACAGCCTACATACCTAATTATATATGATAATATGCATTAATTCTCACATTTAATTAGAGCATAAAATAACATTTACTTTTATAACTCAAATTCTGTGCAAAGAAAAAGAAAACGATTCATATAGAGTCCTTTCATCTTTCATTCAATTAATATCTTACCCTTTAATTGATTAATAAATTGGGATTATTCAGTTTAATTAGAATTAGGGGTCTTTCCACATTCCGCCTTGACCTTATAAAAAGAACACAAATTTGCAAAAATAATGAGAGTAAATTATAAGGAATGGAAAAGGTTGGGTAGTAATATCAGATTTTTTTATTACAATATAATGAATGTAAACGTTTCTCTTACAAATGTTACAGAGAGTGCTAAATGTAGCACATTTAACATAATTAAGATATAATTAATGGAGTTAATTATATGAATATCTTTTTAGATTTTTTTAACATGACATATAAATGGGGAAAAAAAAAGAGAAAATGCCAAAAAAAAGGAGAAAAAAGATAAATAGGAATGGTGGCCATAGAGAGGTGCCACATCACCTTATCTATGTCTAGTTTATATTATATATAGATTGGGGAATGAGACCCTGAAGTGTTGTATTTATATTTTCTGCCCCTTGGTTTGAGTTTGTGACTCAGACAGCAGGAGTGCTTTAGTTATAGGTGATTTCTGCCCGTTACAATTTTTGTACTTTATCTAATCTTGAATATAATATACTCCCTCCTTCCAAAAAGATTGTCCTCTTTTGACTTGACACAAAATTTAAGAAATAAAGGAAGATTTTTAAAATATGTGATTCAAAACAAGCCTTAGATATTTGTGTGGCTGTAAATCATCTCATAAAGTTAAATTGTTTCTAAATATAGAAAGGGGACAATCTTTTTGGGACAGACTAAAAAGGAAAGGAGGACAATCTTTTTGGGACAGAGGGAGTAGTTAATATTTGTAACAACAATAACATACCTAATTTAATTTTACAAGTGGGTTTTGAGGAGGGTAGAGTATACGCAGACCTTACCTCTACCTTGAGAGGTAGAGAAGCTGTTTCTAATAAACCCTCGGCTCAGAAAAAAGCAATAACAAAACAGGTCAAATAGGAAAAGGAACAATAACTACAATAAAACAGTACGCTAAGCGAAGAACAAGAGTCAGTAAATAATAACAGAAATCAAAGGGCAAGAAATTACAGGAAAAAATACTACGACTACTAATAAGGAATGATACGCGACACAATGCTTTACTAACTACTAACCTACTACCCTAATATTTAATATTTGTAAAAGAATATTTTGGTCTAAGCTTTAACAGGGTTTATGAAACTAACAGAAAGGCTCAAAGTTGAGTTAAAATTGATGGAGCTGTTATAAAATAAAGACTATGAAGTAAATACACCAGAGAGAAGTATATGGAGAGGAATTAATTGTATATCTAACTTCTACAAATGAACTCCTATTTATAGGAGGAAATAAGTGAACAATTTGGTGGCCATAAGTGAACAACTTGGTGGCCACACATACTTGGTGCCCAAGTATTTTGGTGGGCATCCAACTTACAACACTCCCCCTTGGATGTCCATTAATTAGATGATGTGCCTCGTTAAAACCTTATTAGGAAAAACCCTGTGAAAAAAAAATCCTATTGAAGGAAAAAAAGTACACATATCTAGTAATACGCTTTGAGAGCTGCCTCATTAAAAACCTTACCAAGAAAACCCAATGGGACAAAACTTGGTTAAGGAAAAAAGAGCACAACACATATTTCACTCCCCGACGAAGACCAAAATTCGGATGTCGAGTCTTCGCATTCCAATCTTGAATATCATCTTCTCAAGAGTTGAAGTTGGCAAAGATTGGGTGAACAAATCTGCGGATTGTCGGTTGAACGGATTGTTGCACATCAATATCACCATTCTTCTGGAGATCATGTGTGAAGAATAACTTTGGTGAAATGTGCTTCGTTCTATCTCCTTTTATGAAACCTCCTTTTAATTGAGCTATGCATGCAGCATTATCTTCCTATAATGTTGTGGGTATTTTTGTATCACACTTCAAGCCACATCTTTATCTGATGAAATGTATCACTGATCTCAACCACACACATTCCCTACTTGCTTCATGAATAGCGATTATCTCAGCATGATTTGAAGAAGTAGCAACAATGGACTACTTTGTAGATCACCATGATATAGCAGTACCTCCGCATGTAAACATATAGCCTATTTGAGATCGAGCTTTATGTGGATCAGATAAATAACCTACATCTGCATAACCAACAAGATCTGTACTACCTTTGTTAGTATAAAACAGACACATATCGCTAGTTCCTTTCAGATATCGCAATATATGCTTAACTCCGTTCCAACATCTTCGTGTAGGAGAAGAGTTATATCTTGCTAGAAAATTAACAGAGAACGCTATGTCAGGTCTTGTAGCGTTAGCAAGGTACATAAGTGCACCAATTGCACTAAGATATGGTACTTTAGGACCAAGAAGCTCTTCATTTTCTTCCTGAGGTCAGAACGGATATTTACTCACTTTAAGTGAGCGAACAACCATTGGAGTACTTAAAGGATGCGCATTGTCCATGTAAAATCATTTTAAAGCTTTTTCGGTATAAGCAGATTGATGGATAAAGATCCCGTCTCGCTAAATGTTCAACTTTGCAAACCAAGACGCTTTGTTTTTCCGAGATCTTTCATCTCAAATTCTTTCTTTCAATATTCAATCGCCTTTTGGAGCTCTTCTGGAGTTCCAATTAGGTTTATGTCATCAACATAAACAGCAAGTATAACGAACTTTGATTTTGTTTTCTTAATAAAAAACACATGGACAAATGGCATCATTTATATAACCTTCATTTACCAAGTACTCACTAAGGCGATTGTACCACATGCGCCCTGATTGTTTTAGACCATACAACGATCTTTGTAATCTGATTGAATACATCTCCCGAGACTTTGAACTAATTGCTTCAGGCATTTTAAATCCTTCAGGAATTTTCATATAGATTTCATTATCAAGTGAGCCATAAAGGTAAGGCGTAACCACATCCATCGTACGTATTTGAAGGTTTTCATGTAGCCTAAACTCGATGAGATATCAAAATGTTATGCCATCCATAACGGGTGAATATGTTTCTTCATAGTCGATACCGAGTCTTTGAGAGAATCCTTGTGCAACAAGGCATGCCTTGTATCTCACAATTTCATTTCCCTCATTCCTTTTCCGCACAAAGACCCATTTGAGGCTAACTGGTTTTACACCATTAGGTGTTTGGACTACCGGTCTTAAAACCTCACGTTTGGCAAGTGAATTCAGTTCTGATTGAACTGCCTCTTGCCATTTTGGCCAATCATATCTTCGTCGACATTCTTTGATAGATTGAGGTTCACCACTAAAAAACTGGCAAAAACCGTTGATGAAAACCGAGGGACCGCGTCGGTTTTTTCAATGAAACCGACAGAAAATCGACCCTTTATGGTCCGTCAGTTTACATAGCCTCGCTTTTTGAAAACCGACGGACCACGTCGGTTTTTTCCGACGGACTGCGTCGGTTACGTGGTCCGTCGGGTTTTATCCAATAATTTTAAAAAATAAAAATAAAATAAAAAAACCAACGGACTGAGTCGATTTTTTTAATTTCTGATTTTTTATCTTATATAAAAACAATATATATTTTATGAAAAAACCGATGCAGTAATTTAAATTTTTTATTTTAAATAAAAAATCGACATAGTGCGTCGGTTTTTTCATAAAATTTAAGAATTAATTTCCAGAAAACCGACGGACTGATTCGGTTTTCTGGAAAATTTCCAAAATTAATTTCCAGAAAACCCACGGATTGCGTCGGTTTTTACGGAAAATTTCCTGCATGCATTTCCTACATTTTACTGCGACCACACCAAAGACAAAACCAACTAAAAAGCCAAAACTAGCATTAAAATGCTCCAAATCAATTCTAAAAGAGCTACAACACATAAAATCACCCTAAGTAATAATAAAACACAACAAACACTATGTAAGCACATCAAATACGATCTAAATAGACCTTCAAAGTTCAGAAATATTTAAATGTCCAACCAAAAGTACCATTAACTAGTTTTAACATAAGTCCATTATTAAATCCAAACAACTACAATGATCATCCTGTCCGGCTACGTAATCACCGTCATCATCATCTTAAGGTCGAGGGGGGGGAAGGGAGAACACCAAATTGTCCATATGCAATGTGGCTTTTAACTTGTGCCATGAGCGATTCAAGGCACGCTTTCATGGTGTTACTTTCCTCAACTCTTTTTGCCTCAGTCTCGCCAATTTCCTATTAAGTTCACAATTTCGCGCCATACCGCGACCGAACACCATCAACTCCCCCGGCTTGTCGAGAAGACCCTTCACCTCGCAATCCTGACCGAAGGCGACTTAAGTTGTTCCATCACATCAAAAAATCCACATGGAAAGATCTTCTCGAGCTTAGTTGTAATGACTGGTATATTCTGTTCCATTCTTTGAAGGTTTTCTACCGTCAAAGTGTTAGAACATAAGTCCTTGAAGAACAAACTTATCTCTGTGATTGGTTTCCATATTCTTTCCGGTAGGCGGTTAAATGCAATAGGAATCAAAGTTTCCATGAAAACATGGCAATCATGACTTTTCATACCAATCAGTTTTCCTTCATTCATATCAGCACGCTTGTCAAAATTGGACGCATACCTCTCTGGCATCCGCAAATTCTTAACCCATTGACAAATCTCTCGTTTCTCCTCCAAAGTGAATGAAAAACTAGCCTTGGGCTTGAACACTTTATTATTCGCTAACTCTTGCAAGTTCAATTCAGGGCGCCTACAATATTCCTTTAGGTCCAATCTAGCTTTTGGGTTATCTTTTGTCTTGCCTTTAACATCCATAACAGTGTTGAACAAATTATCAAAGTAATTTTTTTTCAATATGCATCACATCAAGATTATGCCATAGAAGATTATCCTTCCAATACGGTAACTCCCAGAATATGCTCGTTTAGTCCAATTATGTTCAACACCATAAAGAGGTAGTCATAAGGGGCAACTTCGTGACCTTAGGCAAGTGACAAACCCTCCCCCAAATTTCTTCTCTGACAATGTTCGAGGGGGGGATCATTTTCGCTTTATTCTTTCTAAATGCTTGTTTTATTTTCCTGAATTGGTGATCCATAGGCAAGAATTGACGATGACAATCAAACCATGAATTTTTGTGGCCATGTTTTAAAGTGAAAGCTTTACTATTTTCCATGCAATGAGGACAAGCAAGCTTTCCAGTAGTCATTCAGCCAGACAACATCCCATACGCAGGAAAATTGTTAATAGTCCACATCAAAGAAGCACGCATATTGAAATTGCTCTTAGTTGACATATCATATGTCACTACACCTTCACACCACAATTGTTTTAACTCATCAATCAACGGTTGTAGATAGACATCAATCAAAACTTTTGGATTACGAGGACCAGGGATAACACAATTTAGGCATATATAGGGACTTGTCATACACATCTCAGGCGGTAGATTATATGGAGTAAGAAATACAGGCCAACAAGAATAGGGTGCGACTAAATAGAGTATGGTGTGAAACCATCCGCACACAAACCCAAACGAATGTTTCTTGGTTCACTAGCAAAATCAGGATAAGTACTATCAAAATGTTTCCACGCTTCTCCATCCGATGGATGACACATAACACCAGGCGGCCTTCTATTTTCATTGTGCCATCTCATGTGAGGAGCAGAACTCGGCGATGCAAACAACCTCTTTAACCTAGGTATAACAGGTAAATAATGCATCGCCTTAATTGGAACCATCTTCCCACTAGGTGTCCGCTTATAAGGCGCATGTCTACATATTTTACATTCATTTAAATCAGCATCTTGCTTATAGAACAACATACAACCGTTTGGACAACAATGAATTTTATCATACGACAATCCTAATTTGGAAACCAATCTCTTTGCTTCATAGTAACTCTTACGTATGTTGAATTCCGGACTAACTAGTTCCCCTACAAGCTTAATCATTGAGTCCATAGCACTTGACAACAACGATTCAATCTGATTTGATGTTAATCATTCTAACTACAACAAGACAACTTAGAATGCGACTCCCTACCCAAAGTGACGGCAGCCTCTTCTAATTCTTGATATAAGCGCATTGCTTCTTCATTAGGAGGTTTCTCAAAATTTTGCTTAGGTTCAAACCCAGACTGTACGCCAAAAACATCATTAACCATATCATTAACTCTATCATATTGGACATAACTATATTCCTGCGACACACTACTTTCACCGACAACCATATTGTAAAATATACCATTGACCCCGTCGGTCTCTCCATGATCGATCAAACATAATATTTACGCTTAAACCCACGACTATATAAATGAACCAACCCTTCCGGTTTCAAATACTTTATACACAAGCAATGAGAACGAGGACACCTAATTACCCCTTCATTTTTGAAAAGGTGAAGTGTCATTGCATGTGTGATAAGCCCATCAACACCTTCAACAAATTCATCATGTACACCCACACGATTACTATTATTCATATTATACATCCACATACGATCCATCTACAAAAATATACCCACAAATTATTGAGGTTATAGAAATATATTATAACTTAAGAATTCTAACTTAAAATATATACTTAAGAAAACACAATCCCAACCACTTCTAACTTTGAATTCTCAATAAAAATTCTAACTTTAATAATTTATGAATTCTAACTTTAATATAATTTTGAAAAGCACAATCCCAACCAATTCTAACTTTGAATTCTCAATAACAATTCTAACTTTAATAACTTATGGATTCTAACTTTAATTCTAAAAATTAAAAGTAAATCTAGTCAAATAAAGTCTACATTTTAGTTTTGAGGTTATAGAAATATTATAACTTAATAATTCTAACATAACTTAATAATTCTAACTTTGAAAAGCACAATCCCAACCAATTCTAAAAATTAAAAAGTAAATGTTTGGAGAAATAAAGTCTACATTTTAGTATTGAGGTTATAGAAATACTATAACTTAATAATTCTAACTTTGAAAAGCACAATCTCAACCAATTCTAATTTGGAATGATCAGTAACAATTCTAATAACTTATGGATTCTAACAAAAAGCACAATCCAACAAAAAAAAAATAAAAAAATAAACTAGTCAAATAATTAAAGTATACATTTTTGCACATATTCAGCATCAATAATATTACAAAGAATGATAACTGAGCTAACACAAAGAACATGAAATATATCCCAATCTCAAGACAAAAAAAATGACAAATAAACTAGTCAAATAAAGTTTACATTTTTTTTCACAAATTCGACATTAATAACATTGCAAATGATGTTTAACAAAGCTAAATAGACTAGCATTAGGCCTAAAATCTACAAATAAAACTAAAATTGAAAGAATTTTAAAAGCCCTAATTTAAGAGAAACTAACCTCAATTTATTAACTTCAAAACGGTTCTGGGGTAGGTGGGGACGGGCTGCGCAGGCGGCGAGGAAATGGGTGGCGGGGTTGGGCGGAGGGGAAGGGGGTGGCGGGTAGGGTTTGAGGGGAATGGGAGTTTTAATTGGGAAGAGGAGAAGAAATGGGAACAAAACCCGTCCGCCATGTTTTTAAAGAAAAACTGACGGACAAAACCGGCCCTGTCCGTCGGTTTCTTAAAAAAAAATTGTTTATTATTTTTTTAAAAAACAAAATGAATTGCATATTATTTAAAATATTTTTAAAAATAAAACCGACGTCGTCCGTCGGTTTTATATTAATTTTGTTTTTTAATAAAACCGACGTGGGACGTCGGTTTTTTTGGCGAAAATATATTTTCAAAAATCTGCCAAAAAAACCGACGTCGTCCGTCGGTTTTCTAATTAAAATAATTAGAAATGCAAAAAACTGACGCAGTGAGTCGGTTTTCCGTCTGTTTTTTAAACCGTCACAGTGCGTCGGTTTTTTGTCCGTCGATTTTTGGCAGTTTTTTAGTAGTGGTTCCTGATCCTCAATGTCTTTCATAATATTCAATGCAATATTATATGCAAAATATTATCCACCATAATCTTTGATCGATTCAAATCTATCCCATCACCAGAAGAACTCAATGATAGTTCTTTACTCACTTGAGTCTCGGGTTCCCTAATATTTTCAGGAATATCAGGATTAATCAAATCTTGAATATCTGCATGATATTCTTTCATAGTGTCATTCTGATCATTTTTCGTGTTTCTTTTTCTAGGATTTATATCCTTAGAACCCAATGGCCTATCACACTTCAGGCGTGTATGAATTCAGAGGCTATGACACTAGTAGATTTTCCCTTTGGGACATCAATTCAGATAGGAACATTCTCTGCAGGGATATGTGACTTAATTATTCTTTTCAAATCAGTAAATGCGTCTGGCATTTGATTTGCTATTTTTTGCAAGTGAATGATCTTCTAGATCTCCTGTTCACATATGGGGGCACGTGGATCAAAATGAGATAGTGATGAAACTCTCCACACAATCTCTCTTTTGATTTCTTTTCTCTCTCCCCCTAATTGTGGAAAATTTGTTTCATCAAATCGACAATCTGCAAATCGAGCAGTGAATAAATCTCCCGTCAATGGCTCAAGATAGCGAATAATAGAGGGTGATTCAAACCCAACATATATTCTTAACCTTCTTTGGGGGCCCATATTAGTGCACTGTGGTGGTGCTACCGGAACATATACAGTACAACCAAAGATTCGGAGATGAGTAGTATTTGGTTCATGACCAAATATTAATTGTGATGGGGAGTATTTATTATAATGAGTCGGTCTGAGACGAATAAGAGATGCTGCATGTAAGATAGAATGACCCAAATGGTAGTGGGCAACCGTGTTTTCATAAGTAGTGGTCTTGCTATCAATTGTAGTCGTTTAATAAATGACTTAGCAAGGCCATTTTGGGTATGAACATGAGCTACAGGATGTTCAACTTTTATCCCCAGCGACAAACAATAATCATCAAAAGATTGAGACGTAAATTCTCCGGCATTATCGAGGCGTATAGCCTTAATGGGATAATCCGAAATCGTATATAAGCGTATTATTTATGCCAATAATTTCACAAACTCCAGGTTACGAGACGATAGGAGGCACACATGAGACCATCTTGAAGATGCGTCTATTAGGACTATAAAATAACTGAATCACCCACAAGGTGGATGGATAGGTTCACATATATCCCCATGTATATGCTCTAGAAAGGCAGGGGATTCAACGTAAACTTTCATTGGTGATGGCTTAGCTATCAATTTACCACGATAACAAGCGGCGCATGAAAATTCACCACTTTCAGAATCTTGGGTTCTTAAGTGGATGCCCATTTGAATTTTCAATACTTCGTCTCATCATTATTGATCCGGGGTGACCTATTCGGTCATGCCAAAGCACAAAGTACTTGAATCATTAAACTTCACGGTTTCCGATCGAGTGTGCTTCAATTGTACTAATTTATAATACGGACCGGAGAAACGAGTTGAGTAATTTCTCAAAACATATTTACGGCCGGAGACATTCTTTGTAATGGCAAGATATTCATCATTTATTTCGTTTAATGTCTCAGCGTGATACCCATTACGGCGGATATCTTTGAAACTTAACAAGTTTCTTGGGGATTTAGAAGAGAATAATGCATCTTCTATAACAAGTTTCGTCCCCTTAGGCAGAAATATAGTAGCTCTTCCGGAGCCTTCAATCAATTTCGAATTGCCAGAAATTGTATTAATATTTTCCCTTTTCCTACGCAAGTGAGAAAAGTATTTCTCAGCTTTGAATATGGCATGCGTTGTTCCACTATCAATACACAAATATCTTCATTATTGGTCATTGATCCAAACAAAATTTGAGGAATTTCCATATATTCCTCAAAATAAAAGAATAGACAAAGTGAACATAAAAGTAGATATTATTATTAAACAAAGCATTACACAAACTTTATTTACATAACTATGGAAACATAACTATTATAGCTAATAGTAACAACATGGATGAAAATATCTAAACTATTACAGGCCCATCACTGATTAGAGGATCTATTTTTCCTTCAAGGGAGTTCAAAGAAATTTGCCATATCTAGATGCATGGGCTCAACATTATCTTCAGAAATAAAATTTGCTTCGGCATTCTTTTTCGCCTTTTTGAGGAAGGCTTGATAAAGCACAACTAGATTCTTTGGCGTACGACGGGTACTTGACCAGTGCCACTTTCCTCCACATCGGTAGCATTTATTTTCTGAATCTTTCTTTTGCACAGCTTCATGCTTTTCATCCTTCTTTTTACAACTATTTGGTGGTGAAGGGTATTATTTGGTGCAAGATGAGAATTATGATTAAAATTTCTTCCTCGACCCACGGCCATGACCACGAGGGGGCCACGACCTCTTCATTACCTAGAATGGAGAAAATTTGCCTCATTCACTTCGGGGAAGGGCGGTACCATATAGGTTGGCTTTCATGATTTTTCATTAATAATTCATTATGTTGTTCAGCCACTAGAAGATGTGAGATTAGATCAAAATATTTCTTGTACTTCGTCTCTTGGTATTGCTGCTGCAGGAGCATACTCGAGGCAGGAAACTCATGTTTTCATGCCAGCCAGTCTTCATGTATTTATGTCCATGTCATGCTCCTCACGTCCAGGTAATCATGTCATGTTCGTGCCTATTTTCCAGTACTCATGTCATTCATGCCTACAAATTCTCTTCCAAACCCCATGTATAGTAATGATGTAATCATTCAGCCAATAATCATATGTTCAGGCCAGCTCAGTATTCATGTTAGCCATATTCAAGATTCAGTAATTAAGATTATGCCACATCATACGTATTAAGATACCACAATGTGAGTTTATGTTGATACTTTAGTTGGGCGGCAGGCGTTTAAGAAATGTCATGAGAGTTCGAATTACGAAAGGAAATCTGCACGATTTTCGTAAATTCTAGAGTTAGTAGTAAATCTTAATCATTATTTATGAATGAGGACAATGGTTTCATGATTCTAGTTCATGTAGGTGCTACTCGGTTCATGTTCCCATGTACATGTTTATATGTAATCAAGTATTCGGTTCATGATC